>NC_091803.1:30365730-30668760 GCF_041296235.1 Equus asinus
AGGGGGTGTCTGGGAGCTTTTTGTCCCTGCTAAATTGGCTCTGGGTGGAGGATGGGCTGAGGAGGGGCTTCTCTAGCTCAGTCCTCAGGCTGCCTGGTGGTCAGGAGAACAGACGTGCTGTTGGTAGACTGTGAATTGTTTTGTTCAGCGGTGGGTAACCCTGCCATGGCTATGACCCATTTTTCTCCATCCCATATCCTCTCCAACTCTCCCCAGGACCTCAGCCAGATCTTCGCATCCACTAACAGGCACTCTGATTGTGAGATGCATTCCCCACTGCTGCCTTCTGTGGTCCTGACCTCAGATCTTTAGGTGGAAGCCTGGCTGGACATCTGTGTTGGCCACTGTGGCCTCAGACCACAACGGAAACTTCTCAGACTTTGCTTCAGATCCCAGCGTCACTCAGGAACGTGGGTGTGGGATGAGGAAGATGCAAAAGCCACCCACATCCTTGATTCTAACTCATAATAAGGACGGAAGTTAGGGAGGCTAGTGAACTTCAAAAATCTGGGAGCTTGGTCCTTTTGATAATTAGGAATTAAAGGTATAGGATGCCCATCAATACCGAGATCTATAATCATGGATGTTTTAAAAATAAAGTCGGTTTTACAAAAAATCTTTAAAAGTCTTATACAGTTAGATAGACTTTTCATTGGTGTTCAGCTCTATGAATTTTAACACATGTACAGATTCATTTGACCACCACCACAGTCAGGATACAGAATGGTTCCATCAGCCCCCCAAAATTTCCTGGTCTGCCTCTTAATAGTCACGTCCTCCCCCTGCCCCAAACCCTGGCAACCACTGATTTGTTCTTCATCATTTTACTTCTGTCTGTTTGAGAGCATCATATGGATGGAATCATACAGTACGTAACCTTCCTTTCACTCAGCATAATGCCTTTGAGATTCATCCAAGTCACGTTTTTTTTTAAGGAACAATAAATAAAGATTTTACATAGGTCACTTAAGTTGGAATTGTAAAGAAACTTTGAGCTAGCCCTCAGGTAATACAGTAGAGAGCAGATATTGGAACTTATCAAACCCAGAGTCCAGATAAAATTATACAAAACTGATCCAGGGAAAAAGATCTAAAAATACTGCATAGCTGGATCTCTCCCTCTAGTTCTACACGTCTGCATTCGCTCTTCCCATGAAGCCCCATCAATTTGCAATTTAAATTGGAATCACAGCTTTTTAAACCACCCAGACTTTGTAATGTCAGCCAGTCCCTCCCAAGCTGTTGATGGACCATGACAACCAGGTATGATAAAATAATACAGTGACATCAAAGCAAGAGGGATCTAGGTGGGTAGGTCAGCGTTTCCCAAAGTGTGGGATATGAACCACCAGAGATTAAAAAAACTCATTTAGGTGGCACATGGACGTGACTTGAAACACCACCTAATCACATCATTAGAAAATAATTATCTTTCCTTTTTCATTCTATTCAAATCTTCTGATTACATCATGGAGGAAGTCTTAGTTAGGTGCTAAAATGCGAACACCTCTCTAACAGTTTTTGATCTCTCTTTAACAGAAAAAAGAGGCTGCCTCAGGCAGAACAAGGCACAGGCAACAGTATGGGCCTGGAATTTAATTGCATTGTTTGATTTTTACTGCATAGGTTTTTATGACTACTTTCTATTTCTGGCAAGTGATGATTTTCATTTAGGGTAGTGATATAAAGTTTCCTGTTTAAGTAAATAAGTTAAAGCAAAAGCTATAGGTGAACTTTAATACCATGTAAAGTAAATAAAAGTATTTTTAGATATATCCAAATATAAATCGTGAAGATGGCACCCAAATGACAGAAGGTTGGGAAACAAGGTGTCATTTTAGATAGAATTTTGATGACCCTATGATTGAGGAGGCTTGTAGACAGATTGCTCTGGAGGCGAGGCAAAGCCAGGATGATCTCCCAGCTCCTCCTCCAATGGTTCATGCATCCAGGCTCTCAATACTGATCATGCAACCAATCCCAACAGACTTCCCTTCACCTCGACTTTAAACGGAATCGTGCCAGGCCTGACACAATTCATTCTCCTGAGGGGCAGCTGCCTTCTCTGCTCCATCATGCTCTTCTCACTCCAGCCTCCTCTGCCCCGCTGTCCAATGTTCTTCTGTCATTCTGCAAGCGCCAACTACTGACCAAGACTGAACAGAAATTTTTCCAGGCTCATCTTTATGGTCCACCTCTGCCCATCCCTTCCTTTGCTTGTCAGCAAGATCCTACTCTCCAGGTTGGACTTCCATCTACACCAAACCACTGAATCAAAGAGGCATTAGCCTTCTATGGAAGCAAGGTCAGCTCTAAAACATCAACATCTGAGCATCTCTACCCTATCCAGGTGACTGAAGCCAAGAGAAGTGGGTAGAAGGATGAAGAGCTCTGAGCTGTTCTGAATATGGCATTGTAGTTGGGCATAGTGACTGAGCTGAAGCGAGCTTCAATCCCATGGAGAAGTAGTTTGGAGCAACGATGGCATCACAAATTCAAAATCCTTAGGGGCTCCATGGGCACATACATGAATGACATAAGGAGCAATGAGGACTGCTGGCTCCCTCCCTGGGTGCCAGTTCTACAACCAAATGGGTTTCTCCAACCTTGGGTCATCCTAGCTCCCAATTCTTCTCCTCCTCATTGGTCTAACTGATAAGACTCCAGCTTTCCCTACCTTGACAAAGGTCCACGTTATGCCTCTTGTCTTCCAGGCATGCCCATCGGCTTAGCGATGGTCATACCTCCTCCAAGCACAATCCAGGAAGAGGGACCCACAACAATAATGAAATCTAACACTTATGACACTGAATCACTACAAGAACCTAGGAGACGGGAACATATAACATCCTCATCTTATATAGGAGAAACCAAAGCTTAGAAAGGTGAAGCGGCTTACCCCACAGCTAATACGTGGCAGAGGCAGGATTACAAAGCAGTAGAACTTGCTTCTAAGGACCACCCTCTTAGAATCCAGAAAGGAAAGCTTACAGGTAACATTCAGCCCACAAACATGTTCGGTTTGGTCCACAAGTGTTCTATAAAAGTTGTGAATCAGTAAGACACAATTATAAATTAACAGTTCACATTTTTGTTAAACGCCTTTTCAAGTTTTCTTCTAAAAAAGAAAAAGCCTAGAAGATCTGGCAATATAGGAATGGCAAAAAATCTGTTGGGATTGACTAGTGGTTGTTCCTCTCTAAATGGGGCAAGTGCCTTCTCCAGATGGGACTTGTCTAAATGGGAAAAATCCACCCCCCTTATTGTTTCACAGCCAGCTTCATTCACTCATGTACGTGCCCACAGAGTGTCGGCAGGATGCTGAGTTTGCGATGCCATCGCTGCCCTACACTGCTTCTCCATGGGACAGAAGCTCTCTGCAGCTGGGTCACCGCCCCGGGCTCACAGTGCCATATTCAAAACCACTCAGAGCTCGCCATCCTTCCACATACTTCCCTCGGCATCAGCCACCTGGATAGGGTAGAGGCGCTCAGAGTTTCATATTTGAGAGATGTCCCCTTGCTTGCAGAGTTGTCACTTGAATGACGTCCAAATTCGAGTACCTATGAAAACGGCTTTGACGTAAGACCTCCCAGAGTCATTTATGCCTGTTTCTTCCTCTTCATCCTTGGCAGGAAAGAACAAGTGAATTAAGTCAAGTGTTTTCCCTCCCAGAGAAATGACCGGCAGAGATTTGGCCAAGTTGTCTCCAAATTTCTGGTTAATGGTGGTGTTCGTGCTAGAGAAAATACGAGAGAAGGGGCTTACAGTAGGGGTTTTGCCACCACAGAGCTTTGCAATGACTTAACTCATTTTTCACGGAATTAATAATTCAGATCCCACACTGTTTCAGCCAGAAGTGGCCATACGCTGCAGAGAGTTTAACCAACCACTTCTGAAAATGGAGATTGATCCCGGGAAATGCTACCTCCACTTTAAGCCATCTTGCTTGAGCAAAATGAAAACTGTTAGATGATTTCATATCTTCATTAAAACCATCAAAGCAGAAACACACTGCAAAGAGGCTGCCAAAGCAGAGAACATTCCCCATGCTTCAGCAGCTTTGGGGAAGTCGGGGAGGTTCAGACCCCGATTATCTTGCAGGAAGGTATTATGGTGTTCAATTCCATTTGAAGGAAACCACACATATGAGCCCCCTAAGTCTAGCAATGCCATCAAGGTCATGCTATCTAGTCATGCACGTTGACGAGGCTGGAACAAGAATGGGAAACTGAGTGACACACACAACGAGTGACATGTGCCTTTTCTGGGTTGGAACAAAGCTAATTCAACCTTCAAAGAATTTCAAGAAGTTACCTAAGAATACTGCATTTATATGTATATATATAAAGGGCCTAGAAGACCCCCTAGAAAGAGGGATTATGCCATCTCCCACCTATTTAGGGGTCACCCTGAAGCCTCTAAGTTATAGTAGGACATGACTCCTTTCTTTGGTTAGTTCAAGGACACCTACAGATAGACACGGCCAGTCAAGGCAGGGATTGTACTGAGAAGTATGTTAGCTTCAAACCCCAGCCTGTCACTTGTAAGGGTCCGAAGGACAGCAAACCCTTGATAAATGTCATCATCACCAGCAGCAGCGCCATCATTATCATCATCATCATCACCATCTTCCTTGATTCCTCTCTCTTACACCTTGCCCCGTGCCATCCATCAGCAAATCCCACAAGTGTCCCTTTGGAATGCACCCAGCGTCTCCCTACTTCTCACCCCTCCACCAACCATTACCACAGCAGAAGCCTCCAACCAGTTGCCCTGCTTCCATCCTCGCTCCCCTACATAGCAGCCCAAGAGATCCCTTGAAAATGTAAGTCAGGCCATATGACTCCTTAGCTCAAAACCACCCAATATCTCCTCATTCACTCAGAGCAGAAGCCAAAGTTCTCGCAATGGCCGACGAGGCCCTGCAGGATCTGGCCCCAGCTACCTCTCCAAACTTACTTCCCATCACTCTCCTCCTTGCTCACACCCCTCCAGTCATATTGGCCTCTAGATTTTCCTCAGTCATACCAGCTGCTCTGCTGTCCTCAGAGCCTTTGCCTCTCTTTCTCCCCCTGCCTAGAATGTTCTTCGCCCAGATCACAGCATGTGTTGCCCCTTCACCTCCTTCAGGTCTTTGCTCCAATATCACCTTCCTACCCACCCTATCTCAAATTACACCCTCCCACCCACCACGCACTCTGTCCTCTCCCTCTATTTCCTCCACAGCCCTCTTCACCATCCGACGTAGATATGATTGACTTCTTCGTGTACTGACCATCTCCTTCCCACCATAGAAAGGAAGCCCCATAGGAGGGACTTTAGTCTGTTTTTTCACTGCTCCCTCTGCAGTGACTATAACAGTGCCTGGTACAGAGTAGGTGCTCAATAAATATCTTGTGAAGTGATGGCCGAGTCACCAGCATCTGCGTCCTGCATCCTCCCACGCAGTCTCCCGAGACCCATGTGTGAAAAGCCTAATAAAGCAGGGGGCCAGTTGGTGGCCTTGGTACAGACTCACCAATTCCTAGCCATCCCTCTTATCTAAGTATATACACTCAACAACTATTTATTGAGCACCTACTGTGTGTCAGGCATTGTTCTGAGCTCCAAGGATACAGGCACGAACAGGACAGACAAGATCCCACTCTCAGGGAGTTATCAGTCTAGTGGGGGAGACAGAAAGTAAGAGGAAAAATGAACAACACAATTTCAGATTGCAATAAGAAGTACGAAGCAAATAAAGAAGGTGGTGATGAGAGAGAGGGGGGGATGGGGAGGGTGAGCCAGCTCAGATTGGGCGGCTAAGGCTGAGGGCTTCTTTGAGGAGGTGACATTTGAGCTGGAACCTGCGCGCTGAGAAGCAGCAAGCTCTAGGATGCTTTGGGGCAAGAGTGATCAGGCAGAGGAAACAGTAAATGCAAATGACCTAAAGCTTAGGCATCACCTCCCCGCAAAGCCTCTCCGACCCACCGCAGGTGGGGGCCCCTCCTCGGCGACCCTGCAATGCCGGGGGAAGTATTCTCTCTCAGCAAGTCTTGCTATTGAACTTGTCTGCCCCTCCCACTCTTTAAAGGAGAGATCCTTTTCCTCATCTTCATTTTTTTTTTTTTTTGGAGGAAGATTAGCCCTGAGCTGACTACCGCCAATCCTCCTCTTTTTGCTGAGGAAGACTGGCCCTGAGCTAACATCCATGCCCATCTTCCTCTACTTTATATGCGGGATGCCTGCCACAGCATGGCTTGCCAAGCAGTGCCATGTCCATACCCGGGATCCGAACCGGCGAACCCTGGGCCGCTGAAGCAGAACATGTGCAGTTAACTACTGTGCCACTGGTCCGGCCCCCCTCATCTTCATTTTTTCAGGGCTTAGCCCAGTGCCTGGCATATAGCAGGTGGTTAATAAATGCGTACAGAACTAAAGTGATCCAAAACAACTTTATTTTGCAATTTGACTGTAATCAGAGATGAAACTGTGGGACGAATGTATTCAGAAACGGCATTCCTATGGGGCCACCCTCATCAACCACCACCTGTGAAAATCCTATCTGCCCACTGAGACCCAAATAACATACAACCTCCTCCAGGAAGCCTTCCAAAAGTCCCTCTATTGGATTTTGTCTCCTTTCTGCGCTACTGTAGTTCTGCTTGTATCTCTATTATGGTACTTTCACCACCTGACTTGCGTAGAAATTTTCCATGAACATCTCATAACCCCATCAAACTGCAAAGAGCCCAGGGGCAGGACCTGTGTCCTATTCACGTCTAGGTCCTCAGCACTTAGCTCAATAAAGGTACGATGAAAAACTCAATGACTAATAATGACAGCTAACACTTGCTGGACCCCTTCCGCACGCCAGGAATTTTCTGAGCTCTTTACCATGTTGCTCCTCATTCAGTCCTCACAGCAGCTTGATGCGGTTGGTGACGATTTGTCTCAGCGAGCAGATGGAACTGGGGCACAGAGAAGCCACCGGTTGGCGGACACACACCTAGCAGACAGCGGAACTGAGACTCCAACTCATTCATTCTGATTCGAGATCCTGAGCTTTTAGTCACTGTGCTGAGACTGTCGTCCCTCGCTTTCTGTCTCCTTATCTCCATTTTGAGTTCATCTCACCTGCGCCTTTTGAATCTGGGCTGCTCTCCCTCCCTCCGAGAGGATCCCTCTTCTCTATGCTCCCTCAGGAGCCCTCCTCCACGAGAGGCACTGTTTCAATGCCTGCTCATCTCTCCACCAGCCTCAGGCTCCATCTGGGATTCCTTCACCCAGCAGTGAGCATGGAGGCCGGGGGGACCCTGAGCTAGCAGGAAACCCCCTCCTCATCAGTGTGGATGATTATTTGCCCAACTAAAGGCAAACCTGGAGAGCTCTGCTGTCATGGACACCCTCTAAGTTGCTTCTGTTAACAATATATGGGAAGTCCCAAGGACAATTGTCTCCAGCGCAGCTCCTTCTATGCAGCTAAGCAAGTATGCACAAAGGAAAGACATTGTCTTCCCCTCTTTATTCAGTGAGATTAAACTGAGGAAGCAAAAGTGACACCTGCCCTGCCGCTATGTCTAATGAAGCCTCACATCCCGCATCGCAGGGTGGAAGTAAAGGAACTTTGCATCCTGAGATTTTAAAAACACACCCTATCTCACAACTTTATCTCTGATTTTTGCAACACTGACGCCTGCAGGCACATCATGACCTATGTAGATCTGATAACCACGGGGGAGACTGCAGACTTTCCACCAGTGAGAACAGTGAAGAAACCAACGGGAGGCTTGTGGGGTTTTTTTTCTTTTAAATACCCGCTACACCCTGTTCTTCTGAAGGCTAGACTTATCCTGTAAATACTGCAAGTCAAAATACTTTTCCTAATGTCCATATTTGTTCTGAGTTTTCCTCTGGCTTGTCTCTTCCAATCATTAACACATCAAAGGAATCTGAAAGCTGGAAATATCACTGGATTTACTGAAGCTGGATTTTCTGCAAACTCTGGCAGTTTCCCACCATGTTGGTGTACAGCCCACCTTGGTAACTGTAGGTACTACACAGACCTACTAAATATCACCGAATCACATCGTGAGACAAGGTATTATCTTTTCCACTTCACTTTCATTCTTCCTGATTACATCAAGGAGAAAAGTCTCACATTGATATCAGTATTTCTTTAACTGCTCTTACTAGTATCCCCTAATGTCCTCTTTTAAACAAAGATAGAGCAGGCTGCAGGGTTGGAACATTCTAGCCACCTTAGGTAGCAAAAATTCAATAGCATTGTTTTGTCTTCAATCTATTTATTTTTATGATTACTTTCTAATTATGGCAAGTGATGCTGGTTTTCCACTTAGGGTGGTTTTTAAATAAAGTTTTTTTAAAAAAAATATATATTTAGCCATATTTGCATAATTTGTATTAGATTTACAAATGCACAGCACATCTCTAGAAGGACACAAAAATGGACACCTGTGATGCTTCTGGGAAGAAGTACATGGTGGGGAGACAGGGGTGGGAAGGAGGAGAATAATTTTCATTGAGTATCCTTTGTTGCTTCTGAAGTTTGTATTATGTGAATATTATCTATCCTAAAACATACACACTAAAGGGAAAAATAAGCCTAGTTCTTTATGAAAAATTATAATTTTTAAATGCATTAACTTAAAAATATTAAGGAAATAATAGTAGAGGTCATGCCAGGTTTTGGCATATCGGAAGGCAGTACAAGAATGTCTGATGCCTGGAAAACTCATTTCAGAGAACGTGGGAGCGATGCAACCCCTCATAAGACGGCAGTAAGAGGTCCTCAGGCCTCCACCCAGTGCAGACACCCCTAATTGACTTACTCATGGCAGCTGGTGGCCGTGGGCACTGAGATGGGACCATTATTAGTGCCTCTGATTCCAAAGCGTGGGAGGACACTCCCAATGGACTTGTGCCAGGAAATCCATGTGATGCTCGAGCCCCAGATAACCCAACCAGAACCTCTGGCCCATGTTCCTTGGAAGAATATGCTCAGTAATAACCCTCTGCCCCCATCCCTATGCCATCATCCTCCTGAGAAAGACCGCATCATTGGACGAACAGCCCAGCTGTGTAGCTTGACAGGCAGCAATTACCTCTGAAATGCTAAGTTATTTCCACTCACTGGTGGCTTTTACCCACCTCGTCAAGCTGCCCATGGACTACAAAGCACTTCAGCCCATCAGTGCAGCCCATCAGGAGAGGAAAGTGGCAGCAGAGCTGGCCTACAGCAGCCTGGCACTGAGCCTGGCAAATGGTAGGCGTCTGACAAATAAATGGATTAACCCGCCCCGGGGTTAGCTCTGGAGGACATACTGAGTCCCACAGGTTTAGTTCGGCTGCGTGACCTTTCAGACCCCTCCAGCCTGACTCACAGTCCACGTGCTTGTCTACCCACTGCCCCTGCACATAGAGACAGCCTCCCCTCCAAGCCCTCCAGGGGACCCCACCAATAGGGAGCTGTGTGCTCCGGCCCCCTCCGCACCTACTCTGTCACTCAGTCATTCAGGAATGACTCATGGAGGTCTAACCAAAGGGAAGACAGTTAATCTGCAGTCCTGCACGCCAGACGCATGGAGCGTTAGCAAGCACGCAGGTACAGCACCTGATGGGCACTGACTCTGCCCTGAACTTGTTAGAGACTCTTGGATGTGCCTCCAAATCCCCGGGCGGTACGGCAGGCCATGAAGAACATGCCCACCACAGCATCTTGTTATCTCCTGCTGGGCATCAGCCCACCCTTTCCCTCATTTCAGGACAGAGGCTTTCAGGGAGATGGCTCGGGTAACAATCAAAAATCTACAATGGGTACTGCTCCTTGACCAATCAGAAGAGACCCCTGCTGGCCGCAGAGACAAGCAGAGTCTCAGGGGCTCCTTGCTGTGCCAGGTATTTGCCACCTAGTCGCTGGCTCTTTAGAAAGTCCAGTGGGTCTCAAAACAGAGGCCGCGCTGGGGGAGAGAGTTTCCATCCCATATGGAAGCATCATATCTCATTGAATCTAAGAGCCCAGCAATCCTCAGATACATCCTAATTTCAGAGATGTTAAAATGTGAAAAAAAATGTGCTTCTTAGAATCTCTGATAAGCGATATTTTCACATTTTAGCATCCAAAATAGCCGTAACAATGTGTGCTGGCTGAAAGGCACTGGGCCCGTCAGGGGCTTTTCCCCCTAAATATCCACATACCAAAAGCCTTGGGGAAAGCCGGGTCTCCATTCCAGGCTCTTCCACTGTCCCTCTAAGCTCCAGGGGGATGTGAAGCCAGCTCTTCAAGAGCCTCCTTGAGCAATGACAGCTCTGCTTGCCCATTCTGAATGTGTCTCGGTGCCTGACAAGATCCGTACACGTGCTGGAACTATTGTATCTCCAGCGTGCTTCGAAGCTACACGATGGATGGGCAAATTCATGGACTCAATGGTTTCATTTAGTCAGTGTGCATGACATCCTCCCGGACTGAGGCTGGAAAACTCCTTACGAAGACGTGTGTCTATACAGACACGGTAATTGTGTACGCGTGTGGGGCGCACATGCACACACGTCTGTGCACACTCGACGAGCATGGATCAATCTGTGTCACTTGTTGACCAGTTTGTTAAAGACAGTAAAGCCTTCTGCATTAACTACTGCATACAGGAGGCCACTTGCCTCTGCCTTTGGTTTTATTTCTTCCTAAAGTTTGCCTTTCTAGAGTTTGGCTTTGCCACTAGAATTTGATTTCCTGACTGAAATGAGCTGAATAAGGTGATAAACATTATTCTGTGCTTTTAATCTTTCTTACTTAGACTATTGCCTGCAGGGCAAATGTTGTGTCTTCTTTGCCTCACACCATCCCAAGAACACCATCAACGCTGAACAAATAAATAACCAGCATTGTGAAGTGGAGTCTAAAATTTACAGAACGGGCTTATCTATCAAGATTTGACACCAGAGCACAGAGTCGATTATCACATATTAACTTGCTCTTGTTGGCATTTCAATGCATTTAGAGAAATTCACTTCCTCTCCACACTGCTCCCCCAACACCCCCCACCACCACCACCACGCCCATCGCTGAAAACTAGCAAAATGGAGAACACTTCACACAAAACTCAGCCTCCCCTAAGACTCAAAAAACTACTGAACAATACACAGCTTTTACCTCTTTATAAAAGATGAAGACCCACACCCAACCTTTGGGGAATGACAGCATCCTAAAGATAATCTTCAATTGGGAGAAGCATTTCACATACATTGTCTTACTTGATGTTCACAAGATTGTAAAGCAGGTCAGGCAGCATTCCCATCTTAAAGGTGAGCAAACTGACACCCAGAAATGTGAAGGGGACGTTTTATCAACACAGAGGAAGGGAGGGAGGATGAAAAAGAAAATTGCAGCAGAGCTGAAAGCAGAACTTCAGACCAGGGCCCTTCCAGTCTATCATGGAATTACTTTTCTAGCCATCAATTAATTCCTCAGCCCCATCTGGTAACAGCAGCAGGGACGGAAACCAACAGTTTTAACACTACTAGAACTGACGGTAAGCACGGAAGTGTCGGTAGTGCTGCAGCCGGAGTAACAGTGGCCACAGTAACATTCCTACCTCATCTTTACGTACCATTGAACTCTGAGGGCACTTTCACAGAGACCATTTCATTCATCCTTCGAAACAACCTTCTATGAGAGTTACTACAGGCCTATCCTGGTTCCCTTGTCAGTCAGCGTGGTCTCGCTTTGCCACCTGTCCAAGCAGCTAGCCAACCCCACCCTGCAGGCCCAGCTGCTACCTTGGGGAGGAAATTGGGAGGGGGACTCAGGCCAGATGCACAGGTGAGGTAAGCCTCATGATGGATCTCAGACAAATAGCGAGGGGAGGGGTCCCACCACAGAGGGCTGCGCTCTCCTAGGGTGGCCTGAAGGGGCTGGTTCCCAAGAGAGGGCTCAGGCTGGGGCAAGACAGGTGCAGACTCTTTCTCCCGGTCTCTCTGGCCGATGGTGTCTCTCTGACTGTACCACTCTGCCTGCAGGCACCACATGTTTGTCACCTCCTGGTTTCTCTCCATTTACTCACAGAAAGAAGTCTCTCCTTTGGAGTGAGAGTTAAGCTTTGGATTTTTCCACTGTCTATCTGATTTGGGTCCCTGGACCCAGGCGGTTATCCCCAGGGGCTCAGCCGTGGGCATATTTAATGAGATCCACTGCCCACAACTCTGGAGCCCACCCTCGGAAAACACAGTCCACCACAGTGGACGCAAGGGCTCTTTGGCCATATCTACCTCGTGGACACTGGCTTTATGGTGACAAGCTGCGCAGAGCAATGGTTAGAGCACGTGGCTGGAAATGCACACATGCACACACAGACACACACACATGTATCTTTGTGGGATATTGTATGCCAGTGACTTCTGATCCTAAATTTCATCCACATGCTGTGTCCCCAGATCCCGATGCTCTCTCTTTCTGGGGTTGCAGTTTTCACATCTGTCAAATAACAGAGGCAGTGGGCAGAAGAGGAGCATATCACCTGCCATCCAAACCCATGGAATTCGGGAATAAAGTGAAAACATGGGTTTTAAAGGATCCCAGAAATCTCCATCATTTCTGCAATTATGCATACTACTTGAGTGATAATAAAGGATCAAACATATACAGAGAAATGTTGAGACAATTACGGAAAAACCGTCCAAATGGGGCAGTATTACTTTAGGCAGAAATGGCAAGCCAGCTGAAACCCTTGACTCCGAGGGTGTGGATTTGCAACTGAGAGAAGTACAGATCACAGAGCTCTCTCCTGACAGTAGGTGCCCAGCCTTCCTGGGGAAGTGATGGGCATGGGGCAATTAGTACCAGGCCTCCAGGCTAATTGTTCTTTTAGAAATATAAAGGGGGAAAGGGAGGGTAAGTCAGACCCTGGGAAGTAGCGGGGAGTAGAGAGAGAAGTGGAGCTGTCAGTGTGCTTGATGTTAAATAAAACCTACCAAGACTCAGCTGAGAATTTTAGCAGAATCCAAATGTGCTATAAAAAAAAAAAAAAAGGCACGGCTCCCATCTCTAAGGTTCACAGCTAAGCTGGCTTAGAATCACACATGCCAAGGTTAAAAATAAAAAGCAGCCATCCCTGAATGACACGGGCTCCGGGAAGGAAGCCTGAGCTAGGGTGTTTGGGGGCGGCGTGAGGGGAGGGGAGCACAGAGACTGGGTGCAGGGGATGGGTGTTTAATGGGGGGCACAATATCGAAAAGCCTCATGGTCAGAATTTTGCTGTTTTGCGCTTAAAAGGCACTTCACATGGGCAAACGGCTTCGTAACGATCTTCAGATTTCCCACTGAGGACAGCCTGCCGTGCATCAGTGTGACCGCGATGACTCACACAGGGCTCTGCTGCTCGCTGCCTTTGCCTCCCCTGCCCTGGGTCTGGCTCCCGCGTTGTCCCCGACACCTCGTACACCCAGAGGGGATGCCTGTGGGTCACAGCTGGGGAAGCACCAGACCTGCCACTCTGTGCCACCCTATTCCATTAAGCTGGCATAATGGTGCTGGGACCACCCGCAGGCCAGCTATCCCCTGCTGGGCTCCACTGGAGACAGACCCTGTCTGCCTGCTGAGGACGGTTTGTGCCCCTTGCCCCCACAACCACGACCACCGCAGGCCAGGGCTAACTGGCAAAGGTGACAAGTCGGCCCTGTTGCCCTCTTTCTTGTAAATCCAAGGTCCCCTATTATGAACCCAGTGGGGTCCCCCTTCCTATGAAGTTGTCCTTTGTCCAAAATGCTTACGACTTTCTATTTCCTAAACGGTTTACTTTTATAAAAATAAAAAAACTAGCATCAGCTACTGTGTCAGCCTCCATGCCACCCCTCCCCAGTTCCATCATTATGCAGACACTTCCAGAAAGTCTTCAAGGGGTCAGGTGAATGGGAGAATTCTGTGACCTATGTGTTATGGGGAGCCCATACATCACCCCCTCCCCGGCCCCCCCCACTTCCACTCAGGGATGCCCTGATCAGGCCACATGTGGGCTAGTCCTACACCTCAGCACCATACAGGGCTTAGGAAGCAGATGGGCATTGAACGGTGGAGGGTGCCATCTTCCAGAAGCTTCAGGCTATCCCCAGACACCACCAGCCTGGGTGGCTCTCATGCTGGGCAGTGCAGTGGGGGGAGTGGACCGTGGACTTATGACTGTCTGCCCCTATGACACTAGCCAGCCTTCACATGAGGTGCCCACCAGTATCCCAGAGTCCACGTCCTGGCTGCTGGTTTAGAAGCACCGCCCAGTGCAAACTATCTATGCTACACTTTTAAAGCACTTTAGAAAGGCCTGGGGAAGCAGACACAGCGGGGACTGTTTTCCTGCCCATTGTGTTGGATGAGAAAATCGAGGCTCATGGAGTTTTAGGCATTTGCTCAAGCTAAGTGACAGAGCCAAGACTCAAATCCAGGGTTCCTGTCCACTACTCTAAGACCACTAATACAGGGTCGCAGCGCCTGGGGGTCTCAGCCCAGGTACAGCAGTAAATACCTGGAGCTGGGAACAGACTTCGAAGGCAGCTTTCTGATCCCGACGCCTCAGGGGACGTCCTCTCCTTCGGCCTGAACTATGGAGACCTCGCCCAAGCGCAGAGCCCTGCCGCAAGGGGGCCCTGTTCTGACTTTCCCTTCTCAGGGTCCTTCAGAGGCCAGGAAAGATGCGCCGAGGGTCAGCAGGGCGCTGTGTTCAGGCAGCACGTGTCCTGGCCTGTCCCTTCCCTGGGCACCCTGCCCCACCCCAAAGGCTGGACACGGAGCCGGCCTTCCAGCTCTCTGAGGTTTGGTTAGAGAGCTCCCTTCCCTTCTGGCGACTCCAAAGACAACTGCCCTTGGCAGTTAAAGAAACTGCGTGCCCATCTCCATAATCACTGGGAAGTTCCGGGTAAATCCTTCTGCTACAGTCTCCCCTTGTCAGCCTGAACGCACACAACGAGCCGGGTTAAGGACAAGAGACAGCGCAGGAGATGGTTCTAGGATGGAGCCGACGGGAGACTGGGCGCGCGGAGTGGGGCGCTCCCTCCTTACCTGTACCAGTCCAGCCCGCGGCCGTAGTTCCTGTCGAAGAAGTGGGGCTCCGTGCCCAAGGCCCGCACGTCCGGGTGCACGCGGATAAACTCCAGCACGGCCCGGGTGCCCCCCTTCTTCACCCCCACAATGAGGGCTTGGGGCAGCCGCTTGGTACCCAGCTTCGGGGAGCCGGAGTGGTTGGAACCGGAGAGGCGAGGGGCGGGCACCGCCGCGGCGGGTGCGCTGGGAGCGCTGGGCTCGCTGGGCGTCGGCCCCGGGGGATCACAGGGGCGGGACTTCTGGAGAAGTTTCTGGCCCCCTGCGCTGGGGCCGCGGAGACAGCGAGGCGCTCCGAGGAGGCGGCTCTGGCCGAGGTCGTCGCAGCAGCACAGGAGGCTGTAACACAGGTAAGTGCAGGAGAGCGAGAGCGTGAAGGCGAAGAGCAGCCTGCGCGCCCTCCGCGGCTGAGGTGGCCCCGCGCGGCCCAGGACCCTATAGGCCATGGCTCCATGGGCCCGCGCCGGGGGTCATGGTTTCCGAGGGGGCGCCGGCGGCGGAGCTGCTGTGGCCCTGCGGCCGCCTAGAGGGCTCGCGGGGCGCTGCCCGGGGCACGCGGGTCGGGCGAAGGGGGCGCCGTCTTCTCCAAGCGCTGCTGGCCGGGGCGCGCACCATGCCCAGGGATCCTGGGGACGGCGGCTCCCCGGGAAACAGGCGGCTGCGCTTCCGTCATCTCCCAGTCCTAGGCGCCGGGGCTCCGGGCAGCGGGGCGGCTCCTGGCGCTCCTCTGCTCTTAGGCGCGCCGGCTTCGGAGCGCGCCCAGCGCCCGAAGCCCCATTCCCGATCCTCGGAGCGCGGCGCACCGCACGCTCGGCGGCGGAGCGGCTGTGCCGGCTGGAGGGCAGACCGGTCGGTGGCGCTGGCGCCGGCCCCTTTCGGGCTCCTAGAGAAATGCCGAGCGGAGCGCTCTGCCGGCTCTATTTAAGGAGTCGCCTGACGTCAGCCGCGCGGGTCCCCCGAGCCCGCGCCCCGCCCGGGTACCTGGCCCGCCCCCTGCGCCCCTAGTCTCTTGCCTCTGCCAGCGACTCATCCACCCAAGGCCTTCCCAGCTCAGGCCGCTCCTTAAGGAGCCCTGGCCGGCTTGGGGTGGTGAGGGGAGGGTGTCGAGGCATTTAGTCCTACAGGAGCCTAGACACCCCCACCACTCTGGCCTCCCGACACCTAGGGGTGGGCCCCCAGGTCGAGATTGCGCCAACATCCAGACCCAGACATAGACCCAGGCGCAGACGCAAGCACCCTACAATGATAAACAGTCGAACCACACGCACGCACACACATACACAGGTACGCATCTACTCTGATCGGGACACACCCCCACACCCCACGCGGGGTCGGAGAGGGAGAAATCTCCCAACCTGGCCATAGAAACACCGACAGGGACACTCCGCCCCCCTGCACCCCAACCTTTCCAAACAGACACACATAGCCTGGAATCGGACATCGTGCCGTGTGCGCACACGCGCGGGACTGGGACACACGCCCTAGACGGGATGGGCGGAGGAGCCGATCGTGAGTGAGATTCCGTGACTGTTCATGGAACTCCTTAGCCCCCCGCGCGCTGACTCACACCCAGGCGGCTCGCTCTGTCTCACACCCATGAAGCATGCACCCCCACCCCACTGTCACTCCACCTCTCCCTGGGCCTGGCGCGAGAGCGAGCTCGAACTGGAGCGCACTCCGCGCCTGGCGGGTTCCTCTCTAGCGGCCGCCCCCTAGCGGCGCACTGCTCCGCGGGGAGCTGTTCAGCGTCCCACAGCGTCCCTAAAAAAAAAAAAGTCCAGGATGCTGAGGACTTCTTCACGCAGTGGCACAAGGAGGAGGAAACAGAGGTCGGAGAAGTCATCCAGGCGCAGTTCCACTTCGAAGGATTCCTAAGTGACTGCCCACAGGACAATTCTCAGTGACCATGCCCAGAACAGGCTTGAGTGAGCAACCCCAGTACTGCCCTGAGTGACCACAAAGTGGGTCAGAACCGGCCGTCAGAGCAGGTCTAAATGGCCATGGCCAAGAATGCAACTAAGATGTCACTCCGCAACAATGCCAAGTCACTGTGCCTAGGTGTTTGCCAAGCGAGTACCCCCATGGGATGTCTAAGTTGACTACCAGCATCCCCACCACCTGCCCCCAACTGAATATCTTTATTCAGGGTCTTTCTTTAGGGATAACCTGGTCAGGCTCTGTGGAACTTAGCCCAAGCCGGGGAATCTTTTGCCCCAAAACCAGTCCCATCCCTAGACACCTTAGGCCAATCTCTCTACTACAGATAGTAACTACCAGCTTTGTTTCCAGCACTCAGTATGTAACTCATTCAATACTCACCTCACCTGTGAGATTGGTACCATTAGCCCCACTTCACTTTGCTTCCTTAATCCTCATAGTAGCTAACATTTGAGTGCTTGTTTCGTGCCAGTAACATGCAGCTCACTTGACATGCACTACCTCGTTTATCTTTGGAGATAGGTATTATTATAATTCCTAATTTACAGACAGTGAGATTAAGACTTAATGAGCACATACTCAGTGATTGTCAGAGCTGGCATTAAACCCAGGCAGTCTGACTGCAAGATTCGAGCTCTTAATTACAGTGCTTTGCAGTTCCCTAACTTCTTTTGACCATTCCTCACATAATTCCATCCTAGGCTTCTCTCCCGGATGTAAAATAATTTGTCTATATAACTTCTAAAATCTGACACCTGGGACTGAATGAGGAATTCCGGGTATGACTGGAAAGTTCAGCAGGACTCTTCACCTCCCTTCTGTAAACTCTATTTTTACTAGTGCCACCTATGAGTCCATAATCTGTTTCTTGTAGCTACATCACTGCTGACGTCTCAAACTTGCAGCCAAGTAGCATCTCTAAGTGTTTCTTACAAGTGCTGCTGCTGAAGGCACAGTTACCCCATACTGTGCTTGTACAGTGGACTTTTTTTGGACCCAACATGTAGGTCCTTACGCATTTGACCTGATTAAATTTTATCTTGTCTCATCAGCTCACTCCTCCAATGTTTTAAAAATGTCTGCTTGAATCTTGAATCATGACAGAGCTTTCATTTATTCAAATAGTAAAAGTAGAAAGATTGACTTCCAGCGGCTTCGCCCTTGATTCCAGGTGTGCCTTGGGTAAGTGGGTTGACCTCTCCAAGCCTGTCTTCTCAGCTGTGAAATGGGGTGTTACAATTAACTTCAAAAACCTCTTGGGGTTCTGATGTTGCATAATTCCATGATTCCATTATTCAAGGCATACGCCGTTCTATTGGCATCATGTCATCTCCGTGTTTGATTACAATTTAATTAATTCCTCACTCAAATTGTTAATAAAAATGTCAAAACAAATATGTTGAAAGGAGTTCTAATATGTACCTTCAACAGTTTTTCACATTGTGAACCTGCTATTTCTGCACTTCATTGTTAAGATTACAAGGTTATACATGGATTAATCCACTTTGACAACCACTTTTTTCTTAGACAAAAAGACATGGGTACAGTTATTTCTCAGAATTCTGCACTTGGCTCAATTTTAGAATTATTTTTATCTTTGAATTCATAAACTCTGAAGTTTCTGGGTATTCATGTACATCAGATGCAGGCAAATTTGCCTCTTCAAATTTCCAACCAGAGTAGTGGCCATGACCTGGATGGAATTCTTCAGGGAGTGAGACTGTGGACATGCCTGCTACTCATCCCTGATCCCTATCTTTTTACGACAGTATCATGATTCTCCCTTGGGGGGAATCAGGTAGGATTATGTTGGGTTGCGTGGTTTGTCAAATAACACTCACTTAAACAAGATATATGTTTATTTTTTTTTATCACATCAAAGAAGATGAAGATTCAGGGCTGGTCTGGCTCCACAGTGTTAGGCCCCACCATGTATTTCCTCTGTTCCAAAATCGTCATGTAGTCCAAGATGACTTATTCATCTCCAGCCATCACGTCCACATTCTGACCATTGGTAAGGAAGAAAGGACAGAGAAAGACATGCCATATCCTTTTGAGGACATTTCCTGCAAGTTTCCTGCATTACTTCCACTTATCTTCAATTGGTCAGAACATTGTCACGTGACTTTCTAGTTTCAAGAGACCCTTTGAAATGTAGTCTTGATTCTGGGTGGCTATATGCCTGGCTAATGTTTGGGTGTTTTGTTACCCAGAAAGAACTGAAGAAAACTTAGGGAGGGCAAGTCGTCATCTCTACTGTCCTTGGAGAGAGAGTTTTCCCTCATTCTTTTCCTATGTGGTTTTGTATGGGCTGAGCCTAGTTCAAAGGCAGGCTTATGACCAAGCCTGGAAATCATAATTTTCTAATCCTAGTTCAGTGATTGAAAGCAACTCAAATCTTTCCAGTGAGCATCAACCTCAGAACTTTTGTTGCAACTACTGGAAAAGAAAAACTTTTTCTTCTGAGGTGGTGAACTAGTACAAAATAAGCCCAAAGCTTCCTCTCTGCCATCGAGAGCAGAAGCTCTGGAGAAGGAAGCAAACAGAGGAGAGCAGGGCTGAAGGTGGGGAATCCGATTCCTGATGGGATCCTTTGAGCCTCTGAACCTGGCCATGTCAGAAGCGTGGTCCCTGGACTTTTCGCTCCAACTGCTTAGTTATTTTTCTGTTACTTACAACTGAAAGAACCTTGACTAATACAAAAACCAATTGCCACCTCAATTACAAGGGGACCATTTTAATTTAAAAGATGGTGTAGGTGGGGTGCAAGCTTATTTTTAAGGATATGCCCAAACTAGGACTAGAATCCTTCAAAATGTGAAACAGTTGTAGGATCTGGCTATTTTCTCCATTTTCTCTACTCCTCTTGGTACCTTATTTATTTTCTTCTTACTCTTAACTGCCTTTTTCCCCCTTTATTTATGAATCAGTAAAGGTTACTTAGTTTCGAGCAACAGAAACTGACTCTGGCTAATAGAAGCAAAAAGAGGAATTTGGAATAGCTCACATAGAAAAACAACTTTGAGATAGCTTGCAGAATTAATAAGAAGGCTGGAGACCTGGGCTTGTAAACAGAATAGCAACTACAGAACACATTTCTTTCTCTTCCCTTTCTTTCTGAGTCTTCGTTTTCTCTTTTGCATCAGCATTGTCTTAAATCTTCCTTCCCACTCTAATAGCCTGCATTTAAGACTTTGAATTTGAAATAATAAAACAAGGAAATTTTCTTTCCCTTAAATCTTTCAACCCAATCGAGCCTTATTATTCAGTTTGATTTCAGTGTAAGTTTCAAATTTTTTCCCTAGAGTCGAGATTTGTAAAATATGAGAAAATGTTCCCAAGACAGTGGTTTCTATGAGGCAAAGGACCGTGAAATGGAGTCACGTGGTCTGCAGGTTGGATGAGGTGCAAAGTTCACATCTGAGCCAAGAGGATGTGGATAAATATTCTATGTTTAGGAAAGAGGTTGGGAGTGAGGGTGAGAAATGATCTTACGCACGCTCCATTCTTGGGACAAAATCAGAGGGCAAAAATTCAAGGGACTACATCCTGCCTATAAAAGAGAACCAAATCTGGAAGACCAGGGGCGTGGTTGTTTTTAAGTATGTACTCTATAAGATTCCAAACCTTTTGTCATCTCCATGTTGGTTTCCTTCTGCTATTGGCAATAATCATCATCATCATCATCGGCAGTATTTATGGAGCATTTTTTCGGCACCAGGCACCGGGCTAAGCATTTAGATGCATTCCCTAATTTAATCCTCTCAATAAACCAATAAAATAGGGATTATTACTATCCCTGTTTTATAAATAAGGATGCAATCTCAAGGAGGTCGAATTTTCCATGTTCTTACAGATGCTGCAGGCTGAAGAAGGAAACTAGTGCCAAACAGCATGAATGGGGAGATTTACGACCAGCTTCACCCATAATCCTCCCTTGGGTCAGTGCCCCCACCTTTTTAGCGCCCCCGCCTCCCATCCTGCATGATTTAACTCACACACTCTTGTCCTCACCCGTTCTTACCATCTTGCCTTCCTAATGAGACTGTCAACTCCTTGGGGGCAGAGACCAAATAGCTAGTTCTAACTCTGCCCAGGACTTGGACTTTGGGCTGTGTGTTCATGTAGGAACTCCCTTGGTTTCATCTCCTTTCTCCTTCTTGATGCACCACTAAATATTACTCCCGCCAGGGCTTCCAAGGAAGACCTAATATCTCATTTCCAAATTGATCCAAAGTGGATTATTGGTAATGTCAGGGAAGATACTAAGCCTGTTCACTTGTACAATTAGATGGCAGAGCGACCTGGTGACAGTCCCTCTCATCTCCTTGGCTTAACTAAACGGAAGCAGGTAAGATTGGTGTCATCACCCCCAACGTATCCATGTCCTGAGGGACAGATCTTAGTGGTATAGGAGTGGAAGAGTGCCTAGCTAAAGGGAACAATTTAGGGAGATATATTTGTTGGCTTGTATTGAGATTTTTGTTTTCCCTCCACATTTTTATTATAAGGTAATATATCCTCAATGTAGAAACAAATGAAAATACTGAGAAGCAGGAAGAAAAAAGTCCTCCGAATCATAACACTCAGAAATAACTATTGTCAATGGTTTTTTTGACATCCTTCCAATTATAAATGTTTGTTTATGAGTTGACCTATATCTACTGTTTTGTAAAATGTTTTTTTACTTAACAATCTTGTGAATCTATTTTATATCACTTGATATAGACATTTGTAGGTCTAGTACTTTCAGAAAGAGGACATAACTTTCTTCTGAAAATGCTAGATGGAAGGATGGTATAAGCCTGCAGCTACCATGAATGAAGAGAACCTAACATGCACGTGAATTAATTCAACACAGAAGTAAGCAGAGAGTGAAAGACTGAGTAATGGTAATAATGTTTGGATCCCTGGATCCAGCTTTGCCTGCAGCTGTATCTTAAAGAAACAGTAAAACATAGTAGTTAGGAGTGCAGTGTCTGGAAGCAGACTGCTGGAGTTCAAATCCTGCCTCTGCTACTAAGATTAAGCAAGATATAAATGTAATGCACTTAGAACGCAGCCTGACTAACAATAGCCCTCAATAAACGTTAGCTATTATTATGCTACAAACTTTTCAATTACATCCATCAATAAAGTCTCTTTTTGACTTAAGCTATTTTGTTTTTTAAAGATTGGCCCTGAGCTAACATCTGTTGCTAATCTTTTTTTTTTTTCTTCTTTTCCCCAAGCCCCCCTCCCCACTCCGAGTACATACGTGTATATTCTAGTTGTAGGTCCTTCTAATTCTACTATGTGGGACGCCGCCTCAGCATGGCTTGATGAGCAGTGCCATGTCTGTGCCCAGGATCCAAACCAGCGAGACCCTGGGCTGCTGAAGCAGAACGTGTAAACTTAACAACTCAGCCAGAGGGCTGGCCCCTGACTTAAGCTATTTTGATTGCTATACCTATGTACTTTTCAACTAGATATGCATCTTTCAACCTACTTGAAAATTTTATTGACAATAAAATAACATCAACCTCTATTCTCAGTAATCACTTAAGACCCCTCCTGCTTTGGATCCAACTAATCTCCCTAATATTTTAAATGTTTCTGGGGAAGTAACCAAATATCCTCTCTGGGCACAGTTCATGGCAGGTGTTCAATGTATGCTTATTGGATAAATAGATTGGTAATACCCTCAAAGATCCCTTTGCCAGGAGGACAACAATTTTAGCCATGAGGACATGGTACAACTTATCTTAAAGGACTGAATTCTCTGTTTATTGATCACCTCCTTCGTGTCATCACTTCCCTCTTTTTTCAGTCAAAATTCCATGGAGAAACATGATCATCACTCTTTTGCTTATATCATTAATTCCCTTGACTCTCTGTCACTGTGCTGTATTTCCTTGTTAAAATCAACTTTCTGTCCACTCAGTGCCCAATGCCTGCACCCACACAGCTGAGCACAGCAAATGCCCCAGCATGATGACTAGTCTCACTTCAAAGTCATCGTTTCTAATCTCAGGTAGACCCTGAACTCTTCCTAGCAATCATCCTCTCCTCTTCTCAAACCTCTAACGCCTCCTCCCTTATCCCATTAGCTGATGACCTGGCTTCCTCCTTCACTGGCAGATAGAAGCAGTTGGAAGAGAACTTTTACCACTCCCTCTGCTTACCCGCCTGCAGCTGTGTTCATGGACTGTTTTCTCTCCTGTTAATATGATTTTATGGTCTGTGTTTTTAGATAAGGCCAATCCCTCCACTTGCGTGCTATATCCAATCCGCTCTTGTCTACTCAAGGACATGACTCCAGCAATCTTTCCATGTTTCTCCTGCATCCTCATTTTTCTCCTCTCCACTGGGTCCTTCTTGTTGGCATACAAATACATCGGTATTTCTTCCTTCCTAAAAAGAAAAGAGAGAAACAACCCTGTCTTGACCTCTCCTCTCCCTCCAACTAGAGCACCATTTATACTCCTCTCTTTACTTCTCAACACCTCAAGAGTGAGCTCTGCTCACTGGCTCCAACCTCTGTCCTCCCACTGACCCAGAGCCCATTCCAATCAGGCTGATGGTCCCACGTCTCCTCTAAAACTGTTCTTCTCAAGGTCACCAATGTCATCCTCAGTGCTGAACTCACGTCAGTTCTTAATCTTCATTGAACCTGGCCTATGAGCAGCATTTGACACAGTTGACACTTTTCTCTTCTTGAAACTCATAGTTCACCAGGATTTCAAGATGCCACATTCTTCCGGTGTTTTTCTCACCTCTCTGCTGCTTCTTCTAAGCTTCCTTTGATGGTTTCGTTTTGCCTCCATGACCATTCCTTGGAGTATCCCGGGAATTAGTCCTTGGTCATCATCTCTTTTCTATCCACACTCACTTCCTTGGTTATATCATAAGTCTCATAGCTTTATATACCATTTATATACCGCTGCATCTCAAATTCAGATCCCCTTTCCCCTGAACTGTCTACTCAAACATCTCCACCTGGATGTCTAACAGCCATCTCAAATTAATCATGTCCCAAACTGGACTCTTGCTAGTTTTCAAAAACTGCTTTTATCATAGTCCTAGTCATCCACGTAAATGGCAACTCTCATCTTCCATTTGCTCAAGCCAAGAAAAATATAGAGTTAGCTTTGACTCCTCTCATTCTCTTCTACCCCATGTCTGATCTGTGAGCAAGTCCTGTTGACTCTCCCCTCAAAATATATACTGAATTTGACTGTCTCTCACTGGCTGCATTGCTATCACCCTCGTCCAAGCCACGGTTCTTTCCCACCTAAATTCCTGTAGTAGCCACTATCAGTCATTTCTTTTCTCTCTTTTCTATTCCCTCTCTTCCATGCTCTCCCTTGATGTTCAAGATGCTGGAAGCCTGAAAACTACATTTCCCAGAATCTCTTACCAGCTGGGTTCTAGTTAGGTTTGCCCAATGGGAGTCCCTGGCAGGAGACTAGAAAACAAATGGAAAGGAGAAACCATGTTTTGAGAGCCAGCCTGGTGGCATAGTGGTTAAGTTTACATGCTCTGCTTTGGCGGCCCTGGGTTCGCTAGTTTGGATCCTGGGCACAGACCTACACACTGCTCATTAAGCCATGCTGTGGCAGCATCCCACATGGAAGAACTAGAAGGACTTGCAACTACAATATACAACTATGTGCTGTGGCTTTGGGGAGAAAAAAAAGAAAAGAAACCATGTTTTGCTTCTAGAAGTGTCTCACACAGCCTTAGCAGCAACAGCAGTGTTGGTTAAGTGCAGGTTTTTCATTTCTTGTTCATGGAGGATGAACAAGAATAGCGTGGAGGATGAAGTGGGCATTCCTATAGCTTCAGCTGTAGGACACGGAACTCTTGGGTGTGGCAAACCCTCCACCTCTCAGCCAATTTGGGGGCCCCCGGGATCCTGCCGTGTTCGTGAAAATGTGACCTCCTGGACTCTTGCAAGGCAGATGTGGCTGTGGTTCCTAAGGCAGCAGTGACAGTAGCAGATGCTCCAGCAATCACAGCGATGTAGCAGCTGTGGGCTCTGGTAACATCATTTTCCCTTCTGCTCCTACAGCCTAGGGGTAGTTCCTGCAGTTACTAATTTCTAAGTAACTTTATCCTTCCCTTTTTTCTCCTCTCACTCTTCCACCATTTTTAGAACCAATCTCCTATAATTAAATTCTTTCTGTTTGAAGTACCTATCATGGTTCTGTTTTCCTGAGCAGACTCTGATTGATACAGCCCCCCAAAGGCCTTCCTAAGGTCATCTCAACAGCAAGAGAGATCCTTCTGCTTAAAACCCTCTGTGACTTCTAATCTCACTCAGAGAGCAGATCCACCACAGGGGCCAAAGACTTGTCAACCTGCTAAGAATTGTTTTGAGACAATAAAGCCAAACTAAAACTGCCAACTGCCCAGATTGCTCCCCTCTGTCCTGAACCCACACTGTTCTCAAGCAACTAGCAGACTCAGAACTGGCCTCATTCAAAAATGAGAAATAGAAGAATGTGGCATGAGACCCACAGATAAATCCTGCATAAGAGAATGATTTTAACCTAATTCCCTTTGGTTTATACCAACACTTCTCTTCTTCTCCCACTGTGTTTGAGGTCTCCCTGTCTGGAGCTCATCTTAGTGAATTTTTCTGTAGAATAAGCGACTAGAGAGTGGGCAGCACAATTTCCTGGTTGTGTGCATGATAAGGGATACCTAGGGGTCCAGCTGCTCAGCCTTGTACCTCTGTCCTGCTGCCTGCAGCACCCACTACCTCCGAGATCAGAGCTGTTTGAAGATTTCCTCCGGCAGTATTTCCTGCTTTAGGCATTCAGTGCAACTTTCTCAGCTCTGCTGTGCCAGGTACCACTTGCAATTTTTTATTATAATTTCTCATTTGCTGTTGCATCCCCTCACTTTCTTTGTCCTCACAGATTAATGTCTTTATTTCATTTCTTTAGACACAGTGGTATTGTAAGAAATACAGTCTTTGTGACAGAGGGGTTCTGAAAGAACCTTGAAGTTCTCAGACAAAAAGCACTCAGGTGGTGGCTCTCGAGCTAATCTCTGTGTGCCAAAGAGGCTGCCGCTCCGGGTCCGCAGCCTCAGCCCTGACAATTCTCAAATGTGGACCCTGCAGGCGGCAAGCAGCAGGCAAGGAAACAGTTTAAGAAGGTCAGCTGGTGGGTAGGTGGGAAACCTAATTAATTCGTACCATACAAGTAGTACATGAATCCTTCCTTTGGTAAAAATGTAGAACGGTGCAGCCAAAGATAAGGTGCCCTTTGACCATCCCCCAGGAATTTTTATCCTCTCTCCAAGAGTCACTAACATGATCACAGTTTAGGTAGTATACTTTCCCTCTTTCTTCTATGCTTTCATCTATAGAAAAAAAGGAAAACCCGGCATACTTTATTGGAGATTTGGGGAGAAGTCTACATATATGATTATGCTATTATGCAACTTGCTTTTTTTCACTCAACATGTTAATGCCTATAGATTTAACTCAGTTTCTGCAAAGTGTTTCATCATATATTTGGCACCTCAAGCTGTTTCCATTTATATGTTTTTTATAGATCATGGTTGATTTAGCCATTTCCCTGTTAATAGGCATTTAGCTTTGTATCCACTGTGATTAAATTTGGCTGCCTATAACCAAGAAACCCAAAGCAACAGCTGTTTGGCTAGGACATAAATTTGTTTGTCTCACTCAGAGGAAGTCCAGAAGGAGGCAGTCTGGGTCTGTGCGGTGGCTCCATGGAGTTATCAGGCACCCAAGCTGCTTCCAGCTCTCGGTGCCCTTGGCTGTGTCCCGCCTCCTTGTGGTTGAAGATGGGTGCTACAGTTCCCCCAATCACATCTCGGTCCAGGTGACTGCATGGAGGAAGGGGAGAAAGGTGCCCATCCTCCCCCTGAAGATTTCCCAGAAGTCCCACGCTAATGTCTGCTCACCGGTGGTTCATTGGCTGGAATTTAATCACATGGCCACAGCTGGCTGCAAGGAAAGCTGGGACATGTCCTCTTTGGATGGACAGTAATGTTGATCGGTTCTGTGGCTTTGAAAGAGAGTGGATATTTGGCAGGCAGTTAGTCTCTGCATCAAGCTGTTTCCAATCTGTTGTTCTTACAACAATGCTTCGATGAACATCTTTTTTTTTCCAATTATTTTGTTGAGGTCATAATGGTTTAAAACATTGTGTAATTTCAGGTGTATATTATTATATTTCAGTTTCTGTATAGACTGCACTGTGCTCACCACCAATAGTCTAGTTTTTATCTGTCAGCATACATTTGTGCCCGTTTCCCCCTTTCTCCCACCCCCCGGCCTTCCCCTCTGGTAACCACTTATCTGTGCTCCTTATCCACGTGTTTGTTTATCTTCCACATATGAGTGAAATCATGCAGTGTTTGTCTTTCTCTGTCTGGCTTTTTCGCTTGACATCATACCCTCAGGGTCCATCCATGTTGTGCAAATGGGACAATTTTGTCTTTTTAATGGCTGCATAGTATTCCATTGTATTTATTTACCATGTATTCTTTATCCATTCATCATTTGATGGGCACTTGAGTTGCTTCCACGTTTTGGCTGTTGTGAATAGTGCTGCAGTGAACATAGGGGTGCATAAATCTCTTTGAATTGTTGATTTCAAGTTCTTTGGGTATCAATGAATTTTGCGTGTGTGTGTGTGTATGAGGAAGGTTGACCCTGAGCTAACATCTGTTGCCAATCTTCCTCTTTCTTTTCTCCTGAAAGCCCCAGTACCTAGTTGTATATCCTAGTTATAAATCACTCTAGTTCTGCCATGTGAGATGCGACCATAGCGTGGCTTGATGAGTGGTATGTAGCTACATGCCCAGGATCTGAACTGGTGAACCCTGGGCCACCAAAGCGGAGTACATGAACTTAACCACTTGGCCATGGGCTGGCCCCTGATGTATATCCTTTAACACAGGGATCACAGTCAAATATCCCCAACCAACTGAAACAGACCCTGGGCCTCAAACTGGAGGGGGTCCTGGACCTTTCTCTGTGCTGGGTCATTAACTCATTAACTCTTAAGCTGCTGGATCTCAGGACAACATGGGGCTGAGGGGAACAGGTTAAAGTGGCCTTGACAGTGGGGGTCAAGGGCACTTGCAGACCTTAAGGTGGGGCTATCTACCAACCAAAAGAGGAGTATTTTGGTATTTTAGCAACTGGTAGAGTTCTGCTTATACTTCCCTTACTGTGTGCACATGCGAGCCTTTCTGAGTAGATTCACTAGGAAATAAGGTGTGTGTGTTTTAAATTTTAATAGATCCTCCCCGATTTCCCTCCAGCGTGGCTATGCTAATCTGTACTCTCCCAGCAATTCCCCGAACTTCATCGACTCTACATATTGAGAAACTATATTTTAAAAATAATTTTGCCAATCATGTGTAAGAAAAATTATACCTAGTTGTCGTTTTTATTTGCATTTTCCTGGTTATCACGGAGGGTAAGAATCTTTTTATGTTTCTTGGCTGTTTAGGATTCCTTGTTTGTAAATTGACTATTCGTGGACTTTGCCAATTTTCCTGGGATTTATTTTTGTGTATAATTTAAGGTAGCACTCTCATGTTTTCCAACTGGATAAGCAGTTGTCCAAGATGAAATACTGACTAGTCCTGTCCTTTCTCACAGATTTAAACCCTGTGTTTCTCATCCCTGCACTCTCTCTTTGACTCCATAGACCTATGTGTCAATATTTGCAAACAATATTGTCTTAATATGCATTAAGTTTGTAATATTTTTATGAGACTTCTCCAAAATAATATTCAAGTAAGAATCATAAAGAATAGACCAGATGCTTTTGAAAATAAAAATAACAATGATGTACTTTTTGCAAGATCTTAAAATAAATGATATAGTTACAGTAATTAAAACGGTACAGTATTAGCTCAGGACAGAACAGACAGAGTGATGAACAGCGCAGAAGAGCGAGCCCACAACCAGACCCTCGTGTCCAGTGGGTGATGGAGGTGGCATCTGGGTGTGGAGCTGAGGCAATTTGTTTGCCAAAATAAGTTCTAGATGAATCGAAGTATTTAATATTGGAAATTAGGCCATAAAATAATCATAAAAACATTTTGAGATTAAAAAAGAACTTTTAAACACAAAAGCCATGGAAGATACCATAAAGGATAAGAATGGTAAATTTGGCTACATAAACAGTTTACACCTGTATATCTAAAAAAATTTGTGGAAATAAAATTCAAAGCAAATGACCCCAAGAAAAATATTGACAATATATATGACACACAAAGTTTAATACCTTTAATATATATAAAAAGTCTTAAAAAGTTAATATGGGGGCCAGCACTGTGGCTGAGTGCTTAAGTTTGCACATTCCGCTTGGGCGGCCTGGGTTCACTGGTTCAGATCCTGGGTGTGGACATGGCACCACTCATCAAGCCACGCTGTGGTGCAGCATCCCACATAGAAGAGCTAGAATGACCTGCAACCAGGATATACAACTATGTACTGGGGCTTTGGGGAGGAAAAAAAGAGGAAGATTGGCAACAGATGTGAGCTCAGGGCCAATCTTCCTCACCAAAAAAAAAAAGATAGCATAAAAATTTTTTAAAATAGATCTGAATAGCTAATAAAAAAATTAATATGAAAAAATGAACATCACAATGGAAAAATGGCCAAAGCACATGAATAGCCATTTCAGAAAAGAAGAAATACAAATGACTGATACACAAATGGAAAAAGTGAACATTAAAGAAGTACAAAATAAAATAATGTTAAATAGAATTTCTTACCAATCAAGTTGGCAGATAATTTTTAAATGATAAACTCCAGGTCATGAAACTTACGGAGAAAGGGCAAACTCGTACATACTTGAGTATGTCAATTGGAACGGTTGTTCTGGAAGCCATTTGGCAATGTGTGTTACAAACTTTAGAAAGTATTTATACCTTTTTACTCAGGGTAGAAATTTATCCCAAGAAAATAGATTATGGATACATACAAAGTTTGTGCATAAGGTGATTGGTTCATGATAGCATTATTTATATAAAATTGGAAGCAATCTTAAAACTGCATCCATTGGTTTTTCTTAAATAAGTTATGGTCTCTTGCTCTCTCAGTGTTAATCCCCTATCTAGACTCCAATTCAGAGTGTACTGGGAAGAGGCGAGAGATCACGGATTAGACAAGGAGCAAGATTGGCATCCCACATTGCGTCTGAACTTGGCCCCTTAATGATCTATCTAGCCGAGTGGTTCTCAGCCCTGGCTGCACGTTAGAATCACCTGGGGCTCTTTTAGAATCTGAGGCCCCACAGCTTGGTCCCGGGTGAGGTCTAGGAGTGGTGTTACTTTTTAAAGCTCTCTAGGTGATTCTAGTGTGCAGCCGGGGTCAAGAACCATTGCTAACCGGCACTCCCTTTAAGTTGATTAATTACGAAGGCTATTGACCAAAGCTGGAACTAACAGCCTCCAGAAGCCCTAGGGAAGCCAAACCATTGCTTGAGCTGGGCTGATCGCAAGTGGGCAGCGGCCAACCTCACACCCCGAGAGACTGGCCTCCCTGGCCTTGCTACAGCCTGGCCAGCCAAGTGTCTGTTAGATTTAATACCAAAGAGGTCATGGGTGACCTTGACAAGCACACTTACCAGTGAGGGATTCTTGACTGTTCTGTGACAAACTGCCACGACAAAGCTACACATCAGTTCGTGTTTCCATTTTTAGCCTCTTTATTACCTCCATCTGTTGATGGAGATGCGGCAGCAAACACACAGAGTGTGAGCTGCAGAGTTATCTGGTATTGTAGAAATAAGGACAGCCAAACTCCTACAGAGTCTTCCACTTGCGGTGGGGCTAATGCTTCCTAAGTGGGTCCCTCCTTCTGCCCACACATTCCATCTCTCTCCCCTCAGTCTCTGCTCCCTTCTCCTCCACCTCAATAACAAATTTGCAGTTTACACTCCATTTCACACAAACAACTTTTTAGCACTTCCTTGCTCACCCAGTGATTTGAGGCTTGAGGCTTAGCTGCAGACCTTGAAAATGCTGCTTTATTTTCATTGGCAACTGCCTCCTCCCTAATCCCTCCCCCGGCCCTGTCTCTGCCTCCCATCCACCCCAACCCCTGTCTAATGGATATTGCTAGCTGCAAGGACCATAGCTCATTTCAGATCATTTATTAACACACTGAAGGAGGTGATGTATTAATGTCTAGAAGCCCCCCCCCCCGCCCCCTTCTAAGTATAAGACGAATGAGTAGAAGGGAAGGGGAAAAAATGTGGATAGTATTTACTGGGCTTCTTTAATTTTCTGCACCCTTTCCACCATGCTCAAATTCCGAAGAGGGAGGAAGCAGCGAATTGGGAATATTCTAGAGTGGCGTTTCTTGAATTTCAGTCATTTTCATGGCATCTTCATGATTTCTGCCCTGCCCATGTACCAAAAATTCGGGTATTTCTATAAAATTTCTTTGTATCATCTCACCCTTTGTACTTAAATAGATATTTTTAAAGTGAGCTTGATCACTACTCAAAGTGAAAAACTGGAATCATTTCCCAAAATTGGAGGTAACCTTAAAAACGTACACAAATAAAGACAAAACAGTGTTATTACATTCTTTGGATATTGCTGCCTGCTGGAGGCTGAGTTTGAGACTTGCTGTCTCTTTGTTCAGAAGGTGAATAAGCAAGAGTCATGTTAAAGACATTTCAGCACAAGACTGAGAAGTCTCCTGGATGTAATTAGAAGGATTGAAAGTTGTTTATAAAGGATAACTTTCTTTGTGAGTTGATGGCTGTGTGACACCGGAAATTATCTTGGTGCCATCACTAATAGACACCCCACGCTAGGGGAAATGCTGCTTTAGCCCAGTGCTTGCTTTTTATTTCTAGTGAGAGCCTCTACCTGCCCTCTTTCCAAGAGTAAGCCCAAACATGATTTTGGATCTTTTCCCCTTTACACCAGGCCAACCATCTATTGACCAATAAATCTCCCTGAGAGATTTTAATTTGGTACATCTGGATTGCAACTCAAAAGCTGTCATTCTTAAAAGTGCGTCAGAGGATGCTGATGGCAAGACAAGCTTGGGATATTCTTGCCTAGGAACTACCCTTGAGCAGCAAGGTGCCTCCAGTACCCCCAGAAACACCGGGAGCATCTCGTCCCTCTCTCCATCGCTCCTTCCCTAAACTAAATCCCTCCAAAACACCACAGCCAAAAACATCCTCTCACCTCTAACCACCTTCCTGCAAAACTGAAACATCTTTCTGTTATTAATCATCTCGCCCCCAAGCCTTATACCTGGGGCCTAGAGAGAAAGAAGCAGGAAAGAGACAAGAGGATGCCTGCCTTCTCTCCAGCACCATCACCTCCCAGGTACTCGCTATCTACTCTCCATTTCACTGGGATCCTTTAGTCCTATCTCTACAATGCTGACCTCTGTGCATCCTTGGTCCTGAAGAAACTGGTGAGAGGAAAGGGTGTCAGGCCAACAGTGTTAAAATATCCTTGAACTCAGCTTGATAGCGTGCCCCAGGGGACACACTGTATGATGAACTCATCCTAGTGGGTGTCCTCATTCAGGATCAAACATTCGTAGAGGGCATTATTCAGGGTTTCTATATAGTCAAGGCAAATAGCTATTAACACACATTTTGATTTTTAGGTTCTAAATCATCTTTCTACCAGTCTACGCTCTAGAGGATGTCCAGTGCAGTGGTGAAGCTTGCAGACCCTGGAGCCGGGCATTCTTGAGTTCAAAGCCCGTCTCTGCCACTTGCTGCCCAAGTGACCTTGATGAGGTTATCTAATCTCTTAGCATCTCAGTTTTCTTCTCTCTGTTGGAAGTGGCAGTAATGAAAGAGTCTACAACCTAGAGTTGTTGTGAGGATTAAACAAGATAATATATGTGAAGAGATTTGCGTAGTGCTTGACAGAAGTGAATACTCAATAAATGTTAGCTTCCCTCATCATCATCATCACCTATGAATCTCTGAGCTGACCGTGGATAAAGTCTATGTGCTAAAGCATTGTAGGTGACATTTGTTCTTTTAGGCTGCCAAGCTTTGAGTATCTTTCCTCTGTTTATGGAATTCCCATGCTATAAGTCTTGATGGCAGGCATAAACCTATCCTCCACCAAGAAGCTGAAAGTGTCAGATCTCACTTTCCTGGACTCCCTTGCAGCTAGGAAGACCCAGACTCTGACTGCGTCCCTTCCCATGGAGTGAGGAGTCCACAGGACCAAGGAGATGTGCCCACCTATGACCCCTCCTTAGAGACCACATTCCAGGTGTCCTGGATCCTGGAATACCTGGCCAAACAGCCTCAACACATTTTCAGGTCCACACAGATCTCTTCCTCAGGGGTGTCCCTCTGAGAGTGGACTGCACCACCAGCTTGCACACCCTGAGGCCCAAAGGGTGGCCAAGAAAGGGATCTTTGCAGGAGAGGGTGCGTATGGAGCTAGAATGTTTACATGCTTGTGTATGAGGCAGCTTGAAGTGGAGGATGAACCAGGAGTGCAAAGAGAAGGGGAGTGGGCCACAGGCCAGGGGCTGGCTGTCCTCAGATCGTCACCTTCAAGTGAAGAACTTGGAGGAGTCGGAATTCTAAATCTGAACTTGGCCTTCCAGAATGCTCTGAGGGTATATCTGTCAGCGTTGCATTATAGAACATACTTTACTTAATAGTTTGTAGGTTTGGTTTATAACTTTTAAATGTTTAAGTGCATAGTATGTGGGCCTCCATTTGTGCTCTTGCTCCAGGCTTTGAGTCACAAGGAAAGGACATAGGAAGCAGGGACCACAGAGTTTCTCTCTCTCTCTCTTTCTCTCTCTCTGTCTCCCTGTAGCAGTAGAGGTTCCAGCACGGTTGAAGTTCTGGAGGCAAGTGTTGGCAGGGAGAGTCGGGGCACCCAGAGTCCACTGCCCATGATGCTGATTGGCAAGCTGTGTCGTCACAGCAGCTCGGGGCAGCTGCAGTGGTGCCTAAGCCAGACCCTCTGTGAGGGGACCTGCCAGAGATTCCTACCACCCAGCCCCTCCTGACTCTTGCCCACTTGTCTCTTTCTCCAGATGTCTTAGCGATTCTGTGAACCACCCAACAGCGTTTTATTCTCTTTTTAAGAATCTTTACTTATTTTCACCTCACTAATCCATGTGTTCAGTAGAGAAAATAGAACACACACAGAAATAAAAGAAAAAGAAAAAGAAAGCTACCCATAGCCCCTCCACCTGGGAGAATTTACGGTTATCACTTCAGCATACATTCCAAATTTTATGTCTAATTATTCATATAAATACACAAAATTACAAAAATAAATCATATCTTTATTTTGTAACCTTATTTTCTCAAAAAACCCTATATCGTGGACATATTTACACGCCAATGTATTTTTCTTTTTTTTTTAATTAAACTTCAGAGATCTGCATACTCTTCACCCAGTTCCCCCCAATGGTAGCATCTCTTGAAACTATAGTACAATCTCACTGTGGGGATATTGACATTGATGCAATCCACTGATCTTGCTCAGATCCCCAGTTTTACTGGTAGTCACGTGTGTGTGTATTTAGTTCTATATCATATTATCACATGTCCATGTATCCATCAGCAGAGTCAACATACATAGCAATTCCATCATCACAAGAGTCCTTCATATTGCCCTTTATTAATTCCACCCACCTCTCTCCCACCCTGCTCCCCATCCCTAACCCCTAATCCGTTCTCTTCCAAAATTTCGTCTTTTCACAAATGTTATATAAATGGAATCATACAGTATGTAACCTTTTGAGATTGGGTTTTTCACTCAGCATAATTCCCAGAGATCCATCCACGTTGTTGCATGTATCAGTAGTTCACTCCTGTTTATTTCTGAGTAGTATTTCATAGTATGGATGTATCACAGTTTCTTTAATCATTCACCCATCGAAGGACATTTAGGTTGTTTCCCATTGTTGCCTATTACAAATATAGCCTCTGTGAACATTCATGTACGGACTGGTGTATGTACATAATTTTTCATCTTTCTGGGATAAACACCCAAGAGCTCAATTGCTGGATCAAATAGTAATTGCGTGTTTAGTTTTGTAAGAAATGCCAAACTGTTTTCAAGGGTAGCTGTACCGTTTTACAATATATGAGTGATCCAGTTTCTTTACATCCTCACCGGCATTTGGTATTGTCACTATTTTTTATTTTAGCCATTTTGATAGGTGTATAGTGATATCTTATTGTGGTTTTAACTTAGGTTTTCCTGATGGCTAATAATGTTGAACATCTTTGCATGTGCTTATTTTCCATCTGCATATCCTTTGGGGGGAAATGTCTCTTCATGTCTTTTGCCCATTTTCTAATTTGATTTTCTTTTTTTTTTTTTCTTCCTACCGTTGAGTCTTAGAAGTTCTTTATGTATTCTAGGTACTAATCCTTTGTCAGATAATGTGGTTTGCAAATATTTTCTCCCATCTATAGCTTGTCTTTTCATTCTTTTAACAGTTCCTTTGCAGAGCAAAAGTTTTCAGTTTTGTTGAGGTCAAATTTATTACTCTTTCCTTTTACAGATTGTGCTTTTGGTGTTAAATCTAAGAATTCTTTGCCTGGCCCTAGATCCTGAAGGTTTTCCCTTATGTTGTTTCCTAAAAGTTTTATAGGTTTACATTCTGTATTTAAATTCATAATCCACTTTGAGTTAATTTTTGTATAAGGTGTGAGGGTTAGGTCAAGATTCAGACTTTTTTTTTTCAGATTTTGTATATAACTATTAATACAAATATATGCTATTATAAAAATAAATTGTATCATATCTATATCCTGTTCTATAGCCTAATTTTCTCACAGACCCCTATAATGTGGACATCTTTACATTCCAATACATTTTAATCTGTATGACAGTTTCCAATGGCTGTATAATAAGTCTTTGCATTGAGGTATCATACTTTATTAAGGCAGGCATATTTTAAAACCTTCTTACACTGTCCCAACACCCATTTAATAGAATTCTTTTTAGCTTAAAGCCAGCAGCATCAGTATCTGTTGCTAAAGCTGAAAGCTCTCACACAAGCATATAAGCTGCTTTCTGAGAGGTTATTTAAGCAAACATCACATGTCAAGTATGTCAGAAAGAGTTAGAACCTAGAAAAGACCTCTCCTTGAGTCCCTTGGGTCTCAGTGTTAGACTGAATCAGAGAATTTTGCAGCTTTAAGTTTAACCGCATCTTCGTGTGTGTTAAAATGCTCCCCAACCCATGGTGGTCATGTTATTTATGTTTCTATTTTAGTGTGTATTTGAAGATTTACATTTTTTTTTAAGGACCTGAGTCATTGCCAAGGTTGAGGTTGAGTCTTTTAGAGGTCATCCATCTCTCTCAGTGGTTCTTCCCTAGGAGCACTTACCAGCATCTTCTGGGGAGCTTTTTCAATTTGCACCTGCTCAGCCCTTACCTGACTTTACCAGACTGTAATCTTCCGGGATGAGACCTTGGCCTGTGTCCTTGGGGAGGCTCCTCAGGTGATTCTCATCCACACTCAGGGTGAAGAACCTCTGCTCTGGTCCAGTCTCTTTCCCTTTCCAGTATTCCAAAGTAGAGATTTCTTCTTGAAAACTCTCTCCATTGATTACCTCCAGAAATGTGAAGCTCACTTCTGAAGCAGCCCATTTTAAATTCTTTGACTATTAGAAAGTTCTATCTGCCGGGTATGAGTTTATTGGCCTTAGAACTTCTTCCCTCAAGTTATCATTCCATTATAAAGCTGTGGTTCTTGCCCTTGACTACACCTTGGATCCATTGTGGGGAGCTGTAAGAAATACTGCTGCCGAGTTCAATCCCTAGAGAGTCCGATGTATTGGTCTGGGGTGTAGCCTTAGCCCTGGAGGTGGGGCGGTGGTTAAGCTCCCACTAGAGAGCTCTAGATTCATCCACAGGGACATCAGCTACTCAGCTCCAGGCAATTGTTGCCAAGCAGGAAGGTGGGCCCAGTATTGCCAAATGTAGGGATTTTTAAGAGAAAGGCTGGAATTCCAGATCTTCATGAGAAATCTGAGGATTCTTAAATGTGAGCAAAAGATAGAAAAAGAAAAAATCTGGCTAGGGGACTTGGGCCTCTGCTCTGAAACATCTTAGTATAGGAATTCCATCTGAAGCAGGTTTCTCAAGCTCAGCACTGGATAATTCTTTGTTCTAGAAACTGTCTTGTGCATTATAGGATGTTAAGCAGCATCCCTGGTCTCTACTCACTAGATACCAGTAGCAACCCTGCTTCTTCCCAGTTGTGATGATCAACAACATCTCTGTCTCCTGGGGGGCAAAACTGCCCCTGAGAACCGCTTTTCTGAAATAACTCTTATTGATTGCCTCCAATGATGAGGAACTCACTCCTGAAGCCACCCAGTCTATGGTTGGGTAGGTCCAACGATGAGGAAATTGTCTATTCTTCTAAGTAGAACTTACCCTTCCCATAACTTCCATCCATGAGTTATAGTTCCATTTTCTAATGCCACACAAAAGGCAAGGCTTTTAATTTTCAAGTCGTCTCCTGTATCCCCCTGCAAAGTCTTCTCTTCTACCTGCTAAGTTCCTGATTGGATTCCTCCTCGTCATGCAGCATGTTTTCCAGACCATTTGCCCTCCGCCAAATGCCCTCCAGGTTTTTGATCTCACTCATAAACTGCGGTACCGAGTTGAACACAGCATTCCAGGTGCGGCTTAACCAGCAAGGCCGGCAGAGGAGCTATTTCCTGCCTCGCTCCGAACATCGTGCTTCTGTTAATGCACCTTTGGATCACATTAGTAGTTTTTCTGGCAACCACATCCCACTGTTGTCTCAGACTGAGCTTGTGGTCAATTAAAACCCACAACTCTTGTTCATGCTGCTCCTAGGCCATTTTACTCCATCCTGTATGCTGCAGGGGTGTGTGTGTGTGTGTGTGTGTGTGTGCGCGCGTGTGCACATATGCTCTTTAACCTAATTTTAGTGTATTACATTTACTGTTGTTAAATTTCATCTCCTTGGTTTTGATATATCATTCTAGTCTACTAAAGATTTTGAATCTGTATTCATCATTCAACAGAAGAGCTGTTATGGCCAATTTTGTGTCATTCACAAGTTATTAGCTTGGCATTCTTCCTGTGTCCTCATTTAAGTCATTGCTAGAAATGATGTCCAGGGAAGTCTGGACAACAGTATTGTGGAACTGCCCGAGACAACTTTCCTCCGGATGACACAGACTCAGTAATGTTCAGTATCCCATCTCTCAGTCCACATTCCTGTCATTTATCCACAGGACATTGGGAGGAAATTTATCATGTTAAAATTGAGATACACTATTATTCAGCCTTAAAAAGGGAGGAAATTCTGACACATGCGACAACATCGATAAAACTTGACAACACTACGCTAAGTGAAATAAGCCAGTCACAAAAGGACAAATACTGTATGATTCCTCTTATATGTGGTACCTAGAGTAGTCAAATTCATAGAGACAGAAAGTAGAGTGGTGGCTGCCAAGGATTGGGAGAAGAGGGGACCCAGGAGTCGTTGTTTAATGAGTACAGTTTCAATTTGAAAGATGAAAAATTTTAGAGATGCATGGTGATGATAGTTGCACAACAATGTGAATGTGCCTAGTGCCACTGAGATGTACACTTAGAAATGGTTAAAATTATAAATTTTATGTAATAGTATTTTGCCACAATACAAAAAAATTTTTAAATACATTATGTAGTAAAAAAAATTGAGATATACAACTTCTATGTCATATATATTTTTGAGACCAATCCCTCAGAATTAGGAAATTAGGTCAATTTTATACAACTTACTTGGTGACCATGTCGTTCTTTTTGAAGTACTCACAAGGCAAAAATGTAAGGCTTGCTTTAGGGTTTAGCCACTTAACTATCTTTAGCGTCTTGGAATTTGCCTTTTTTGGAAATAGATTAGCATCTTTTCCTGGTCTCTGGATTTTCTTCCCATAAAATTTATGGGTACTTGCTGTCCCAGGTTACAAAGATGAATGAGACTCAGTTTCTGCCCCTCAGAAAGTCAAATTGTTCCTAGCAGTTGTTTGGAATCCCATTTTCATATATAGTCATCCACCACATAACAATGTTCTGGTCAACGATGGACCGCATGTACAACGGGGGTCCCATAAGATTAGCACCATATAGCCTAAGTGTGTAGTAGGCTATACCATCTAGGTTTGTGTAAGTACACTCTGTGATGTTCACACAGTGACAAAATCACCTCACGATGCATTTCTCCAAACGTATCCCCATCGTTAAGTGATGCATGACTGTATTTTAGAACTAGTATATTTCGAAGTGAGTCAAGGGGGACAGAAGTCACAGTAAAATAGAGTAGGTAGGCCAGACACACCATGATCTAGACTGGATTCTCTTTCTAGGAAGAAAAATGCATGGAAAGGAGGGAGACTGAACTCCCAGGTTCAATCAGCAAGGTATGGTTTCCAAGGGCTGTGACCATCTGTGGTCATGGTTTAAGTAAATGATTGGTTGGCACAATGGTTGCTATGAATAGTGAGGACATATGGCAGGAGAAAAGCCCCAGAAGAACAGTGCTCAGAAGCCCAGGCAGACAGAAAGGCAGTATCTGAGAAGTCTCTCTGTGGGTGGCAGGTCCCAGCCCCCAGCTGGAGTGAGAATGGTGTCCCCATGGGAGATGGAAGACATAAACAATTTGTAAGAATAAGAACAAGGGGTGGAAGTCAAAATGGCAGCCATTCCTATGAACTGAGAAATGGGATACATGTTGGGGGACAGAGTTGGATCCCAATGGTCAGATGACCCCGTGGAAACCCAGTGGGCAGTCCAGAGTACAATAGTCAAGGTCAGTCTGTCAGGGTGACAATGAATAAAGTATGAGTTTGGCTCATGAAGAAGTGAAGTCAAGAAAAGCATGCTCGGGATAGATACATGGGGAAAGGGACAGCAGGTTCTAGAAGAAAGAATGTATAAGGGGATTAAAGCATATTTAAGTGGGTATGAGACATTTCCAAATTCCAGGGAATCACATTCAAGCAATAATCAAATGTTGAAAAGATTTTCCCCTAGTGGCAATAAAAAGAATGGGAGAAGGGGGTGTTAGGAGATCTTGATGCAGGATTAGGATGCAAAGCAAATGGGTACATTTGCCAGAATTATGATGCAGGATGGTGAAACTGCTGTCCAACCACAGTGATGCAGGGGGCATCGCTCTGAAGGATGAGACCAGCAATTGTTGCTTGGGGCATCTCTCCAACAACCTGCCCAGGGTTTTATGTATCTCAAGAACGTTTTGTGGGGCTCCCAGAAGAGAAGGCAAGGTTTTATCAGCTGTTCTTGGAGTATCTAATAGAGAGCTGGAAAATCCAAATAGATGTCTCTGTTGCACTTCCTAGCAGCAGGGGAGCAATAGCCGTCCCCTTCTCCACCCCACCCCCAGTGCAGTCTCTTTCAACAAGTCCTGTTATGTCATCCTCCTAGAAAGGAGATCTCAAATCCAAGTACTTCTTTTACCCCACTGATTCACGCTGTCATCACTTCTTGCCTGGTGTATGCGTGCTTTCCTGGTGTGTGACTCATTCATATACCCACCCCACTCTTGGCCTCTAGTCTGTCCTTCACACAGCAGGCTAGATTAATATTTCTTTAAACATCCATCGAATCACATCACTCCTTTGCTTAAAACCCTTAGAAAAAAGGTCCAGCTCCTTACCACAGCTTTCAAAGTTTTCCAGGCCAAGATCTTTTCACCTGGAGAGTTTTGCAACACCGTTCCCTCTGCGGGATCTCTGACCTGCTTTTCTGTTGTCCTTGTCCCTGAATACCCACTTAGATGCATGTTGAGTTACAGTCTTTTCTCAAAGTCGTAAAGCCACCATTCGACTCTGTCACAGCATTTATTGCTGACGCGGAAAGTTCTGAACTACTTGCATCCTTTTTTTAAATATGTATTTTGTCGTGTTTTCCTTTCGTGTTTCTGTTTGTTTTTGAAGATAATTATTTTCCTGCTTGGATGCTTGCTGCCTAATTTCTTTATCTTCAAAATGTAAAAGACATTTTGAGATTGTGTCTAGTGGCAGTTCTGTTTTCATTAATTTTTTTTTTCTGAGAAAATAATGACGTGTTTCCTTTAAGAAGAGGAAAGTTTTTGCTGTTATGTCTTTTTATAATTCTATATTCACTGTGCTGCTGCTTCCCTGGTCTCTTTTGTATTACTTCCACTAATTATAGTTTTTCCACACTGAGGAAGAACACATAAATCCGGCGAATCCAGAGCCTTGGCCACACCACTGGCCGCCCCCACAGCAATCACAGCAATGCCTTTTGAGCGCCCGGCAGGACTTCTCTTATGGGGCTGTTGTAACAGAAGGGTGAAATGTCCGTTCGGAGATAACACAGTCCCATCCTCCAGGAGCAGAGGAGCCCAGGGTACACAGCCTGGAAATAACAAATAAGATTAGAGGCAGTATTCCGGCCTTGATGTCTTCGTCAGGTTCTGAGTAGAACAGATCAAAGTTTGTCTTTATTTCCACAGCCAAAAAAAAAAAGGCCTCAGGCCAAAAAATGTCACCACTAATTCAATTTTCCTTTTCTAATGTGTATGTCACTCGGCACCTTTTGGTTTTGTAGCCATCCGCCTGCTGATGTAGTTTTTAATCTTGTTAGAACTGAACTTCGTGACCAGTTGCTTCAGTCTTAGAGAGGCACAAATGAGGCCCTGTGGACTGCCCGCTCTCCCCGACAGGCTTCCAGTTATGAAGTTTGGAATTACTGGTCTCCTGTAAGCCTAGGAGAAGAAAAACAGCCATTCACTAAAGTCTTTTCCCAAATGCCTGCCTCTTCCCTTTCCCACTTTTTTTCTGAATAAAACAAGGAACTTGGGGGTGGAAGAAGTGACATTTCAAGTGTTTCTTAATCGCAAAAGCTAATTCCACAAAATCAGAGTTAATTCCACAACGCCCAGAATTTAGGCAGAGTCATGGTTGAAATAGTACAGAGCCCTTTAAGGTCGGTGAAAAATCATTAAACACGTAAAGCTTCCAGAATTTGTAATCTAAATCTATAAACAGATTTCCATACACTGATGTAGAGAAACACAATTGTCATTCATCACGAGTCTGTTATTGTCAGAGCATCTGAGCTGAGGCCAGTCCGGCAGCACAACTCACGCTTCTCCACCGCCCTCCAGCTGAAGCCCAGAGAGGTGGGGCCATGAGACAGATGCTGAATAATTCAGGCCCCAAGTCACCCCTTGAGCTCCCTCTCTATGTGTATAGTTCTCTGTAGATCTGGATGGTTTTGTGCACATCTATGGGTTTGAATCAGGAAATTACCTCTATTGATTTCGTCGGTGTGTGATATAAATTTATATTCTGTCTCCCTGCCCCCAAGCTAACTGCCAGCAAGAACCCCTTCCAAACAGCCCAGTGCACCGGCCATTCAGCTGGCCCTGTGGTTTGCAAGCCTCTGCTGGATAGGTAATGTTCTGAAAGCATTTTTATTATGATCATTTTAATTTTTAAATATTTATGAACTGTTTGAAACATACAGTAAATACCAGACATCTATGTACCCAGCACCTGAATTGTACAGGTGTTCACATTTTCCCGTATGTGCTTCAGATTTGTGTACATAGAGAATGTCACAGATAAAGCAAGAGACACCCCCTCCCCCACGTGCACACTCCCTCCAGTCTCCTCCCAACCCTTCTCCTCAGATGTAAACACAGCCCTGAGGCTGGTATGTATCCTTCCCATGAATGTTTTGGTATTTTTACCACATATGGATGCATCTTTAAATTTTGGAGAAATGATCCCATGCTCTCCGTACCTTCAATATTATGATTTTGAGATTTCTCAACGTCAAAAAATGTAAATCTAGGTTGTTTTAACTGAAGGATAGCATTCCACTAAGTAGATAAATACGACTTTTTTTCATTACACTTTACACTGTTTTCAATTTTCACTATTACAAACAACACTACAATGAACACTCTACCTCCTTGTGTACAAATGTGAGAGTTTCTTTAGGCTCGTGTCTATTAAATTCTTTTTTGACCATGACCCCCAGAAAGCATACATTTACATTGCCACCAACACACACACAATTTTTACAAAACCAATACCTAATCCTCACAATGTGTAATGCACTTTAATATTTTCTTTTTCTTCTTTTCCTTTTCAGTCTTTTTAGGACCCTTTGACTACTGGGTGGTGGCCAGTCCAGGGTACATGCCTAGAGATTACTGATCGAGAGGGCAAGCGTGTGCTCGTTTATCTAGATGCTGACAAGTCCCTCTTCAGAACTGCTCTAACGTTTCCTCCACCAGCAGCAATGTTGGAGGCTCCTGTCATCTCACACCCTTGCCAATGCTTGTCGTTATCAGACTTTTTCAAAATTTTGGCCATGCCAATAGGTGTAAAAGAATCTCCTTGCTATTTCAATTTGCATTTCCCCCATTTCTACTGAACTTGACCCTTTACTCTTCTATATGAATTTTTAGAATCAGCATCCACGTCTTCTAATAGGAAATGTTTTTCGTTGTTGCTTATGTCTAAATATTTTTTAACTTCTATCAAATTTCTTCTGTGACATGTGAATTTTTTAAAGTGTAATCGTTTCCCAATAGAGTGGAGAGAGGGCTTGACTGCTCTCCTGCCCTTCTGTTCCAATTTTCTTTCATCCCAGAGGAAGTGGTCTATGTGATATTTTTTGAGACTTGCTTTGCAGTCTGAGAAATTTTTAATAAATATTCCATGAGTGCTTAACAAGAATATATTCTGCTTTTGAAGTTCTACATCCTAAACATGTTCATTAGACCAAACTTATTAGTCGTGATGTTCAAAACTTCAATATCCTTACTCATTTTTCATTTCCTTAATCCATCAGTTTCTGAGAAATGTTTATTAAAATATTCCTCCATGATTGTAGATTTATCAAATTATTCTTGTAATTCTATCACATTTGCTTTGTATGTTTCGAAGCTGTGTTATTAGTTGAACATAGATTCAGGTGTTTGTATTTTACTGGTGGATTTTGCATTTAGTAATTATATAAAGGCCGTATTTATCCCTGATTATGCTTTGTTGTCTTAAATAATATTATATCTGATACTGCTATTGATACACTGGGCTTCCTTTGGTCAGCATGTGCCTGGGATTCCTTCTTCCATCCCTTTACTTCCCAAAATTACTTTTTAGCTATCTCTGCAATAAATACATTCAGGTTATTTTTATCCAATCCAAGAATCCCTGTGTGTCAGTTAATGACAACCATCCATTTACATTTATTGTGGTCACACATTTGGATTTATTTTGACCATCTTATTTTGTGGTTTTATTTTATATTATATATTTTATATAGTTTCTACTTCCTACTTTTATATTGAGTTAATTAGGTATTCTTTCCTCTCTACTGTTTTGGAAGTTATGCATTCTATTTCTGTTTTTTTAGTAGTTTCCCTTAAGTTTTTAAGATGCATCCTTTGTCTCTGCACTTGATCACTGTTTCTACTCTCCTCCAGAATGGTATGAGGACCTTAGAAAGCTTTAGGTCTCATTGCTTTCCTTTTATTTAATTCATTTTTGTTGTCTGGTTATTTTATTTCCACCTATCTTTTACTGTCTCTCCCAAAGTTAGTTACTATTTTTCAGGAGAAATGCTTTCTTAGAGTTACCCACAGACTTGACCAGTTTGCTTACTCAGTAATGCTCCCGGCACCCTACCTCTTTGTTCTGTGGTCAGTATCCTCTTACTGAACTACATCTCTGGCATTGTTAAACTCCCTCCATCTTTTCTGTCTAGAGATGTCTTTTTGTTACTTTCATTGTTGATAGTTAACCTGAGTACAGAATTCTAGATTGACAGTTTTCTTTTTCAGGAGTTTGAAGGGGCTTCTGTTATGGTTGTCAATTTGTTTTTCCTTTGCTTATAATTTCATTGTCTTTAATATTTTCTTTGTCTTTGTTATTTTTCACCTTCAACTTGATGCATCCATATGTGAATATATGTTTATTCATCTTGTTCTGCACTTCGTGTGCTTCCTAAATTCTGAAAATTCTCCTTGAATATTGCCTATTTCCATTCTCTCTAATCTTTCCTTCTGGAACTCTTCTCACGTTCTGTTCTCTGTATCATTTATCCATCTCGTCCATCTCTTCTTCTCTATGACCTTTATTCTGGGTAATATTCTCAGCCTTATCTTATACTTCAATAATTATCTTTTTAGCAATGTTTAATCTATTGTCTAAAACATTTATTGAAATTTTATTTTCTTTGCCTACTTTTTTTTTAATTGGTAGACATTCTATTTGATTCACTTTTGAATCTGCTTGTTATTATTTTCATATTATCCTGTTCTTTCAGGGTGATTTCTAGGTTTTCTTTTATCTCTTTTAAAATTTTAAAGGACCTTATAGTGTCTTTCAGATTGTCGTTCTGCTACCTGAAGTTCCTGGGGTAGCTGATTTTACCGTTTGTGTTGTCTGCTGACTCTTCTTCATGGTTGACAATGACTTTTAGTTTTTCATGATAGCTACATCCTAATGGGGATGATTTTATGCCGTGCAAGTCCCGCAGAACCGAGAGCTGTGGTAATGGTGTTACGGAGTGGTTTCCATTTGTGTCTGCAGGAAACTCTGGGGTTTTCCCAGTCTAGAACAAGTTTTTAATGAGATTTTATCACTTTTGAAATCCAGGCACTTACCAGTAGCGTAAATTTGATTTTCAACATCGCCGTGAGGTGCAGACTTGGCATTTCAGTTTCTCATGGGTGGGTCAGTTTTGTAATTTTCCAACCCATAGCCCTAGTTTGCAACAAATTCCCCAGTTTGCTTCCCCGGCCTGATGGGCAGCATTTTTTTAACCCCTTTCACTGAGGCAGTGACCCTATCAGTGTTCTAGGTTTGGTTACTTAGACCTCAATTTTCAATATTCCACCATCGTGGTAAGGACAGTGCATAGAGGAACCCAAATAGAGAGGTAAGGGTTTGCCTTTCAAGGACTGGTGGTGGTGACTTCAGTACGGGAAAGTTCTCTCCACTCACCATAAGGCAGGCCGCTGTCTCCACAGTCCCCAAGGCCAATTTTTTATCTGTTGATCATAGGTACGCATTTCAAACTTCAAACTCAGGTGTGCAACAAGCATTTCCTCTTTTGTCTGGCTCAACCTGATTATCTGACTGCATGCTCTCTAGCCCTCTGATCTGTAGAAAAAGTTAACTTTGGTCCTTCATAGGGTCAGTCATATCCATGTCTCTTGCATCTAAAGAGCGGCTGTGTTTGGTTCTCAGTCATCTGTCTACAGGGGTTGCCACTGATGCATCCATTATCCCTGTCTGCATGTCTTCTTTTCATCCACTCCCTCTCTATGCTTCTTTGTAAAGCTTGGAAAGTGAGAGTCTTTTGTGAGGCTTCCTGTGGTCCCGTCTACCTAGGACCACATGGCCTTTCTTCTCTGAGGTTTTGTGATCTCTGCCAGCAGTGGTGCTGGGAAGTGAAGTTCATCCCTGCTGCCCAGGGATCCAGAGGCCAGTCTCTCTCTCTCCCTCTCTCTCCCCTGCCCTCACTGCTCATTCTCTCCCTCCTCCTGCAGTCTAGCAGACCCTAATTCTACACTACAGAAACTCACAAGCAGACCCTAATTCTAATAGAACAAATGAAATCTCCCCCATTTCTTCAAGCCAATACACTTTGTCTGTGTTCTTAGATCCTTTTTCCCTATAGGCTTCTTTTGGGGAAAAGCCCAAAAGGAAACCCTCTTTTCTGATTTCCACTCCACCACAAATGTCCCGTGAGGAAAGCATCTCAGACACTGCTCCCTGACTGAACAGAGGGAAGGAAATGGGGCAAGGGGAAGGGACATTTGTGGGGAGAGAAATAAACATCAATACCTCAAAATATTTTCCTGGAGTGGTGGTTAAGATTCTTTGGTTTTGGAGGCTGACCTTCCTGTTTTTGAACCCTGGCCGTGCCACTGCAGTAATGTCATGTGGGGCTAGTTATGTGACCCCTCCTAGCATTTGTTTCCTCATTTTAATTGTGGGATAATAAGATCACTTACCCTGTAGGTCTGTTGTGAGCAGTAAATGAGATAGCGTGTGTAGAGCATTGTTTTCACTACCTAGCACATGGTAATTTAATTCATAACTGGTGGTTATTTTTATGACCATATGGTAGTTGTTAGGGTTCACTTTTTTCTTAGAGCTAGATAACCTCGGATGAGTTTTTTAAGCTCTTGATCCCTCAGTCCCTCGTGTGTCATAAGTTGTGAGGGTGTCATTTGTAGTGAGAGTACTGATAATCTTACAGCATATGCCCTTGGTTCACCACCAGGTCCCCTCTCCAGCACCCAGCTCCTGATGTTGATGGCTAGGACCTCATACTTGCACTCTTCTTGAAGTCAGATGGAGTCACCCGCCTGGAGATGCTTCAGAGATCATGACGCTCCTCCCCAGGGCCACCTGCAGCCAACAGCTGACTGATGTGGGGAGAACAGCCCCCTTTCTTCAAGACAGTACTGACCCCGAGGTGCAATTCACACTCCAGAGCTCTCTACAGGGTTGGACTGAGGTCAGACTGAGGCACCAGAAGCCACCACATCTTTGTCTAGCTTCTTATTCTACTTTATCCTGCTTCCTTCCCTTTCTTAGAAGTTTCTCCTGAAACCAGTCTCATCATTTGCCCAAGAAGCCCCTTCTCAGGTCTGCTTCTAGGAGTCTCGCCTAAGACAGAGCCCAAATTCATAGTACGGCTTAGAACACAAATGTTTCTACCACCAAAGACGAAGGTCTTAGCTTCTGTATTATACTGTCTTTCTCTAAATTAAAAGTTATTTTACAGATATATACACACATGCCTAATATGGGGTAGGCACACAAGAACTGATGGTTCATTCATTGATTCATTCATTCAAAGATATTTGTTGAGGACTTACTATATGCCAGACACTGTTGTAGACCCTGGGACTTATGCAAAAAGCATAAATATGTAAAAAAAAAAAAAAACCCTGGATTTTGTAATAGATATTAAAAGTTATCATATATTGGGCATCTATTATGTGCTAGATACTTTACATATTATATCTAATACTCACAACAGCACTGCAAAACTGACATTATTTTTACCTTCCTTTGTCATAAGGCAACTAAGATCCAGAAAGGTCAAATAACTTGTCAAGGTCATGCAGCTAGGAAATGGTGGAGGCGGGATTCATATCGAAGTTTCAACCCACATTCTTTTTTTTTTTTTTTTTAGTGAGGAAGTTTTGCCCTGAGCTAACATCCATTGCCAATCTTCCTCTTTTTTTTTTTTTTAACCTGAGGAAGATTAGCCCTGAGCTAACATCTGTGCCAATCTTCCTCTCTTTTTTTTCTTTTTTACCTGAGGAAGATTAGCCCTGAGCTAACATCTATGCCAGGCTTCCTCTATTTTGTATGTGGGATGCCTCCACAGCATGGCTGATGAGTGAGGTAGGTCTGCACCCGGGATCCGAACCCACGAACCCGGGCCACTGAAGTAGAGCCTGGAAACTTTAATCACTTGCCCATGGGGCTGGCCTCCACCCACACTCTTTCAATAAGAGTTCACTGCCTGTTTTATCACCCAGAATTTCAGTTGTCTATTCAAATGTCTGCATCCCCCCCACTAGACTTCAGTTAATGGCATGACAAGATCTTTTTCATTTTAATATCCCCGGATTTAGGAAAATGCTTGACATAATAGGTACCCAGAAGAGTTTGTTGAATGAATAAATGGAAATGAATAGTCAGGACTTGGAGGGTGATCTGTTTCCAGAATTGATGCTGCACGCCCACTTCCCTGAAGGACTCCAGTTTGCTTCTGGTTTTCCATTCCATGAAAAGCTGGTAAGAGGAGACACAATTTAGCTTGTAGTAATCCACTTCAGTTTAAGTCCACAAACACTTCCTGTGGGCCTAATATGGGGAAACTCGTTGTCAGTTCCCAGCTAACCGTCAAGCTTCGCTGAGTGATAAGCCTCAGCTGGGGCTGATAAAGCCCATGCGTGGAGCCCAGTGTCCTGGATGTTGAGAACCATTGAGGAGAATAGCAAGGGCAGCTAAGGAGGAGGCAGCTAAGGGCAGATAAGATTACTGGAACTTCTGGGCATATTCTGTTATCTACAAAGAGATTGTGTGTCCAGGTGTTTCTGCAGAAGTTCAGGGTGATTTGTGACATTTAAGGCAGGCTCCAAGAATGGTGCTTGGTTGGAATTTATCAGGAAGTGTCAAGTCGAGAGAGAGAGAGTCTACAGAGCAGTGAGGCAAGTAGACACTTTTTCTGAAGGTTAGATAAGATATCATCTGACAGAAGCATCTATTAGATGATTTACCAGCTGCTTATCTTGGAGAATCACCCATATTGATTGCTCAGAGTTCTGTGTTTCTACTGCATGACACTTCTCCTGGCCATCATGATTGGGTTGGGGGTAGACACTTAACCCAAGCTGGGCCAATCAGATTCTGTCTGCTGAAAAATTTAACTGATAGACCCAGAGTCCAGGAGTTGGAAGCTGTGTCGGGCCACGGCAGAGCTTCAGAGGGACAGTGATAACGTCCTGCCACTGAGATCTCCTGGGCTGCCCTGGCTCCTGCAGGTCCTTGAGTTACTTGTTTATCTTTCATTTGGATTCCAAGAATGATTGTATCCTTCCCATAAATTTCCTTTTTCACTTGAACTGGTAAGATTAGATGTTTGTTGCCTGCAATCAAAGAAACCTTAACTGGGGGCTGGCCCCATGGCTGAGTGGTTAAGTTCTCGCACTCTGCTTAGGTGGCCCAGGGTTTCGCTAGTTTGAATCCCAGGCATGGACATGGCACCGTTCATTGGGCCGTACTGAGGTGGTGTCTCACACACCACAACTAGAACGACCCACAACAACAACAAGTACACAACGATGTACCAGGGGCTTTGGGGAGAAAAAGGAAAAAACAATTTTTAAATCTTTAGGAAAAAAAAAGAGCCTTAACTAAAACACTGCCAGCTAAGGATAGAGGAGAGCCTCAGTGCAGCTGCATTTCTCCTTCCTTTGGCATATTTTCCCTGATTCTTAAGAGGGAAATAGAGGAGGCTCCTGACGCTTACAGTCTACAGGGAGAGACAGCTGCACACAATCATTTCAGTACAATAGAGAGTGCTCTAATAGAGGGATAGTGAGAGTGTCGTGGGAGCAGGAGGAGGAAGTGTCTAACTCTGCTTGGGGAGGGTGGGGAAGTCTTCATACAGAGCTGAGTCTCTAAGGATGGGTGGGAGTTTTGATATACTGATGTATTATCAGGAGCATCAGAAGAGTGTTAACCGCTTTTATATTTCTTAAAAGCATAAGAGATGAAAGAGGAAATACAGTAAGGTGTAATTTGCTTCTGTCTTTAAGAGGTGTTTTAGTCAAGATAGTCTAGGTTTTTCTGTGGTAACATTAACTCTGGAATCTCAGTGGCTTAATGCAACAAGTTACATTCTCTTCTCTCGGTACATAGGCAGCAAGGTTGTTGTCACTTAGGGGCCCAGCATGATGGAGCCTCTGATATCTTGTTGCTGCACCATCTTAAACTCAAGCCCTCCTTGGTCACCATAACAGAGTCATCACGACAAGTGCTTTGGCCCAGAAGTGACATATGTCACTTCCACTCCAGCCCATTGTTCAGAACTAATCCCATGGCGCCACTCAATGTCATGGGGGTAGGGCTGCATCATCCTCCAGGGTGCCAGGAGAAGGAGGTGAGCACTAGAAGTCTCCCCCACAGGAGGAGACCACCATTTTATACCTGGATCTGGGTCTTAGTCCCTGTGCCTGAGACCCTGTTTTGGTCATTTGTCCCAAATCTCACTAGGTCCTCTCTTGCTCCATCAACAACACACTTGCCACATCTTAGCTTAGTAGCAAGGAGTCCCTCGGGTTCTATGGAGAGAGGATAGAGATCAGTGTGGCTTTAAGACTCTCAGGACAACTTGTGATTTTTTTATGAAACCCGTCAGCGTTATGGCGACAGTGCAATGGGATTCTTCACAACTTACTCATGAATTCCTTCTAGAGTATCACCTTACTGTATCCTTCTAGAGAAGGAATTCATATGAGGAAGGCCCAGCTCTTTCTTTGCACATTTCCCCAGTTCCCTTTTGAGTCATCTCAGCTCCCATCACATCAAGCCATATTCCATGATTAATCAAAGGATATTATGAAAGGCGTAAGAAATAAGCCTTCAAATGTCCAAAATTGAGCTCCGTATTCTTCCCCTCAAGACTTGCCCCACAGCCTTCCTCACCTGAGTTGAAGGCAACTCCATCGTTTGACTTGCTTAAGTCAACCTTTGCTACTCTTCCTCTCTTACACATCCAGTACATCAGGAAATCCCATTCGCTCTGCCTTCACAATACACCCCAAATCCAACTGCTCACCACTCTTCTTCCTATCACCCTGACCTGAGCCACCATCATCTCAGGATTTTTCTGTTAGATTCCTTATTGACTTCACTGCTTCTATTCTTGCTTAATTACTGTTTATTCTCAGCACAGCAGCCATCAGATCTTACTAAAAGATATGTCAGATCATGTCTCTCCTCTGCTCAATGCCCTATGAATGGATCTCCACGTTATCGAGAGGAAAAGCCAAAGTCCTTACAACGGCCTACTCGGTCCCGCATGCTCTTCCCACCCATTACCTTTCTGATCTCATTTCCTCCTCATTGTTTCTCCCCTGCCCGACTAGAAGGTAAGCTCCTTGAGGGCAAGTTCGTTTTCAGTTTGGTTGATTTGATATATTAGAAGCATCTGTTCGCTTGATGCATTCCAAGCATCTAGAATGGTTCTTGGCACATAGTAAGCGCTCGATAAATATTTGTGGAATAAATTAATGAAACATGGTTTCAGAGATACGTGCTGTCAGTGATTCCATGTGGTGAACTTACCCCTCTACAATCTTGGCTTGTGAAATACCTACTCATGAGCACCAGAAAAGTGGCAGATAGACCAGAACACTTCTAGCACCCAACACTAGGGAGAACACTGGATCCGTGTATGGGTCATCCCCAGGGGCTGTGACAAATTACATAAATCCTACAGACAAAAGAGGAGGAAGGTGAGAGCAAGAAGTTTTAGTTAAAAATCTTTCCTTGTGAATCTGCTGGGGACCAAGCCCGATTCTGCTAAAGGACCAAGTCTGATTCGGCATGACTAGATTTCAATCATGCTTCACCCCAACATTATTTATCGGAGAGAGCCCGTGTATCAGCTGCCAAACTTAATAAACAGTCCTCTGAAGATCAACCACTTCCCTAGGAAAAAGGTCAGAAAATAAACATATAATGTTGAAGGTAGAAAAGGGCTTTCTAAGTGTGGTAATAAAGACAGAAACTACAAAATAGAGGACTGGTAAATCTCACCAAATAAACACTTGTTAATGTGCTCCAAAACATATATATATATATATATTTTTTTTTTTTTGAGGAAGATTAGCCCTGAGCTAACAACTGCTGCCAATCCTCCTCTTTTTTGCTGAGGAAGACTGGCCCTGAGCTAACATCCGTGCCCATCTTTCCCTACTTTATATGTGGGACACCTGCCACAGCATGGCTTGACAAGCAGTACATAGGTCCACACCCAGGATCTGAACCGGCAAACTCTGGGCCGCCGAAGTGGAACGTGTGAACTTAACTGCTGTGCCACTGGGCTGGCCCCCAAGACATATTTTTAAAAAGACAAAATGTTAAAAATTGGAGTGAATCATTTGTACCTGATATATAAGGAGCTCTGACAAATCAATAAGATAAAAATCAACTGTTCCAATAGAAAAATGAACATGAAATATAAAAATTTATAAAAGAAATAGAAACAGCTAATAAAAGTATTCTACCTCATTCATAAGAAAATAAATGCAAATAAAAACAAGATACCATTCCCAGCTATTAAATTGGAAACATTAGCCAGAAAAATACTGTCTAGTATTGGCAAGTGTGCAGGAAAGTTAGCATTCTCATATACTACATTTTTAAGAGGGTAAATATCTTTCTAGTAAGTTTTAAAAACCATAATATTGTGTATTTGTTTTGACCCATCAATAATCACAAATGGGCACAAGCATTTGGCTATTAGAATTGAAGCATTATTATATATAATAAATTATATATATCAATTAATATTATATTGATTGAAGCACTGGTTATATTAGCAGAAAATCTGGAAACAAGATGAATGCCAAAAGGAAGTTAATTCTCTAAGCTATGGTACCTCCAAACAATAGAAGATGACCAAGTCTAAGAATGAAACTGGAGGAAAAAAATGCCTGCAATGGATAATTCAGCCATTCAACTACGTCCATTCATTCTACAATTATTTGCTGTGCACACACTCATTATCTTTAGCACCAATGATGTCAAGATGAGCAAGACAGAATCTCTACCATCAAGGAACACACATTTTATTGTGGGATACATTTGGTGAATGACACAAAAGAGATGTGAACTGAGTGTGGTCATTCATAGCCTTCCCCTCCTCTCCTCCAAAAGAAGTCTATTCTGGCAAGTGATCCAGATTTGGGAGGATCAATAGCAACACTTAGCAGTTATACACCATAAGGGAAATGACTGGAGACAGGCGGGATCAAACTGAGAAGGAATGTACTTGTTGCAACTCCAAACCCAGAGGGAGTGTGCATTAGTTCTCTATTGCAGCATAACAAACAATATTGCCACAAACTTAGCAGCTTAGAACAACTCTCATTTATTTTATTTACTTTTAATTGAGATTCATAGTAGTTTACGTCATTGTGAAATTGCAGTTGTACATTATTTCTTGTCTGTCACCACATAAGTGCTCCCCTTCACCCCCTGTGCCCACCCTCCGCCCCCCTTCCTCTGGTAACCACTGAAATGTTTTCTTTGTCCATTTGCTTGTTTATATTCCAGATATGGGTGAAAGCATCTGGTGTTTGTCTTTCTCAGTCTGGCTTATTTCACTTAGCATAATTCCCTCCAGGTCCATCCATGTTGTTGCAAATGGCATGAATTTGTCTTTTTATGGCTGAGTAGTATTCCATTGTATATATATATATATATGCCACATCTTCTTTATCCAGTCATTGGTTGATGGGCACTTGGGTTGTTTCCGTGTCTTGGCTATTGTGAATAGTGCTGCAATGAACATAGGGGTGCATATGTTACTTTGGATTGTTGATTTCAAGCTGTTTGGGTAGATACCCAGCAGTGGGACGGCTGGGTCATAAGCTAGTTATATTTTTAGTTTTTTGAGGAATCTCCATACTGTTTTCCATAGTGGCTGCACCAGTTTGCATTCCTACCAGGGGTGTATGAGCGTTCCCTTTTCTCCATAGCCTCTCCAACATTTGTTGTTTTTGGTCTTGGCAATTACAGCCATTCTAACTGGTGTAAGGTGATATCTCATTGTGGTTTTGATTTGCATTTCCCCAATAATCAGTGATCTTGAGCATCTTTTCATGTGCCTGTTGGCCATCTGTATATCTTCCTTTGAAAAATGTCGGAACAACTCACACTTTTTATCTCACGGTTTCTGTGGCTCACGAGTTCAAGCACGGCTTAGCTGAGTCTTCCACTTCAGGGTCTCACAAGGCTGCGATCAAGCCATCAGCCAGGTCTGTGGTTTCATGTGAAGGCTCAACTGGAGCAGAGTCCGATTCCAAGCTTTTGTGGCTGTGGCAGGATTCAAGTCCTTGTGGGCTGTCAGACTGACGGCCTCTGTTTCTTGCTGCCTGTTGGCCAGAAGTCACCCTCAGTTCCCAGGTGTTTGTTGGCCAGCAGCTGCTCTCAGATCCTTGCACATGGGCCTCCCCATGGCCACCTGCTTCATCACAGCCAGCAAGGGAGGATAGTCTGCTGACAAAAAGACACTCTCGTCTTATGTAACGTAATCGCGAGAGTGACATCGTGTCCCCTTCGCTATATTCTGTTGGTTAGAAGTAAGTCATGGGTCCTGCCCACACTGAAGGGGAGAAGATTACACAATGGCACGAGTACCAGGAGGCAGGGGTAATTTGGGAGCATCTTAGAGTGTGTCCATTGCAGGTGCAAGAAGAGAAGCATTAGGTCACTGACATGGAGTCACCGGGCAGCCAAATCAGAAGAGCAATGTGGAAAGAATTCCCCAAACTGAGCCCAGTGGAGTAGTCTCAGCCTCAGCTGTCTGCCAGATGATCTCCAAATTTGCAAAATGGTCCATCCTGTGGGTCTTTCGAAGCCTAAGTGTGGTTTAACTGGGGCAGGAAACTCAAACTCAAACACCCACAAGGGCCAGGCAGGTAACATAATACATACAGCTGAAAGGGTTCTAGGGAAAGGTGGGGACTGTGGCAAAGAAGCACACACAGACCTCTTCAAAGGGGCAGCCGCCAGGTTGCTCAAGGAGACCGTCGCCTATGCAGGAGTGCAAACCTGCTCCTGCTGGAGTTTATTTTACAAAGAAGCCCCCAAAGCGCTTTTGTACGTGAAATTTCCCCAAATTTAAAATTATTTGTAGACTAAAAACAAAACACATCAGCAAGCCAGAGTCAGCCCCCAGGACCCCAATTTCAGATCCTGACCTGGCACCTCTGTGCCTTTTACAGGGATACAGAGCAAGGCCATTGGCCGAATTTCAAGCTAACGTTTTCCACGCTGCTAGCTTCTGGCTGTGACTAACTTGTTCTCTTCTCTTTTGAGCTTCTGATTGTGTGAACTCGCATTCGAAGCCGGCCAGCTTGCTGATTAGTTTTAAATTTCAGGAGCTTTAAAGTCTCCAAATTTGGAGGTAAGCAGACTCTCATTAAGAAGTCATTTGATAAAAATTAATCCCTCCAGGAGTATCTTGGACTCAGAAGAAAGCTCCGGCTCTCTCATTAGCTGGTTGGAAGTACTCAGTCCACCTTGGGGGCCCAGTCTTCCCTGGATTTGACTCCGAGGCTCCAAACAGCTGCCGTAGAGTCTGGGGACCAGATGCCAGTGATTCTAAAAATCACAGGAAAGGATGCAACAGAACTCAGAACTCAAAGGCTGCAGCCATCCCCCTGCCCCCTGAGCGCAACTCCTCAAATTTAATCATTTCCACTCGAGCCTGAGAATGAAGGGACAGATTTTCATCTTACTGAGTAGATTTCAGAGCTTACCTCGTCTAATCCTTGTAGATCTGTCACTGACCCAGCAAAGAGAAGAGCTAAATGCATGCGCGGGGTCAGCGCGGAGGGGCTGCTGGGCAGGCAGAGCTGGAGACGAAACATCACTCTGGGCTCATCCGGGAGGACGGCCTGAGCCCAGGCCCCAGAGGGTGTTAGCCCCGTGCTGGCTGCCTTTCCCCCTGGGGGTGGCGGCAACACGTCCCCAGGGGCCTGTGAACTGGTCCAGAACAGGCCTCAACTTTAATCTCTAACCCAGTTATGAAAGCTTTTATGTAAGTCAGTGGTTGTGTTTGAAGCAAGGTGGCTATTTTCTTTTCTTTCCTAAATGTCTCTATTTTCGTGCTTTGAAAAGATAATACATGCACGTGGTTTATAAAAATCCAAACAGAAGAAAAGGGGTTCCCAAGAAAAGTCCATCCCTCACCCCCAACCCCAGCATCCCCCCCACCCAAGGGCAACCACTGTTATAAGTTTCTAGGGGAAGAAAGATGGCTGTTTTTAAATTTCCTAATTTGGTTTCAAAAATAGCCCAAGGCCAAATAGAGCCCACAATAATGTAATTAAAATGAGTGATGGGGTTATTCACATAACATGTCACAGGGAGACAAAGATCACAGGCGCAAATACACTCGCAGAAAAATCAGTGTGTGTGTGTGTGCGCGCCCATGCACGTGTGTGGACTGTGTGTGGTGAGTGTGATCAGAGAGTCTGTGGTAGAGAGGGTTGTGTGTGGAGGATGTGTGTGTGTGTGTGTGTGTGTGTTTGGTCCCCCATCCCTCCAAACACTCCAGTCCATTCCATAAACATTTATTGTGTGCGGCGTGCCAGGCCCTGTTCCCAGTGCTGTGGGTTATACCAAGATAAATCATACAAGGCCCCTGGCTTTGGGGAGCTTACAATAAGAATAACTCACATTTGATTGGCCCCTTTTCCTTTACAGGGGAATTTTCAGGCGAGTTATGTCATAACTCAGGCTGGCTGCAGCCTGGGGCATGCTGGGACTTGAGCGGCTGGGGCTGGAGGGAGGGGAAGCCGAGATGGGGGATGGGAAACAGAAGCAGCAGCAGAGGCTGGGCTCCGAGAGTGCTGAGGACCAGGGGCTTGAGGCTCCAGCCCCTCGGGGAGGTCCTAGTGGGCTCCAACATCAAAGAGGCCGGATGCATGCTGCTGTGGCCTGGGACTTCTGTCATCAGACAGCTCCGCTTCAGAGCCCAACCCTGTCACTAATTACAAGTGTGATCCTGGGCCAATTCCTTAACCTCTGTGCATCTCAGGCCCTTCGACAAACAGAAATGACAGCTCCTCCTCCTGGAGCGATGTGAGGATTAGCAAGACAGGCAAGGAAATAGGTAGCATGGCGTACACAGTAAGTGCTCAATAAAGGGCGGCATACTGCTGTCATGCTGTTATCATTCAATAGTGTGAAATTCTGACTCTCTGTCATATAATAAAAGAAGGAGGATCTCCTGGTCAAGAGGGATGTCTGATCAAGGGCCCTCGGACATACCCTCCTGAATGTCCTTTCCAGTTGAGGCCCCTTCCTCAATTCTGGTTCTTGCTGCTTCTCCTTTTAAACTCCAGCCCCAACATAACGTAAGGGAAACAGGAGAGAATTTTCAAAAAAGTGTGGGCTAAGTTTTTTCGGGGGTGGTGGCTAAAGCCCCTCTCTTTCCACATGGAACTCCAAGGAAAGAGGCAGAAATGAGTCCCTCACTTCCTGGCTCTGAGTCTGGTGGGTGCCTAAGCTTCGAAAGTATATACCAGACATTCTAACCAAGTGGAGGGTCAGGAAAGTTCCCCAGAGGAAGCAACACTTAAGCAGAGACAGGAAGAAAGAGCTGGAGCATCTGAACAAGGAGTGGGAGGAGAGGTCAGGAGTGCAGAGAGAATATTCCAGGCAGAGGAGAGATCACATGCAAAGGTCCTGGGACAGAAAGGATCATGGTGAATTTGAGAATGAATGAAAAAACAGTGCTCCTGGAAAGTCAACAGTAAAGGGGGAAATAATAACAAATAAGACCAGAGAGGTAGGCAACAGCCTGATTGCAAAGAATGTTGTGGCCGTGTGTGGTGAACACTGTGCTGTACCACTCAGACCCTCTTTCAAGGAAGGACTTGTTACCCTAGATGCCAGGTGTGCTGTCAGCAGCCCTCCTTCAGCTGTCAGGCCCTTCAGGGATTGCCCCTTCTGTAGAGAGCTGCCTCACCCATGTCACATTCTTCATGGGGCAGCTCATATCCATTGAGGGCACTAAGGGCTATTTTGGCTCAACTTAGGACAACTTTGCTGGACCAATCTAACTCCAGAGCTCCCTGTGGGGTCAGCTTGAGGCTGTCACTGGGCCCATATCATGGCTTGACTCTTTCTGGCCACTCGTGTTTCCATCCCCTCCTCCACAGTTGTTGATCCCAAGGGCAGCCCTTAATAAACAGGGTTTATGCTAAACGCCATCTTAGAATGTGCTTTCTGGGGAACTCAACCTGCAACACCATGTTAAGAATTTTTTATCTCATCCTAAGAGCCATAGGAAGCCGTTGAAGGGTTTACACAAGGCAGTGACATGATCAGAGTTGCATTTTAGAAAGATCGATTCATTCCACTGTAGAAAATGGGTTGGAAGATGATGCTTCCAAATGAACTGGGGTGCGGTTTCTCCTAGCCATCTCAGCACCCCACCTCGTTCTGAGAAATGTGTCCTTGCTTAAATAATCAATGCTAGGTCTTGCCCTTCAGGAAGCACCTTGTCACTCACCCTATGTGCAGTGGATTGCCATCTGAATACACCACCGCAACCACTGCAGTCGTGCATTAGGAGTCACACACCCACTCTAATGGGGGCAGCATCGGCAGTGAGGGATATGTAGGAAGTTACCTCGATAAAGTCATACTGAAGATTATAGTCCTAGGGGTTTAATGAAACGCTTTTGTAGTGCTTCTCAGTAATAACAGGTGCACAAAGGGTTTGGGTGCCTCTCGCCATCACTTCTCAGCTTGGAGACCACGCTTAAGCTCATTGCAGTGATGTAACCCCACCATCACGGAACAAATCTAGCATTTGTATGAGTGCTGTAGCTCCACGGTTCTCAGAGTATGGTCCCCGGACCAGGAGCTTCAGCATCACCTGGGAACCAGTTAAAATGCAAACCATCAGCCCCATATCAACTGAATCAGAAACTCTGGAGGTGGGAGCCAGCAAGCTCTCCAGGCGGCTCTGGTGCAGGCTTAAGTTTGAGAACCACTGCTAATAAGACGTGGTAGTACGCTTACGTCTACAAGAGTCAAGTCTATGCACATGCGTTTAAACAGGTAGGCTCTCACCTGAAAAGTAAGGTTGGTTATTAAAAGAGGACAATTACCTGGAGAATGGGTATTTAGCCCTGGCAGCGTATCAGAATCACCTGCGAAAATATATTTCTTTTTCTCGAATACTGATGGCCAATATTTAACACAGATATTTAGCTCAGTCTGTATTTATTTTAAGTTCCACAGGTGATTCTGATACGTAGCCAGGATTGAAATCCCTACTAACTCACAGCTAGATTCTGCATGAGCTGTCGGGGGATTCCGTGGCCAAGACTGAGAAGGAGTTTCTCAGCCAGTGGCTGCCAACTCTGACTGCACATTAAAATGACCTGGAGGAGCTTTTAAAAATCCAAAACCCTGAGCTAAATCCCCTAGACCTGTTAAATAAGGGCACCCCAGGTGGTCCCAGGGAAGCATTTTACGCTTGGAGACAGGCTAGAAGCAAGAGAAGAGGGGAACCCTGACATAGTGTTATGAAATTGTAAAAATCATTTGGTAAAAAAATTTTCAATATATCTTGTAGCAAAATTTTTTTAATCCTTTGGAGCTGGATCAGTGGTTCCTAATCTGGGAGGGCCTCACCACCAAACTAGAGGGCCCCTTATATACAATGTGTGTGTTACGTATGTATGTACATGTGACATCTATTTTTGAAAGATGCCCAGACCCCACACCAGGCCCACTGAATCAGAATTTCCTGGGATGCAAACCTTAGGCAGATTTATAGTGCCAAACCTCCACAGTTTGTTCTCATGCTCATCCTTATTAGGAATCATTCATTTGGAGAAACAAAAACACAAGAATAGCTAAAATTTTGAAGAAGAGGGGACACTTGTTAGACATACTCTATACTTATTAGAATAGATATATTATAAAGACACAACAATTCAAATACTAATGAAGCAGTAATGGAGCTAAAACATAGAAATTAATGGAACAGAATAAAATTTCCAGAAATTGACATAAATATATAAAAGGCAATGTAATAAATGATAAAATTGGCATTTTTAATCAGAGGGATTATTCAATAAATGATGTTCAGACACATGATAATCATTTAGAAAAGAATTCATAATATCTCTACCTCATACCATACACCTAAATTAATTCCAGGTGGTTTTAAAAGTTTTATGTAAAAATAAACATAAAGGTACTTGAAAACATTTTGGGTGAGTAATTTTAGAATTTGGGATGAGGAAGGATTCTCTAAGCATGACACTAAAGGCAGAAAATATGAAGATAAAGGCTGACAAATTTTATTACAAAAAAGAAGTAAAAACTTACTGATGTCCAAAACCATTATAAATAAAATTGAAGGGCAAATGGTGCACAGCACAGCAAAATGTTTGCTAGATATGAAAATATCTTTAATATCAAAACAGGTCCTTCAGCTCAAAAAGAAAAGATGAATACTCCAACAGAGTAAAGGACACAGGACCTGAAAATACAATGCACGAAAGAAAAGTTGCAAGTTGACCAGCACACATAAAAAGCATATTTCACATCAGTAAGAATCAAAGAAATGCAAAATTAAGACAATAACACAATGTCACCTTTCTCCAATGTAACTGTTAAAAATAATGGGAGTTATAATAATTCAGTGTTGGCTAAGATGTAGGGACGGGGCATTATCATTTACTGCAGGCAGGAATATCAATCGACTCGTTGATGCAGCAGTTTCACGATTTCTAAGACTTTACTCTGAGAGAATGATGGATGTATACAAAGTTATAGTTCAATAATGAAATTCTTCATAATGCTTTTCACAATGGTGAAAAATAAATAAGGACTCACTGTTGGGAGAATTTGGCTACATATGTAATGTTTTACTTTAAAAAAATGACTGAAAGCAAATACAACAAAATATTAACAGTTGTTAATTGTGTATGGTGGGAGTGTAGGTGTCCATTATGTTGTTCTTTGTACTTTTCTGCAACTTCAAATTCTTTCCAGATTGTGGTTAAATATGTCATTATAAGAGAATAATTGTTGGCATGGGGAAATAGTCAAAATATATTTTTAATGAAAATAAACACAGATGATGAGCATTTTAGTATAATGTCAATTTTATTTCAAAAACATGGATGCAAAGAAAAACTGGTATGCCAAGTAATACATTTATGAGTAAATGCATAATTTGTACCTCCTTCTTCATGCTTTTCTGTATTCTCTCTAGTGAACATGTCTACATTTGAAGCAGACTAAAACCAATATCTCAACATACTTAGAAGGCGTGGCTTACTTCCTATGCTGCATGACTCAGACAATAAATAAAATTCCTTTTTAAAGCTGCAAAGGTAAATATGAAGAGCCGGTAGATGTCACATTGGGCATCACATTGAACTTCTCAATGTAAAAAAATAGAAACAAAGTGAACAAGATTTAAATTTCTTAAGGTTGCTTCCAGCAGAGCTTTGATGTTTTTATCCATTCGATAAATATTCACTAAGCACCACGTTAATCAGGATTCTTGGGTTACATGTGACAAAATCCCAAATCAAAATGACTTAAGTTAAAAAAAAATTAATTCATGAAGTTGGCGATCCAGGGGTTTGTGGATGAGGCTCAGCTGGGTCCAGCAACCCAATGACGTCATCAGGACGTAATCTTTCTCCATCTCTCAGGTCTCCTCTGTGTTGGCTTCATGCTCAGGCAGACTCTTCCCCAGATGGCAAAGGTGGCCTCTGGTAGTCGCAGGCTTTTAAATTAAATTATATCTCATCACATTATATCCCTATAGCCATAAAAAAAGAGGGTACCTCTTCCCTAATGGCGCCAGGCAAAGTCTAAGGGATGGCTCTCGTTAGTTCTACGTGGTCAGGTGTTTATGTATGAACCAATCAACGTGACCAGGAAGATAACTATACTGATTGCCCAGACCTGGGTCACATGTTCACCATGGAGTTTCAGGGAAATCAGCCCCATCTAAACCATGGGACATGAGAAAGGGAGAAGGGTGATTGCCCAAGGGAAAACGGAGGATGCAGTTACAGGAATAAGGAGGATTGATGCTACAAAGGCAAAAATAACAGATGCCCTTTTCAAGTATATGCGCACGCCCTAAATGACTCCATAAGTGGGCAATCACCGACAGCTGAGCTGCCTCAATTGCTGCAATGCAATAAGCTTTAGGAGGTCTCTAGGTACAATCACATTTTCTCAAAAGTTTCTCGATAGCAAAGGACTGCTGGAACCTATGGCCCTGGTCTTGCCCTCAAGAATTCCTTTTCAAACCAATGACCCCTCAGCACTCCCTATTCCTCTTCTCTGATTTATAGTTTGCAGGGTGCTTATCAGCACCTAATATACTATATATTTTACTTGTTTATCATTTATCTTTATCACTAGAAGTAAGCTCCTTGAAGGCAAGTCTCTGTCTTGTTTATTGCTGTATCTCCAATGCCTGGAATAGTGCCTGGCACACAGCAGGTGCTAAATAAATACTTGTTGGATGGATGGATGGATGAATAGATAAAAGGATGGATAAATGGATGGACAAATGCAAGGACGAATGGTTAATAAATGGATGGATGGATGGGTGGATGGATAAATAGGTAAAAGGATGGATAAATGGATAGACAAATGCAAGGATGAATGGGTTAACAAATGGATGGATGGAAGAATGAAAGCATGAATTAATGAATTCCACTTCTAATTTCAAAAGAAACACACTGCCCTTTAAACCTTTGCTCCAACATGAATATTTTCACCCATCCTCTAGCAGAGCTAAACTAGGTGGAATATTCAAATTGCTAAATACTAAGAGAGAACAAAAGAGGAGTGAACACAAAATAGAAAAGCAGTCTGGCTAATCAAGCAAAGTTAATCATTCTGCACAGTCAGCTTGCTTTTGGAACTCTCAAGCCTTGTCTCATTTCATGTGCTGTCTTGACACGACGCTCCAGGCCTCAAAGGCTGGTGCAACTTGGACTCTCCTCTCACTAGGTCCCATCTCCCACCAAGGAGCTTCCTACTAGACATCCTCCCTGTGTGTAACAAGAATGCCTCATCTCAGCTCAACCCTGAGTGACCCTTCCAGCTCTCCCCCAGTTGCTTCTTCTGGTCTGCAAGACCCACCACTTTCCTGATTGTATAGCATCAGAAAAACCCTATAACTAGACCCCCTGCTGCTCCAGAAAGGGAGGGGTTTTGTCTCCCACCAAAGCCCAGCACTATAATAATGCCTTAATTCAATATAGTAACCATATTCCTATCAAACACTCACACCGAGAAGCAAGGAAAAGTTGGGGAATTGCTCCCTAACAGCACCAAAGCAAAAAGTTCAGAGACTACAGAATTAAGGTCAGTCCGGGTTAACCGAGCTCCTCTGTTCATCAGCATCTTTCTGTCTGTTCCCTGATAATATGAGGCAGAGAACGGCAGGAAGAGGACCTCACAAGTCTTCAGAAATGCTTTGGGAAAGCAACTCCAGGAACAAATTAGACTTTCTCCTCATCTTAGCAAGTGGTTCTTGGAGTTGTTATGTAACCATAGAGACCATTTAGGGGCACTTACTCTGTGCCAGGTGTTACGGGACCAGGTTCGTTTTGCCCACTGCACGATTATGCCAATCATGGAGACAACGAGTTGGCAAAGAGAAAGGGTTTAATCACAAGGCAGCCAAGCGAGGAGGTGGGAGAACGAATCTCAAATCCAGCTCCCCGAAAATGGGGATTCAGGGATATTTATGGGGCTGGGGGCAAGGTGGTCTGAAGTGAGGAGATAGATGATTGGAGGTGAGGAGAAGCGGGGTAATTGACGATCTGTGCAAGCGTGGTCAAGCTTCACGGCTCTTCATAGGATGCAAGTTCACAAAATGACGGCATTACCATGACTTGAGGGTGGAGTTTCAGCTCCTTGAAGTCAAAGGGTCATTTTTTGGTCATCCATATAGGCCCAGTTGATGAGTTGGTGGTCCCCAGCAGCCTGAACTGGACAAGGAGGGAGCTCTCAGTTCTGAAAAACTTAAGCACCCCACCCATTACCATGGTGACCCAAGTGTCAGAGATATTATCTATAGGGTGGGTTTAGTAATGATTATCTAACTATTTTTGCAAACAGACAACTAACTGAGTATAGTTAAAGCAAGTTGGCTCCTGGTTTCACAGGCACTGAGCTATTCACTTTACACACTCAAACTCATTGAACCCTCACGACAACCTATTTTTATTCCCATTTAATAGAGGAGGAAGTTAGGTCATGAGGTTAAGTGATCAGCCAGCTTATTAGTGCCAGGGACAGGATTCGAACCAGGCCTGCTGACTCCAGCTTCCACCCTCCTAGTCACCATTATCATCTATGGCTTCCTGTGTGTCAGATATAAAAGGAAATGCATTCTTATTTTTGTAGTCTCAGGCTGGTGGCTGAGATGAGCACATGGTGACATCTGGGCTCTATCTGTAACCCACATTTCCTCACCCCTGTGGGTGCTCAGACATCACCCTCGCATCAGGCTGAGCCTGACGCCTCCGTCTCTAAGCTTCTGATCGGCGACGTTTGAGCCTCAGGAAAGCTGCAGTTGTAGAATTTATTATGAGACTCCCGCTCTCTGGAGCTGCCATCCTCCCCGTTATCAAAGCTGTCTTGTAGGCAATGGAGCATTTTTGTATCAGAGAGATGGGACCGACACTCCCTACCTAGCACTTAACCCCCGACGTGGCCCCAAGCAAAGAATTCTAGGAAATTAGTAAACATGCTGCCTTAGTCAGCTCAGGCTGCCACAGACAGGGGGGCTTAAACAGCAGAATTCATTTCTCACAGTTCTGGAGGCTGGAAGTCTGCGCTCAAAGCGCCAGCATGGCCGGGTTCTGGTGAGGACTCTCTTTCTGGCTTGCCGTGTCCTCACATGGCGGGGGGGGGACAGAAAGAGAGAGGCTGCAAGCTTGCATTCTCTCTGTTCTTCCTTCTCTTCTTAAAAGGGCCACCCTCATGACCTCATCTAAACCTAATTATGTCCCAAAGGCCCCCCCTTCAAATACCATCCTACTGGGAGTCAGGGCTTCAAGATAGGAACTGAGGGGAGAGACACAATTCAGTCCATAGCACACTCCTGAACTAAATAGAAATTCATTCCCCAAATCCCATGGCAGAATAAGGCAAAGTGGTAGAATGAGAGCTAAGGCAATAAATTCCTGGTTCTGTAAGCAGGCAGCAATAAATAGTATCAACAGTTAACCCTTCCTGAACAGTTACCATGTGTCAGGAGCTACTTAAAATGTTTTACACGCATCATCTTAAAATAGTGTGATGAGGTTGGTACTGTTGCACGCCCATTTCACAGAAGCGAAAAGTGGAGTCGCAGAGAGATGGGTTGAACTTGCCCTAGCTCTTAGGGTTAGTCGGCAGCAGCAGGATTTGACGCAGGCAGTCTGGCTCAAGAGCCTTTGAACTTCACCATGTTATGCTGCTTTCCTGCTAGCTACTCTTGGGGCAAGACTTCCATTAGCCTTCTGCTTTCTCAGAACACCGACACAGGAGAGGGGCAACAAAGAGTCCTAGGTGTTCTTGGGAGGTGTCTTAACCTATCTGGGCCTCAGTTTCCTTACCTGTTAAATAACCAATAGTATTTACCAATAGGGTCACTGTTAACACTTACTGAAATAAAGCATGTAATTTCTTAGTACGCATGTAGCATATAATAAGCTGTAATAATTAGCTAGGAATATTATGATTATTATGCCTTCAGAGAGGCTGTCTGCAACCATCTGAAAGGGCCTGGGTGCATGCCTGACCGCTCCTCGTCCAACGGGAAGCTACATCAGCAAAACCACTGGAGTCCCTGGGTGCTGTGCTGGCGCCATGTAGATGCTCAGTGAACATTCGTTAAATGAATGAATGACGAGCCCAAATAACTTCCAGCTCCAATGACTGAGTCCTCTCTCACCCTCCTGGAATGCACATCGATTTGTTCTGGATTTCTTGATAATTAATCTCTTGACAAAATTTAAGACCTGTTAATTACCCCTGATTAATTAGGGTGAACTTTTTAATTGCTTCCCTAAGCTGAAATACACTGTCAATAGGCCCCATAATTAGTGACCCAGTAATCAGTTTTAAACCAATTATCCCAGGGTAACAAGTGAAACTAGGCAAGAAGTGCCCTGGGGGCTTGGGCCAATTTCAGTGGAACTCAGAACAATACAAATTGGCCCTCAAGTAGGTGAAGAATGCACACTCAATGTAATTGGAAATACAGATACTCAGATTCTCTTGGGTGTTTCATTTGTCTGGGTTTTCACTGCTGTATTATTTGAAAGCAATAAAATAAGTGTACTCTCCACCCATCCAATCAAAGGCCTGGAGCAGATTCTTGGAGTTGCCTGACTGTCATTGGTACAATTAGGGTCATCAGATCAGGTTGTACAAGTTGTGTACTGCACAACTCCAGGGTGTCATTCACACAGTAGTCTGTGTGAATAGCACCCCTGAAGGTTGTGCACTACACAACCTGGGTGCAATAACCTGTGGGTCACGTGGTACAAAGTATAGGGACCTAATCATAAAGAATTCCTCCAAAGGTAGTGGTGGGCCTGGAGGCACGCTCAGCTTTCTCAAAATGGGGAAATGCAAGTGGCAGGCACCTTTCACTGTCTGTCTAGAACTATGGAGTTGTATCACATGGGCATTTAATTTCTGCAAATTTAACTAGTTGGATTTGAAAAAAAAATTGAGGAGAAATAATAACTAAACAGTACAGGCAATTCTTCCTGCCACTTCATTCAATAAGTATACACAGCAGAGCCAGACTGAAATGGGGCCTTGAATCTGCTCTTCCCTGTGCGCCTCTTATAAAGCGAATATCGCACCGTGTGGTGAATTTAAAGATTGGTACTTTTTAAACAGCAGGACGTCCAAGCCAGCCATTCACTTGATGTCCACCGAAGAAATGGCGATTTCCCCCCATAGCGGAAGAAAACTGGCTGGGCTGGGCTTTTTAAAAGATGATCTAACAACCACCAACATGGCACCTTCCTGAGTGATTTCAGGAGTAATTTTGACAATGTGAGATTTTCTGCCTTTTCTGCCTCCTTGAGAACCTAATGTCCTTAAGATGAGGCAGAATTCCAGTCTGGATAAGCGGGTGCTAATTGTCTGACCCGGGAACACTTTTTCTCAGCGTGTAAGAGTATCCTGGTAGACCAGTTGGCTCTCAAGATTCGGCTGGGATGGACTGCAGTAGAATCCCTCAGGATGTGTGTTTTTCAAAGCAGATTCCTGGTCCCCATTCCAGACCTGTTATGTCAGAATATCTGGGCATGTGGCCCAGGATCTGCATTATAGCAAACTCCATGTGGTTCTGATAGAAACTCTCACCCGTGAGCTCTGGGGAGGGTGGGAAGAGCACCAGTGTTACTCATGGCCCTGTCTTCAGGGCCTGGCACAAGCCTGGCACGTGGTAAATGTTTAATAGATGTTAGCTGACTGAATGAGAACGAGCCTCTGATTCAGCGATCCACAGGGCAGGGGTTAGGACAGCAGCCAAGGTGGGCCTTAAGGAAGAGGAGGAACAGCTCGATCTCTTCCCCCGCTCAGGGCTTCTCCAGGACCAAGGCCTGAGGCCTGCCTCAGTAACACCGCACTTCAGCGTGTTCCCTGCCACCTGCTTGATGTCCTCTGTACAGCATCTCACAGACGCCATTAGCCATTCATTTAGTGCCTAATCCTCTAATCCAACTGCTTGTGGATTTGCCAAGTGAGAAATACACAGAGACACAAGCTCTGTGTCCCGGAGTTATTTCCAGCTGGTGAGAAGGAGGCAGCTGGGGAAAAGGCTTTAGCTTTTGTTCTCTGAGCCAGGAAACTGCAGAGTGATCCTGGGATACAGTTTCTGCATTTGGACGCTCTGGCGTTGGGGTTCCTCCAAGAGTTCCTAAAAAGATCAGGGCCCCTCCACAGACCCGGGAGATGTAGGCGCCGAGAAACATAGCAGGATGGTTCTACATTGAGAATGTGAGCAGACTGCCACACTTTGCCCAAACATCTCATTCATTCAGCAGGTGTTTATTGAGCACCTACTGGATGCCAGGCACTGCTTGAGTTGCTTGGGATATACATCAAGGAATAAAGCAGATTCAGATCTTTGTCTTTGTGGAGCTGCCAGCAAGCCTCATGCACTCCCGACTGTCTGTCCCTTTAGCAGGGGATGGATCTTCTCTCTGGGCCTGAACTGCCCACCCCCAGCCAAGTTCCCAGGTAGCCAATCCTCTGGGCTGCCCCTAGTGATACCTTCTTCCCAGGCTCTCTTCTTCATTAGTTAAAATGTGGGTAGGGCTGGTGACTTGCCTGTGTGGAAAGCAACTCTGAGAGTTTGGACCTGACCCAACAGAAGCTTGACCCAAAAGAAGCCTTAGAAATCCTCAAACATCTGTTGCTTCCATTCCCTATGCCACATGTCTCCGTTTGTCCCTCCAGGTCTTGTCTCCACTCCCCTCCACCCTGCTCTCTGCTCCAGAGGCTGAGCTGTATGCGTTACATCCCTGGGCTTCCACGTCCTCTCACTTCCTCTTGGGTTTGGCCAATGAGAGGCATCAGGAGCCGGAGGGCAGGAGGGCAGGAGGGCAGGACATTTATTTCTCTGGTTCCCTCTCTGAGAGGGAAGCTCCGGCTGGCGAGTCACTCAGCAGAAGATGCCTCTCAAAGAGGCTTGTTCTATACAACTCACTGTCCCTTCGGGGTGTGGGTCGTGACAACACCACCACTGCCAGCCCCAGGTCCTGCACTATTCCTGAGGCTGCCCATCATCCTCCCCACACTTTTGCAATCCGTTTTTCTTCATAAATCCCTCTCAAACTGTACTAATGTGAACGTGCCATCTGTTTTCTGAGCAGAACCTGACTGACGTACTCCGTCTCCTCACTTTTTTCTCACATACTCTCTGTGAAGAAGCTAAAATCAAGGTTGCAGACTCAGTTCCTAGGGCCACAGCTGGCTCACAGATGTGTTGGGCCTGCACCACATTGGCCCTCGTGTGCTTTTCCATTTGGAAGAATAGCTGCCATCACTAAAAAATCAATTTTACATAAAAACCAAAATTTCCGGCTTCTCTTGAAAAGTGAGAATTTCTGGCAACCCTAAGCCTATGGTTCTGGACAGCATCAATAGTCTAGAGCTAAGTGTTAGCTGCCCACTGAACACGGAGCATAGAGCAGAGCACAGTTTCCCACTTGTCGCAATTTCCACCACTCCTCACAGTCTCTTTTATATGGAGATGGCACATCAGCTGCCATTTATTGTTGTACTTGTCTTGTTTCTCTTAGTTAAGAGGGAAATGAAATCTTTTTTGTTCCTATGTCTAGTAAATAATGGGAAAATAAAAGCTAGACCAGGGTAGGTGGGGGGCAGGTCATGAGCAAATTTCTTTGTAGAAATAAAGACTATTCCTGCTTTTAAATATTGAATTCCCTGCCTACTTCACTCATTTGTGTTACCTTCCAACGTCAAGTAAGCATTTGTTGGCTCTGAAATACAGCTTTAGCTGAATCTCTGTCTTAAAGGCATCAATTGAGAGCTCAGAATGAGAGAGAAAAATAAGTGAATTAAAACTGAATTAGGCTAAGGTGGGCTAGGTGGGCTTTAGAATGAGCCTAGCTTTATCTACATCTTCTCATCCTCCCACTCTGAGCTGTAGCCTCCCTCAAACACAGGCTCCAAGAAAAAAGGCCAATTCTTGAAAAGTCATAGTTTACAGAGGATCGCTACGGTCGACAAGAAATTGATCTAGTCTACTTTATATAGACTTTCATTTATGTGACCTGCTCTTTACCTTTCAAGAAATGGGAAGTAACATTTATTGAGTTTTAATACATTATCTCTTTTAAACATCCTAAGAATTCTATGAAATGGCTGGTATGACTCCCATTTTAAATATAAAGAAAATGAGGTGCAAAGGAGTTAAGTAACTTGGCCAAAATCGCACAGCTCATAAGCGATGGGAAAGAGAGTCAAGTCTTTGCTTTTACTTCTTTATTTCTTATGACCTCAGAGCAAAGGTTAAGAAGTTATAAGCAAGCTAAGTATTCCTCCGTATTTAATTAATATAAGCTTTGCTTTCTTTAGTTAGTGATCTAGAGATCTTTCCACAGTAGGATCCCCTGGGAATATTCAGAACAAAACCCCTGAGCCCCGCCCTGAAAGATTCCAGTTTATTGGTCTGGAATGAAGCCCAGGCATCAGTTTTTGTTGTTGGCGGTGGTTGGTTGGCTTGTTGGTTGGTTGGTTTTTAATTCTCCTGGTGACCCTACTGGGTAGTCCATGTTGAGAACCCCTGGCTAGGCCGTTGGTTTCCAAACGCGTCAGATCAGAATCACCTGGGATGCTAAAATTCTAATTTCACTGTCTAGACTGATCAAAATGCAGATTCACAGTCCCCAATTCTGCAAGACCAGATGCGACAGGTCTAGGCGGGGAGTTGGGAATAGAGTTACAATATCCAGTGGGACTGCGGTTTAGTTGGCTTTCAAGTTTGAATTCTCTCCCAGGAAGACAAGTCCACCTCATGGATTAAGGCAAAGAGATGGGATGCAAGGCAGCAGCAGTCCAGGGAAATGGCACTCGTGTGTGTGAGTTTGTGTGTGTGGGTATGTGCATATATGTGTGTGCATATGTATTTGTGTATACATGTATGGGGGTGTGTGTGTGTGGGTGTATTTGTGTGTGTGTATTTGTGTGGGTGTATTTGTGTATACATGTGTGGGGGTGTGTGTGTGTGGGTGTATTTGTGTATGCATATGCATGTATGGGTATATGTGTGTGTGTGCATGTGTGTGAGATGAAGGTGGGGACAGAGAAAGCCCCCAGCCACTGTCACCCCCCAGGTTTATCTTGAACCAACAGGCAAGTTGTTGAACCCCCACTATTATTCTATGGAAGAAACACAACAAGGCGGCCTTGGCTAGCTAGTAGAATTTCTTTCTTGTCTTTTTTTTTCCTTTTCAGCCTCTGATGTCACCACTGAGTTGGGCAAGGCCCCTCCCTTGTTCTCTTGGATGATCCCTTTTTACCCCTCCACCTCCCCCACCACAGGCAGCACAGCTCTGTGTTTTTAGGATCCATCCATGTTGCTCTCTGGGCAACTAGTCTAACTGCTGCATCGGCCTCCAGGGTTTGCCTGTCTGCCCTCCCAGTGACAGACACCAAGACCACTACCACAATTAATGCTGTAGGGGACATTCTCATCCATGCCCCCTCCTTTGGGAGCGGCTTGCTGGTTTGGAGGGTGTGAACACTCGGTCTGACGTAGTACTGCCAGGGTGCTCTGCAGAGCGGCAGCAGCAGTCCGCGTTCCCAGGACGTAAGGCTCCACACCCACCCTTCCCACCCAGACTTGGTGTTGTCTAGCTTTCTAATTTTGCCCATCTATAGGTATAAAGTGCTATCTTGTTATTGTTTTAATTTGCATTTCTCTTCTTACTAATGAATTTGGGTATCTCTTCATATGCTCATTCCCTTTTAGATTTCAAATTTTCTTTTATACCAGTCTACCTCCTGTGGAATTAGCATCAGATTGATTTACCTTCCTACCAGGCATCGTTTCAGAGGATCCCATTAGAGCGTGGGTCTTCCCACCTCTCCTCCCTGATCTTGAGGGCGAAGGAGAGGCGGGCTGGCACCGGGATTATGGCCCATCGGTTTCCTGTAGAACAGAGGCAGATTCCGTTGTTGGCTGCTGTTGCCGCCCATTCCTGCAAGCAGCATGAAGCATGAAGAGAGGCCTCTGACATGCTTGCATTGTCCAAGTCCTTAGCACTAAACGACCTGCCCTGACCCATTTCATGCTCCGTAGCCCATTTTGCTCTCTGACTCAATTTCCCAAGTGCAGCCTCACCTCTCCTCTTAGACTTGAACCTAACCTCCAAATACCATCACACTGGGACTAGAGTTCCAACATACAAATTTGGGAGGACACAAACATTCAATCCATTGCAGTTCCTTTGGCTGCAAGTAATAGAAACACACTAGAGAAATCACTGCAAAGTTACTGGGACATCAGGAAATCAACAGAGGTTTTGGACATCCAATCCTTGGCAAGGATGGAAGCCAGGAAAATTGGGGGGCACTCAGCAGTGGGTCTGTGCACTTTCCCTCTGGGGCAGTGGCCCCCAAAGTGGTATGCACATGCTCTTGGGAGTGACAAGACCATCCACTGAGATACAGGAAGAAAATGTTCAAATTTCTATTTCTACTTAGTTTTATCTCATTTTAAATTTTTCCCAGTTTTTATGCTTTATCATATACATAATAGTATTATATTTATATAAACTTAGAAATAAATAAATGTACACTTATTGGTGTATATGATAAAAAAATTTTCTGTTGGAAAAAGGAGTATGCTATAGGTCCTTGCTGCTCAAAATGTGGTCCAGGAACCAGCAGCATAGACATCACCTGAGCATCTGTTGGAAATGCAGAACCTCAGGCCTCACCCCAAACCTACTGAACCAGAATCTGCATTTTAACAAGACCCCCACTGACTGACATGCAAATGTGAGAAGCACTGCTTTAGAGCGATACCGTTAAAATAGTGCGATCTTTGACCTCTGTCCAGACAAAATTCCAAACTCCCAGAGGAAGAAGCTGATTGGCCTAACTTGGGTTAAGTGTCCACCCGTGGATCTATCAGCTATTGCTAGCAGGGGGTCAGGATCACTTGGCAGGAACATAGCCGCTGAGAGCCACTTCGGTGGACAGAATAAGTGATCCAGGTAAGCCCAGAAAAAATAGCCCAAGAGGTATCTACAACACATTTTGTAAACATGTGGCCTGGGTTATTCTCCCCAGAGAGAGAGGGAGGCACTCTGGCTGGGTATGTCTGAGTCCGCCAAGCAGGATTCAGGACTGGGCCCCCAAACAAACCAAACCCCAAGCTCCTGTTAAGCGTCTCAGCCTGGCCCCATGGGATAGGCTTCAACCCTGCTGCCAGATCTTGAGCCTTAGTTCCCTTTTACAGAGACAACTGAATCAGCTGAGGCCTGGCTAGAGCCAGTGAATCACAAGCGAACCAATTAGAATTCTTCCAGAGTCACCCAATTGTGTCCTTTGTGCACATAACCTAATTAACATGCTCTGCCCTGGTCTCTCCAGTTCATACAAGTTTTGGCAATGAGTGTAAAGCACAAGGTCGGCTGGCTCAAGAGCCCCATCCTTGTGACAGCAGGGCTTCATTCCCTTGCCATTTCTCCACGGGAGTCCTCAGAGGGACGCTCCGCACGTGCTCTGCACCAGACCAGCTGCAGCCACCATGCAGACCTGCCCTCTTCCTTCTCCCTTTCCAGTTCCCACCTGTCCACCTCTGGTGTCTACAGAGATGCTCAGAGTCTCTCCCCACCCCACCCCACGAAAATGTCCATGTCAAGCATGCTGTCCTTGGATGTTTCTAAAGTCTCCAGGACTCAGGGTTCCAGGAGGGTACGGGGTTGTTTGCAAGAACAGGGAGAAGGGCATCCTTCCTAACTCTGGGCTACACCCTTAGACCAAAGGACTTGGAGAAAATATGCTTGAGTCTAGAGTTTCCTAAAATGTCAGTTCCATAGCTCTATCGCCTCCCGAATCCACCCCCCAGCTTTGGAACAGGGGCCTTCTATCCCTCCACCCTCTTCCTTCCTCTCACCTCTTTTCCCCCACCAAACTCCTTTCCCCCATAGTTTAAAAGCAAGCTTCTGCGCATGTGAATGGACACAAACACATGAGGGCACGGCAGCGGGAGGGGCTGGTTAAGCAGAGATTGAGCGTTTTATTAGCATCAACTAGTAAAAATGCCCTATTACAAGTATAACCTTATTATTTTCTTATTGCTCACCACCTCCAGGTCATATGCTTTTCTTAAATTGATCTATGTTCCTTATAAAGTGCCCCGGCAACTACTCCTGCAGTTCGGTACCCAGATTCTGTGAGCTGGCAGAAACGAACACGGTGTGCAGGGATGATCAGAGCAGAGTCAGGACACGGCAGAGTTCCGATGGGAGGAATTTGTGGTCAGTTGCTCCAAAGCCAGTCAGGGAGGCCAATTCACACAGGCCCAGTTTTGGGGACCACTGCTGCCATGTCATCCCACTGGTCACGTCTTTTGTTTTGTTTGCATCCTACATAATCGCTTTGTTTGTTCTAAGGAAACACCCAGCAATGTCCAGTTCAATAGCTTCTGCGACTGAAATGTTTTCCACTGCCAGCCCCCTGCCCCCAACATGCATCCCTCAGAAAATAAAATACAGGCAAGTTCCTATCAAGTTTAGGCAAGTGCATGACTAAGGCCAGGTGGGAGCAACAGCTCCATCTTCACGGGGCAGGGCCGGGTGCCTAGGCCCTTGAGTTTGCCTTGGAGGAGCTGACTCTGCTCAACTCCTTTGCTTTGCTCCTTGAGGGAAAGGGACAATCACTTGAGGCAAACATGAGTCCTTACATTACAGGCTAAACAATATCTGAGAGGATTTAGGCCTTTGTGCCTTCCGCAACTTAATAATATGCTAGCCAATTAAGCCATCCTTCATTCCACCTGTGGAACCTAGCCACCTCTCTTCCCCCTAATGGATTATATTCCCCACTTCCTTTGTTCCACAGATTTCTCCTCTGCCAAAGACCGGGCCCCCGAGGCTGTTTCTTACCTTTATTTCTTCTGCCTCAGGGATACTATACATTCTTTTTCCTTGGCTTCGCATTGAACTTTGTCTTTATGCAGGTAGCCGATCTGAAAAACCTACTGACTCTCCCACACAAAGATTTGGTTGGTCACATGGAATCAGTTTAATTCAGAAGAATAAGGCTTCCCCAACTCCCGTGGTGTCCCTCAGGGAGCCACAACAGTTCCATAATCCTACACCTCCTCCCACACATTGTAGCTTCCTAGCTGTGACCTCCCCCTGGCCAAGAGGCCTCTCTCCTTATGGAGAAGGTGGACAAGGGTTTATAAGCAGACTTTGATCTGTCATGTTTATCTGCCAAGGACTATATTTTAGAAAATGAATTCTCTGTCAAGTTTCTTCTTTGACAGTAAAGAAAAAAGTGCACAAGAAATGAGCTGGCCAGAGGAACCACAGTTAACGTAGAGTGTCCATCTCTGAACTCCTAGATTTACACACTATAATAGGAAACAGATCCTTTCTGGTTGGGTCAATGCCCCAATTTATGGGTCAATGGATTTGCTTTAACATGTGTCTCTCTTCCTGTCAAGGTTGCTAAATAGAGACTTTCTAGCTAACGTCAACTGAGGATTTCTGCTCCTCCATGTCTATGTCCTATAACTAGCATAATTATTCCTGGGGCCCTGCATTCCAGGGTTGACCAAGCTTTAGCTGGGGATATCTGAAGGTGGAGGTTTATATCTTCAAGAACCACTCCTGTAGGGGACAGTCACACGGATCCATCAATTAATAGCCATTTTTCCTACTGATAGAATTTAATATTGTTAGAACAAATCGTGGATAAGCACGATCTATTTAACTTAGGGATAAGTAATATATACTGATTAATACTTAAACCCTCATAGCTTTACTCCCCTCCATGAGAAGAAAACCAACAAAAATCCATTCTCCCCTCCCAGCCCCCATGCCATAATAAGCTTCCCGGGAGCTCTCTGCGAGCCAGGTTTTCCTGATGAAGGGACTAGTAATTTACTTTCACTTGATTTCCTACCACAGGTGAAGCAAAATTCTGGGGAAAAACAAAGGCCTCCTCCCGCTAGAATTATTTAAAACTTCCCAGATTGTTCATATCAGTTAACTAAGCCGAAGTTTAGATTAGCCCACCATCTAAAGAGATGGCCGCCGTACTACCTGAAAACAGCGATTCATTATTTTACAGGACACCTTCTCAAAATGTTTGCCAGCTTTATTCTTAATACACTTCAGGCTTGGATCTTCTGTCCAACATCTTACCCCAGAAGCAACCAGGACTGAGTGTACCTTCTCTTCTACTGACCACCTTATGGGTTCTTTTGCCAAAGGAGAAACATCACATCATTGGCAGCTCTCCTTGGTCGTGGCTGCAGAATGATGCAAATGTAACATCTATCCATTCATTCCACGAGCTTTCGTGTGGAGGCCTGCACAGTGCCAGGGTCCTGGGAACAAAGATGGAAAAGCTTGGTCCCTGACTGCAGAAGAGTGATTTCCCAGACCAGGAGCACTTCTTAAAAACGTGGATTCCAGATTCTCACTTCAGCTTCCCAAGTGAGTCTGATTCTCTAGAGGTGGGGCCCCCAAAAGATGGTTTAACAAAGGTCCCAGTGGATTCTGACACAGCCAGGTTTAGTGATCACTACAATGGGAAAATTCATGTTAATCAGGATATAAGGAAAGAATCAGCTCAGGACAGTGGGGCTGATCCCATGGTAGCGCTCTGTGTGAGGTCCCATGAGAGCGCGTTTATCAGTCAGGGTCCAACCAGGAGACAGGAGCCACACCAGCCAATGCGCAGGAGGGATTGAGTATAAGGAATTGTTAACAAGGCATAAAGTTGATAACCAGGTCACTGAAAGAGGAAAAGATATCTCCCACGTCTCACAGAGATAACACCTGCAGGAAGCCCCCTACCACCACTCCAGCTGGGGCAAGAAAGGAAAAGGTCGGAATTATTAAAACTCAACAGCTCAGAGGAGAGGCCTGTGGGTCTGGAACCCAAATCTCTGAGGAGGGGCTGCCAGGCAGCTGGTGCAGGAGTTTTCAATGAAACCAGTCCTCTGAATTTTGGAAAAACTACAGACTGAATCCAGGGCAGAGAAGTGTTGTTAAAGAGACGGTTACAGGAACAGGAAGCCAACAGGAAGCAGTCTTCTTCTGGGCCATCAGTCTCCCTCTAGCGCCACCTACAGACAGAGCCTAACGGAGCCACTGTCACTGCTCCAGAAATATGGTGTCAAGACCCACTCCCGGCATCACAAAGTGGAATAGAGAGGGTTGGGTTTGGAGCCGAGAGACAATAATGTAAGAACTGCACAGTGCATGAAAGAAGAGAGAGGAATTTACTAAGCAGGGGTCATGACACCTTACAAACGGAATTTGATTTAATCCTCACAATCCTATGAGGATGAAGCCCAAAGAGGTCAATTCACCTGTGAAAGATCACACAGCAAGTTAGTGGTGGAGCTGGATGAATCTGTACTTATTCCAAGAGTTGGCTTCACCCTCACAGAGGATTCAAATTAGGATGTTATCCTCCCTTTTCTAATTCTTTTCTCTGGAACTGGCTTCCATGCCACTTAACCCTCGAGAGGGACTGCATCCTAGCTGTAATTTAATTATATAAGAGGTAAATTTTCATTTTCTGATTTTCGGAATCCCATGTAACTGGGGTATCATTAACTGCTGTCCCAACTGGACAGATGAAGGGGCTGACCTAAAGCTGGGGAAGTCAAATAACCCCCGTCCAGAGCATAAGTGACGCGAGGCTTCCCCACCACCACTCTATTAGTATCCCAGTGCTCACCCCCCGGGGGCGCTCGTCCTGGGCAGTTGTGAGGGGGTGGGTGGGACAATGTTCTCATGGCCTAATAAGACAGAGACAAAGGGAATTTGCAGTAAGATAGGCCACATTCCTGTTGGGGCATCAGGCAAGCTGCCAAGTGCTGATGCAGGAAAGCGAAAGCCAACAGGAGTAATGAGAATCCCGGGATTCAGCAGAAGGGACCCGCTCCAATGGAGGCTGGGCTAGTTCGTCCTTAGTTCGATCTCTTAGAATTAGATTTTCCACCCTACCAGCTCCTTTCACACGTTTCTCCCCTCTATAAACATGAATTTTAAAAACCCTTCCTTAACCCCATGCCCTCATCCAGGCTTTATATCATTCAGGATTCTTGAAAGAGGTGTCTGCCCTCACAGTCTCCACTTCCTCTCCTTTCATCAACTCCGATCTGGCTTCTGCCCCTAGTTCGCCATAGAAACAGATTCTCACTCAGGTGACAGATAGCCTACTTGCTCATAAATCCAATGGGCCTTTCTCAGTCCTTATGTCACTTCTAGCCACCACATGGCACTGTTGACCATGGCTTCCGTTTTGAAACATTCTCTTCCATTGGCTTCCAAGACTCAGATGTAGAGAAAGCCCATTCTACCTTCCAGTTCTGCATCAGAGAGTCCTTTAGTCGCAAGCAACAAAAACCAACGTTAGGGAGTAAAATAAATTCATCAGGAGGTTTTGAACTAGCTCATGGCATTTCGTTGATTCAATAATATTTCCAATTCTTCACCCCTCGCTCTATCCACACTCTGTAATGTGGCTTTGTGACTCCTCCCACCTCTGTAACTTTCTTTGGCCAACCGGATGTTACCGGTTGTGACGGACGGAAGCAGAGGCTTAGAAAAGCATTGGTTCTTCCCATTCTCTCTCTTGCTCCCACTCTCTCTCTTGCTCCTTTATCCTGAGAACACGCCCTACAAACTTGCTGGAGGCTGAGACGTGTTAAACACAGCTGAGTCACCCCATTTGTCCCAGCCGAGGTCATCCTAGACCAGCCAACTCGCTTCCCAGCTGACCCCCTAGACATGTGAGAGTCCAGCCAAGACTCAGTCCAGCCAAGACTGAGACCAGAAGACCCACTTAGGTGATCCACAGATTTATGAGCTGAGTAAATGCTTAATGTTTTAAGTCACTAAATTTTGGAATGGCTTGTCTATTCGTTTGTTAGGGTTATAATAATAAAATATCACAGCTTGGGTGGCTTAAGCAACGGAAATCTATTGTCTCACAGTTCTGGAGGCTGGAGTCCAAGATCAAGGTTTTGGCAGGTGTGGCTTCTTCTGAGGCCGCTCTCCTGGGCTTGCAGATGGCTGCCTCGGTGCTGTGTCCTCACATGCTCTTCCCTCTGTGCGTGCGCATGTCTGTTGACTCTTCCTGTGTCCAAATTTCCTCTTCTTATAAGGACACCATTCCAATTGGATTAGAGCCCACTCTAATGACTTCATCTTAACTTAGTCACCTCTTTGAAGGTCCTATCTCCATATACAGTCACATTCTGAGGTCCTGGGGGTTAGGACTTTAATCTATGAATTTGGGGAAGACACAACTCAGCCCTTAGCATTTTGTTACACCATGTTCTTGTGTCAATAAATACCTGATATTTCAAAGCTGAAGAACCAGGTCCCGACAAGACAGGAAAAAGACAGCTCTAAGGATCCATAGATTAGGATCTAGTGGACAATCTCTTCAAGCAGCTTCTCTCAGGACGAGCCAGTTCTGATTTTTTTTTCTTTTTCTTGGGTAGGAAGGGTTCCTTGTGTCCTTCTCTCAATAGTTAGGTTCCAGAGAAGGAATCTGATTGGCTCAGCTTGGGACCTGTACCCTCCTCCAGCCCCTTAACGGCCCCCACCAAAGCTCCATGCCATGGGAGATGGATGGTTCCTTAAAGGAATATTAACAAGGAGTTGCCAAAAATGGGACATGAATTCTGGGTAGGCAGGACCAACGTAAGTCCACTACAAGCTCTGGCTCTTCCTCCTGGTTTTATAACATCCACTTTGTCCACAAGCCAGGATAATAGGAGCGCTGGCCTATGTTGGATGACAGACTGAGCATCCCAGAGATTCTTGAATAACCGGAATCACAGCACAAAGCTAGCAGGATGAAATTAAACAGGGATTAATGTGAAGGCCTATGCTTGAGTCCAAAGGAGGTAACAGCTGGTAGAGGCAAGTTAGGAGTGTTGATGCTTAATGGTAGCTCATGTGGAAAAGACCACAAGCTTAGAATGAGCCAGTAGTGGGAGGAGATGGCCAAGGATGGTGGCCTGGCCATGGGCTAAAGAAAGAGCTAGGGAATAGTGTCCTCTTCCTGAGTACTGCCCCTAGTTCCGTGGGGCTCGCTTAGAATAATAATAACCCAAGACTATTGATTGAGTGCCTGCTACACACCAGGCGCTGTTCTAGGTGCTTTACCTGCATCATCTCAGTTAATCAACACAAGCACACAGTGTTGTTATTCCCATTTTACAGCTGAGGTAAGTGAGGCAAAGAGAGGCTAAGTAACTGGCTCAAGGTCACACAGCTTTGATGGAGCCAATTTTGGACCCAGGCAATCTGTGCCCATAGCCATTAGCTGGGCTGGCTCCTGGGAAGTGGGACAATGACACTCGGCTCTCATGTGGGGGGCAGGAGGGAAGAGCACCTACTGTGTGCTACAAGCGTGCTGGGAGCTTTCACTAACTTATTCCCTCCTAGAAGGTGAGTATTACAGTCCTCATTCTCAACGTGAGGCTTGATGGGAAAAGAATTAGGATGTCTGGATGAGGAGCCGAAGGAACTGGTGCAGTCTCACCTGAAAGAAACATAGCTTAGGGTACATTCGGGAGTGGGGCGAATATTTGAGGGTTGTCAGGATTAAATTTATTCTGTTTACCTTCAAGAGGATGGAGTTAGGGCAATGGGTAGAATTTACAGCAGTATAATTTTGTCTCAAAGTTATAAAAGTCTTTTGCTATAGCTTATTAATACTTAGAATCATACTAAATATAATAGCATAAAGATTATACCACTCCCTAAGCATTTATTATGTGCTAAGAATTTCATGGTCATTATATATAATGGCATTTTCATAATAAAATCACAGTAATGGTTGTTAGCGGGCACTTACTCTATGTCAGGCACTGTGCCACAACTTTAAAAGGTAGGTGCTGTTATTATCCCCATTTTATAAATGATAAAGTGAGGCGCAGAGAGGTTAAGTAAGTATACCCAAGGTCACACAGTTGAGAAGAGGTACGTGAATCCAACAGCCTGGCTCCAGGCCAAAGTTCCTAATAATCCTGCTGCACTGTCCTCCTGGAACAGCAGTGAACAATCATGGACTCACTGCTAGAAAACACTAGAATTCCAGCACCCAGTGTGGGGTTGTCCTGGCTGAAATCTAAGCCTCCCCTATCCTGGGAATCTGGAGACCAAGGGCATAGAGCTGGGTGAATGAGAGCAGGTAAACTCTACACGGAGGGGCTGTGCGGGGACCCGTCCCCCCGCCCCCCGGGGCCAGGCTGCAAGGGCAGGATGCTCAGTGCTCAACAGCTGCAGCCCCGCTGAGACCTGCGCGCCAGTGTTTTATTAAAAGGAAGTGTTTACCGGGCCTCCTCCTGGCAGGGTTGCGGTGGCAGTTTATTAGGACTTCATTTGGAGTGTAAATTGTTGCTGGTTGATAAAAACGCTCTGCAGAGCAGCTCCACTGGGATGGCCCCAATCCACAGCGCGGGGCATGTGACGCTGTAACTAAACCATTGATTTCCCTCCGGAAGGAGAGGCCCAGATAGGAGCCACTCGTTTCGCTGCTTAGCTGCTGGCTTCTCGCACCTGGAGGGCAAAGGTAGCGAGACTCCTGCTTCCCTCCTGTCCCCATCCCTGTGCGCGCACACGCACGCACGCACGCACACGCGTGCAAACCACTCACTTCCGGGAGGGCCTGTACCATCCTGGCACGCTGGCCCAGGGCCAGCAAGGCTGAAGAGCGCCGGACTCTGAGGGCACCTGAGAGCTGCTGCTTTTTGATCCTGTGTTTCCGTGACTGTACGTGGTGGTGTTTGCAAGCTCCGTCTCTAAACGCACAGAATTGGGTCCAAATACCGGTTGGATGACCTTGAGCTTGGGTTGTCAGATCTAGTGAAGAAAAATATGCAGAACACACAGTTAAATTTGAATTTCAGATAAACAATGAGTAAGTTTTGGGCATAAGCATGGGGCATGCTTCTCTGAAATTTTGGTGGAACTGGGCGTCCTACCTTCGTTGTGGCAACGCTCCCTTGGGCAGGGGGCTGACCATCTTTAAGCCTTAGTTTCCTCATCTGTAAAATCTCACAATTCTTATGAGACTCGTGCAAGGCCACGTCTGGACGGTGCTTAGCACAATGTCTAACGTCCTGTTAGTGCTCAGTAAATGGAATCTGCTATTTCATGACTGTTACTTTTACATTTTATAGGATCCAGTCTGCAGTCTGTTGCGGTCATTTGTTTACATGGTCACCTCTAGATTCACCAGAGGCCTGGTCCCTCCTAATCTTTGTATCCCCAGTGCCTGGAAAGTTCCTCCAACACAGTAGGTGCTAGTAATATATGCTAAATAATTTAATTGATTATCAGCTTAACAGCTGCAAAAAACCAAAAGCCAGTGAGTGAAAAATCAATGATCCTGGGTATATTTATACCAAAAGCAAGATTCCCAACTTTTAAAAACAAAGAACACGATTGCCTATCTGTTGACACATTATTTATAGTGTCGCAGTTAAGATATTAAGGACACCTGAGACAGTCTGCCATGGTTCACATTCTGATTCCTCCTCTTCTCTGTGGGTCTCAGTTTTCTCATCTGTAAAATGGAGATAATAATGGTACCAGTTCAAAAAGTTCATGCAAGTTCATACATGTAAGATACTTATTACAGCACTGGAAACTTGGTGCTCAACGAATGGTAGCTATTATTTATGCCAGCCCTTGTCCTAGGTCACGGGGAAATTGACAGACGGACAGCAGGGAGCACAGGAAGAGGAGGGTCCAGTGGAAGAGAGGGAAGACACGGGAGCTCCTGGCCCACAACCCACAGGCCAGAGCAGGGATGGCCCCACTGTGCCCCAGAGGAAAACAGATTTTTCCTCAAGGAGGCCTGGATAACTAACATGCAGACAGGGGAGGTCCATGACCCTCACCGACATCTGACATATTCGTGTAGTGTCTGTCTCCCCTACTAGAATGTAACTCAAGGAAAGCAGAAATTTTTAAATTTTTTGTTTACTGGAATGTCCTAGAAGAACACCTGGCACAGAGTAGGTGTATCTGCCAGTTGTCTGGGAAGGGCAACAAGGAAGTCAGAATGAGAGATATTTGCATTTTAGTTTTCCTTCCTTTTCTCCCTTCTCCCCTCCTCCATCCCTCCCTCCCTTCTTTCCTTCCTTCTTTTTTTTTTAGCTGAGGAAGATTGGCCCTGAGCTAACATCTGTACCATTGTCCCTCTATTTTGTTTGTGGGTCACAACCACAGCACGGCCACCGATGACTGGTATAGGTGCATGCCTACGAACTGAACCCAGGCCACCAAATTGGAGCATGCTGAACTTAACCACTAGGCCATGGATCCCGCTCCGCTTCTTTCCTTCTTTTGAGTGTGAAATGAGCATGTGCATAGATGCTAGAGGGAAAGGGCTGAGGAAGAAGTAGAGAGAGAAAATAAGGAGGAGACACGTCCTCTAGATGGGCAGGAGGGAGTGGAATCCTTTCTCACCTCCTAAGCACAAGGACTTTGTGTATGTCTACTGTGACGTTAGGAACAATCCTTCACCTCATCCACGCCCCCGTGGGCGAGTGTCCAACACAGCGTAGGTGCTCAGCGTGAAGTGGAGCTACATGTTGTAATTTAGAAAGTTCTCCAAGACACAATAAGCTGGAGGATGTTGAGCAGTGTCTAGAGAACACTCTCACTTGTGTGTGTGTTTATGTTACAGAGAACATTCCCACAGGACGTAAAAGAAACTGCTCATAGTGGTTGCCTCTTAGGGAGAGAACTAGGGAAAAAGGAAGCTTCTGGAATGGGAAGGAGGTATGCCTTTCATTGTAGGCCATTTTTTTTCTATTGACTATTTTGCCATGTACATTAATTACTGTTATAATTTTTAAAGTAGTGCTAAAAATATTTGGGGACCAACCAAAAATATTTTTAAATGCTTTGTTTTCTAATTATAAAATGATACATTCTTTAAAAAAATTCAGGGGCCGGCCCCGTGTCCTAGTGGTTAGGTTGGTGTGCTCCGCTTCGGCGGCCCAGGGTTTCGCTGGTTCGGATCCTGGGCGCGGACCTAGCGCTGCTCATCAGGCCACGCTGAGGTGGCGTGCCACACAGCACAACCAGAGGCACTCGCAACTAGGATATAGTACAGTGTACGGGGGCTCAGGGGAGAAGAAGAAGAAGAAAAAAATTCAAAATGATTTTTAAAAAAAGAGAAAGGAAAGAAAGGCACTTGTGATTCCATCATTCAGATACAACCTTTGGTCACATTTTGGCAGATTTTCTACTATTTTTTCCAATTTACATATACTTTTTTCCCCCCACAAATTACTAGTGTTCTGTATTCTGGGTTTTTTCAATATTTAACCATATATTGGGCACATTCTCACATCATTAAAATAGACTTCTGATCGCAGTGGCCAACCATTATAAATAATGCTGCAATAAACATCTCATAGATATATGCTATATTCCGTAGTGAAAATTCTTTGCTAGGGAATTGCTAAGTGACAAAAGGCTAGCTATATCTATTTGAATCTATATTAACACAGAATATGCTATATTCAGAAGAAAGCAAGATATAAAATAGTATCGATCCATTTTTGCACATATATGTGTGTACATGTGGTGTATCTGTATACACACATGCATAATATACACACAAATATCTGTATGATATAAAAGATTGAGAAGATACACATCAAAAAATTAACAGTCTTTTTCTTGGGTTTGTGGGATCTGGGGTAATTTTTATTTTCTTCGTTTTGCTTCTGTCTTCTCAAATGTCTGCATAGTGACTACCACGGTGTGCACTCAGACCCCCGCTCCAGGACTGAGCCACTCCTGCCCCAGCTTCTGGGAGTGTTGGCCGCCAACCGCTCTCAGCCGGGACGCTTTTCAGGAACTGTCCTCACCAGAGGGGGCGGCCTCACCCGGGGTCACACACATACTCTCTGGGGACGTCTGCCTCCAATGACTGGTGGGTGTTGGCATACAAATCCCTTGCCCTGGTCTCAGCTCCAGAGCTCCCAAGAGATCAGCTGAGGCCTTTGTGGCGACTACATCCCTGCCCGATGCCTCCCTCTGCCCCGTCCTGCTTTCCTCACTCCTGCTCCCTGAGGTAAACCCACCTACCCCATCTAAAACGAGCACTTAGTCATTTGGTGATGAGGAAAACTTTTTTTCTCTTCTTTTTTTTGGGGGGAAGATTAGCCCTGAGCTAACATCCGTGCCCGTCTTCCTCTACTTTATATATGGGACACCTGCCACAGCATGGCTTGCTAAGTGGTGCCGTGTCCGCACCCAGGATCCGAACCAGCGAACCCCGGGCTGCCGAAGTGGAATGTGCAAACTTAACCACTGCGCCACTGGGCCAGCCCCTGAGAAAAAGTTTTAGTTAAAAAAAATTCCTTATAAAATGCCCTACTTTTTTTGTTCTGGATAATCTTCCACGATGAAAAATTGTCTGCTCTCCAAAGTGACCAATGAAATTTACTATGATATCTGTTCCCCAGGTCACACTGGGAAAGGCACTGAAGGCAATTAATCAATTAGTCTTTTTGTCTTCCAATAGATCCCCTTCCAGTGGTGCCTGTCCCTGGCCGGCTGATATTTCCATAACCCACTTGCCACCTTACGGGTGTTAAATGGCTTCTTATTGTCCTAAACTTGGAGATTTTAATCTCATCTATTAAGCCAGCAGGCCCAGTAATTCCCTGAATGCATTTGTATTGAGTTTGTAAATCAGACTTCCTCATGTCAGGGACTGTGACCAGGAGAGAGGTGTTTGTCTGTGAAATTGGCTGGACACAGACCATTGACTGTGATGATAACCAGTGATTTGTGGGGCCAGATAGACAAGCCACATGCACTAAGCAGATTAAAATATAACAAAACAAAAAGGTTCCATTACCAGGAATACTGGCAAAGGGCAGCAGGATGTTTGTGATAAAAGATAGAAAACAAACTAATTCCAAATCTGGAAGGAAGCCCAAAATGGCGCTTTGCTCCTCTTCAGTAAGCCAAAGAGAAAGTGCGAGGCTGCTAAACACAGCTAAGTAAACCAATTTCTGAAAGCCCTTTAGCAAAAGTCAGAGAAAGCTTGGCTCTTGCCCCACCGGGGCTGTATTCACCATGTTGTACACGCTTCCTTGCCTCCTATGGCAGGAATAGCTGACAAAAGGTGCAGTGACAATTTTAAACGGCTTCAGAGAAGAACACTCTTCTGGTGGCCTCCTTCCCACGGAGGCTGAAATCTAAATGGTTTGGCCCCTGCCTACTCTTCTGACTTTGTCCTTGTCACTCTCACCCTTGCCCACTCCTCTCCAGCTACATTGTCTTCTTGCTGTGACTCCAAAAACACTAGCACCTTCTGGCCTCAGGACATTTGCACTTGCTGTTCCTTCTGCCTGTGATGCTTTTACACCAGATATCTCCAAGTCTAGCTTATCCACTTCACTCAGGTCTCTGGACAGATGTCAACTTCTCAAAGAAGCTCCCTTGGTCACTCAATGGAAATGCACCCCCGTCACTCTCAATCTCTCCATTCTCTTTTATTTTTATTCATAGGATTTATGGTGAACTGAAATATTATTTACTACAGGCTCCTTTGTTTATTTTAAGCCTTGCTCCTCCAGAGAACAGGAATTTTGGTCTGTTTTGTGTACTGCTGTATCCCCAGTGCCTAGAACAAGAAGTGCTCAAGTATTTGTTGAATGAATGAATTATGTATTCCATCTCCTCATCTTTAATCTTCATGTAAATGGCCTAATTTATTCTTATATTTACTCAACAAATGTTTGTTGAAGACCTACAATAAGCCAGGCATTGTGCTGAGTGCTGGTTCTTAGAAGGATCGTATGACGATGCGTGTGAAATTCTAATGCACTATCAAAATCGAAGGGGCTACTTAGCAACGGTATCTCTACAGTCACCGGAAAGAATCATCTGCGTGTTTCTCTTTTAGAGTAAACAGGAAGAGGATTATCTTGTGACTAATTTCTGGCTGTTGGGATGTGACCTTAAGTGATGTGTCCATTTTCCAGGAGTCTAGAGGAGCGCCGTCCAATAGAAATATAACGTGAGCCACATATATAATTTTGAATGTTCTAGCAGGCATATTTTTAAAAAGTAAAAAGAAACAAGGTATATTAACTTTAATAATTAATATATTTTATTTAGCCCAATATATCCAAAATGTTATCATTTCAACATGCTATCAATATTAAAAAATTATTAATGAGATAATTTTACCTTCTTTCTTCCATTCTCAGTCTTAAGAATCTAGTGGGTATTTTATACATTTAGCACATCTCAGTAAAGATGCTAAATTTTCATCGGAAATAGTTGATCTGCCTCTGGGTTTCATAAAATTCACAGTTGAAAAACTGTATTCATATATCCAAGTTGTTCCAAACATACTTATAATTTTTCCAATAACTGACTAGAGAATTGGCTTTTAATTTAAATCTAAACCAAGTAAAATTAAAATAAATACAAAATTCACTTCTTCAGTTTGACTAGCCACAAGTGTCCAATAGCCACGTGTGGCTGGTAGCTGCCATACTGGATCGCGTGGGTGTGGATCCTAAACGATAGGGAGGCATCCTCCTGTGCTAGAATTCTCTCTTCCCTCGGGCTGGGAGGTGGGATCGACTGAAAGAGCTGGACCCAGAGATGGGAGCCATGTGTTGGGGTTGGCGAAACCACTCTATCCACCTCTAGACTGTCATGTGTCATTCTATTTACGCCTCTGTACTTTAGGTCCCCTTGTTGCAGCAGCTTAGCCTATGCCCTAACTAACATACCTCCCAGCTTAGCCTGTGCCCTAACTAACATACCTCCCAGCTTAGCCTGTGTCCTAACTAACATACCTCCCAGCTTAGCCTGTGTCCTAACTAACATACCTCCCAGCTTAGCCTGTGTCCTAACTAACACATCCACTGCAGGCTTCCAGTACCTCCCAGTCCTGGCTTCACTTCTAAAAATATTAATTATTATTAACCATACCATCAGTACCAGTATGTCTCAGCTTACACTTTCCTTGAGGCATTACATCAACCACTCCTCAATACCCCAGCCTGTGATCCGCCGTGTCAGCACATTTTCCACTTTGGAGCCCAGGGGGTAGAGATTGCCCGGGTTTGGACTGGCGCTCCACCACTGTGATGGTTGATTTTGCATGTCAACTTGACCAGACTATAGGGTGCCCAGACATTTAGTCAAGCGTTACTCTAGGCGTGTCTGTGAGAGTGTTTGCTGGGTGAGACTGATGTTTGAATCAGTAGACTGAGTAAGGCAGATCGCTCTACCCAGTATGGGTGAGCCGCATCCAATCAGTTGAAGTCCTGAATAGAACGAAAAGTCTGACCCTCCCCTGAATAAGAGGGGACTCCTCTTGCCTGACTGCTGAGCTGGGACATCAGTTCTTTCCCGCCCCTGAACTTGAACTGAAACACTCTTACAGCTCTTTCTGGGTCTTGAGCCTGCCCAAATTCGAACTGGAACCACACCATCTGCTCTCCTGGGTCTCCTGCCTGCCGACTGCAGAGCTTGGGGCTTGTCACCGTCTATAATCCTGTGGTTCAAGTATTTGTTATAGTAAATCTCTCTCTCTCTGAGAGGCTTCCATTCCCTCCTGCCTCATCGGGAAGACGTGTCTCTTCATTGCTCTCTCTCCACTTCTTCCTCAACCTTTTCCCTCTAGCCGAGAAAGAGAGAGAGAGAGACAGAGAGAGAGCGAACTCCAGATAGATATCCTATTGGTTCTGTTTCTCAGGAGAACCCTGACTAATTTGACCATTAATTGGCTGTGTAACCTCTCTGTGCCTCAGTCTCTTCATCTGTAAAATGGGGGAAATGATAATCCTCTACTAAATGTTAGTTATTATAGTCATTTTATTATTACGACACAAGGACTGTTGAGCATTGCTGGGGGGAAGAATAAACCATGCAAGCGTGTACAGGGGGCCACTTCAGATTCGAGGTCTCCAGCCTTGTCGGCCCCTCAGCACGCAGGACGATGCTTTTGCACATCCCGGGCCGTCTCCCCCTCCTGCTCCCCTGAGCAGCTGATATGCTGCAAACCCACATCTCCACCTCTTCTTGCCCCCAGGTTAGCCCGGTCCCCTTGGATTAGACCCACCTTCTACTTCAGAGAGAAAACGATGGCTTCCAGGCATGAACCTGTTAATTAATTTTGTTTCATCCACACATGCTTTTGATCTTGTGCCCTGTCTCTCCTCAGGGACATTCTCTCCACATTAACTTTTCTCTCTTTCTTGGTTTCATAGCCTCTCCCTTTCCAACAGCTCCTTCTATTTTAACCAAAAATCATGCCTGGGGCCATCTTATTGTTGAAAGCTTCCCTCCATCCTGCCTCTTCCTAGTACCCTGCCGCCCTCCCTCCCCCGCTGCAGACCTCCTCAAAAAGTGGCCTGCCCCTAGCATTTCGTGCACTTATTACTTCCATTCCCTCTGGAGGAGCTCCGGAAAGGGAGCGAGTCTTGCAGATTGCTGGGGGAAGAATATTCCAGCAGAGGATCGAAGTGCATAGCCCCTGAGGTGGGAGTGTGCTTGGACTGGCTGAGGAACATCAAGGCCAGTGTGGAACAGAGTGAGCAAGGGGGCGAAGGACGGGCTGAAATCAGGGCAGGAGCTGTGGTCCAGGTGTGCTGGGGAGCTGGCGTTGACTCTGAATCACGTGGGGAGCCATCGAAGAGCTTTGAGCAGAGAAGTGCTGTGCTCCTACTTAAATTTGAAAAGGCTCCTTTGGCAGAGAAGCAAGAGCAGAAACAGGGAGCCCCATCAGAAGGCAGTGACAATATTCCAGGACGAGAAGATGGGGCTCGAGCAGCCTGGAGGCACCGGAAGCAGGGGAGACGCCGTCAAACTCCCGCGATGTTTTGAAGGCCGCACCAAGAGAATCTGCCGGTGCTTCGGTTGTGGGCTGTAAAAGAGAGGCTTGAAAGATGCCCCCAGAGCTTTGGCCTTCCTCACTCCTCCCACGGCCGCTGACCAGGTTATCAGAGGCCTCACGTTTATAAAGCCCTCAAATTTAAAATTTTGGCCTAATTTGTTCCTAAAATTGCAAAGGTAAGTACATGTAATAAGATAATTATAGCAGGAAGATGGGAGAGAGTGGAAGGGATGTAGTGAAAAATGAGTTAAATTGCTGTCCGGCGAGGCTGGCAGTGAATAGATAGCGTCTACAGTTGATAAACTAAGAAATAGCGCTTTTTGCATGTTATTTAGAGATATGGAGGAAAGCATTAGAAGAAATAGTTAAAAAGACTTAAAGTTAGTTGCCCCTGAGAAGCAGGATTGAGAGTGGGAAGGGCAGGGCCGAAATATTGTTTTCCATTGAAAACTATTTTGTACTGTCTGTTTTCTTCCTTTCTTTGTTCCTTTCCTTTTTCTTTTTAAAATAATGAGCACGTATTATTTTCACTAAAAAATTTTTAAGAAGCTCTTCTTCCACCCTAGTAAATCTCTAGCACAAGAATTGCTCTATCCTCCTGTCTTCAACTGGTGGTTACATTTTTTTCTTTCTTTGGGTTTTAAAAAATTCCCTTTATTGTCGTTATAATGTTGATCTTGCTATAAATCTTTTAAACAGCTTCAGCAAAACAGAAAGGCTTTAGCTCCCAAATGACACTGCCTGTAAACACCGTTTATAAGCTTGTTTCCTATAACATATTTTGAATGAAATAGCTGAGTGTTTCAGACCACATGAGCTGTTTGCATGGTTTGGCTTTTGGGGTTTTTTTTTTTTTTACATAGATCATGGTACATCTGCGTGTGTTGTTTATAGCTGTTACATGGAGGTGATGACAGAGCTAACTGGCATTGTTTCCAATTAGTAAGCCTCTTGTTAAATATCCATGCAAAACAAAACCAATCCTGGCTGACTCCGTGTTGCCTGAGGTCCGAAGTGTGGACTAAATGGCAATCTGGACCTAAAATCCTAAGTCACTTCCTACGACTCCCATTTCCCCAGGGCGCTCTCCCCCTCCGCTCCTGTGCACTCTCCACCGGGCCCTCGGGACAGCACGCATCTCCAACCTGTGGACCTCTGCCTAGGAGGTTCCTCTGCCGGGTGAGCTGTTCATCCAAGGACTGACTAAAACATCACCTGGTCTCCTGCTAAGCCACTGTCCCCAGCCCGGACTAGTTCCCTGAGCTTTTCTTCTATCAGGCTTTAGACTCCTGAAAACCTTCATCGTTGTCACCCACTCGCTCCATCCCTGAAGGCCGCTGGATGCCTGAGAACATTTCTGCGCTGCTCCTGAAGGTAAGGCTTCACTCACTCACTCATCCTACAGATCTTCACGGAGCACCTCTGGGTTTCCGGCGCTGTGCTATGCATCAGGAACCCCATAGTGAGCAAGACACCAGAGACACGAACTCATGGGGAAGGTGGACAGCTAAACAAGACATGCCAACAGTGTCACGGGTACTTTAATAGAAGATGTACAACGTGCTGAGAGATATATAAATAGGAATGACTAATCGGGAGAGCAGAGAGAGTTGAAAGAAAGTGACATTTTAGCTGGAACCTCAACTGTGTGTAGGAGTTTGTGAGGCAAGAGGGGTGTGGGGAGGAAGAAGTGGGTCCCAGGAGAGAGAGCAGCACGAGCAGGAGTCCAGGATGGCTGGGGAGTGGATGGCTGGAGTGGCGCAGATAACAGCAGAGGACAGAGAGGTAGGCAAAGCCAGCCATCCAAAGCCTCGCAAGTCTGCTTAGGGAGTTTCAACTTTACTGGAAAGCAATAGGGAGCTATGGAAGGATTTTAAGCAGAGGAGTGACATGGTCAAAATGGTGCTTCCTCATTTTTTTTCTTTTAGCATTTTACTGTAATTACTGCATGAAAATAGTCAGGAAACAAGATAACAAATATAAAGATATTAAAGTTGTCGATTTCACAGAATGTTTACAGATGTATTTCCTGATCTATACGCTTTTTCTGACATTCTTGTGGGCAATCACGTTTATTAATAATTTTAATTACAAAGTAATGTAGATATTATAACAGAAGTTTTTATTAATTACAAAAATTTTATTACAACATTGTTATAGTTATTATATCAGAAAGTATAGAAAAGAATAATATAAAAATCATTCCAGGCTCACTGACAAGAGATAACCACCATCATTTCCTGTGCACAGACGCGTGGACCCGCTAACATGCTATCGACACAGACCCGATAACATGCTATTGACCCAATAACATGCTATCAACGTGGCATCATTCCACAGGGGACAAATTTCACAATCTACTTTTTTCACTTAACAAATATCATCATTTTCCACATTATTAAGCATGTTATTCAAAAACTTCGTATGGGAATGTTTGTATTGAATTATATTTATTGTGTGTTTTTTATTCCTCAAGTGATCATTCTTAATGCAGAAACCCCAGAAAAAAAGAAAAGCACAAAACAGAAGAAAATCAGTTGTAACCAGGTAAACATTTTAGCAAAGGCCTTGCAAGCTTTCATTTTCTATGCATCTGTTTATTTCCAAGAAAAACTCATTTTTTTAATAAATGGAAAGAAAAAGACATTTTTCTTAGAAATAAACATTGTACATATCGTTTTGTAGCCTGCTTTTCATTTAGCAACATGTTTTGAACATTTTTCCACGTTTGACAAATATTTCTGTGTGGAGCTGGAAGCCCCGTTGGACGTCTGCCCTCCCTTTCGTTTTATTGAGCTCAGACTTACCAAACCTCTCTCCTTAACTCGAGAGCTCTTACTGCAAAGAAAGGTGCTCTGCCTAGTTCTTAGGCCTCAACTAGGTAGAAAAAAATGCCTCTTTGTTTTAAGTGGCATCTTAAGAACTCCAAGATGGATACCTTGTTCCCTCAGCCCTGCCCACTGTTAAGGATCTCTGTGAATCTCCTTGTGAAACCTTAATAATGCCCCTCCCAGAATAATCAGCTTCTCCCTCCACTACTCATCCATTTAGGTTCGTGCATTTCTCAATTCTACACTTATAATATTGCATGAAAGTTAGTTTTCTCTATTTCCTTAGTTAACACTAGGAAAAATATTTTTATTAACACCTTACTGTACACCACTGCTAAGACTACTGGGTAGGTTGATGTAAAATTAATCAAGTTATGGTCTCAACTCTCATAGCTTACAGACTCGTGGGGGATAGAGAGAAGCGCAGACAAATGTAATATTGGATAATAAGCATTGCATTAGGTGCTGAATATGGGCTATTTTGACAGGACAGAGAGGAGCATCAACTCTCTGGGGGGCGGGCGGGATAGAGGTAGTCATGGAAAGCTTCCTGGAAGAAGGGGCAGCTAAGCTAATTATTTTTATCCGTTAAAGTTTAAAGTCAGATTTCTGCCCCCCTCACTCTGTTGAGACTGCCACTGCTCTTCCCAAAGTCACTAACAACTCTGTCATTGCCTCTCTTCAACCCGATGGCCTCTCTTCAGTCTTCATTCTACATGATTTCTCTGCAAGACTTGATACTGTTCACTGCCCACTGCTTCATTCATTCATTTATCCACCAAATATTTATTACGTGCTGATGATGGGGATGCAGTGCTGGGTCCTTGCCTTTTGTGACAACGTCTCTCCTGACTCCACACGTCTGTCCATTCCTCCTCAGGCTCCCTCATGATTCACTTTCTCTTCCTCCATCAGCCCAGGGCCCTCTCTCCCATGCTCTCCCCAGCAACCTCAGTTACTCCAGTGACTTTGAGAAGTCACTGATGACTCACAGATCTCGACCTCTAGATCTAACTTTTCTTGCAACCTCCAAAATCATACTTCCAGTTGCTTCCTGGACATTTTATACAGAAAAAAACTTATTGTGTGTCTACTGTGTGCCAAGCACTGCACTAATCACTGGAACTAGAGGGATGGACAAAACAAATTCCCTCCTCTCAAGAAGCTCACAGTCAGGTGGAAAAGTTAAATCTGAGTATCTTCAGATATACTAAGCACACATCCAAACATGTATATCACTGTCCATTCTGGAATATGTGACATCTGGTCTCTGACAGGGCTTATGTGATAACACTGCACAACCCCAGGAGGTACCATTCACATAGTCTACAAGGTGAATACGACCCTCTGCCATTGAACAGTACACAACCTACACAACCTTACATGGCAGCTTCTACTGGACTCCATGTGGGGCTGAGAAAGTAACAGGCTGGAACCGACTGTCAGCCCTGATGTCTCCCTTGGTGGTTTCCCTGGTGGTCATTCACTACTGGGTTGATGGGTTGGACATGGATCGTGTTGGCCCACTTTGATCCTGGAGTCCTTTAGGAGCAGAGTTCTGAAAATACCAGTCTTGTCCCAATAAGAAAAGAGGATCAAAGCCCCACGGTTGTGGGACCTAATATTTAATCTTTCTTCTTTCTGTGAGCGTCCCAGGTTGATGTAAATTACTGAGATAAAAGAAGTTGTTCCCTTCACAATCTAGAGTCAAGGTTGCAAACGGGGACCTATGTCATTTATGTCTTGTGTGACCTGCAGAGGTATTCTGAATTCAGCATGTAGAAATCCAGATGTTCAGCTTCTTTTGAAACAACTGGAAGACGGGGCACCACTGAGCCCACGTTCCCACTTTGCAACAGGCAGGTGGAGGGGAGTCACTGTGGCCCCTGGAGATGAGCAACTTGCCTCCCGGTTCTCCTCAGCCCCACCCATGCCTGGTGCCTCCCAGACCTGGCTGGCCTCCGTCAGTCACCTGCCTGACCCCTGTAATCAGTCGCATTAACTTCAATTTAAAAAATCATTTTCACCCAGAAATGATCTACTAATTATTTTATTGATTTGCAGAGTCCATTAATTTATTGAATGTTCTAGTGATAACAAGTCTTGGCTATAGAATAAAAATTAAAAACCTACAACAGAACAGATTCCAAGAGCTATTTTTCTCATTGCACACAACCAATTAGTCCTGAGGAAGTCCCCTCCCTCGTGTCGCCGGCAAAAGCCACCCAGCGATGAATACATTTTCACAAATCATCTCTGATCTACCTTGAAATGAGCTCAGAGATCTCCCAGAGCCCATATAATTACTTGTATCTCCGAGGCAGAACTCCCCTGCAGGGGATCGGGCCATTTTTGAATTAACCCTTTGTGACCTGAACAGACATTGATGGAAGAGGAAACGCAGCTCACAAGTGAGTGCGTGGACAGGCTAGCAATTTCAAGCAACAAAACACAGCATTTTCCTCCAAAAAGGTAGCAGATGTTTTAAAAAAGACCAGGTGAAGGAACAGAGCCAGCTCTGGTTCCTTGTTTTGGGCGGTGTAAACTGGTTTACCTTTGAGGAAAGGCTATTGCGAGGCATGTTTCAGCAGAAATATTTTTTGGTCCTAATTCTCGATGTTGGGAGCACAGCCTTGTAGCACCTCCACTCTCCAGTGGCTAATAGAAGACGCAGATAGGGTGTGATTGACCCATCAGGAGCTTCCAGGAACTTCCACCTGGTGCAGTGTGGACAGGACCAGACGAAAGGAGTTCCTGGAGGTGTAATTCAGGACTACCCTTCTTGGAGAGGTGGAATGCTGGGTAGAATCCCTCCCACTGCCATGTCCCCTAAGTCAGGGGGTGTGGGCTCCACGCACCCGCAGGTGAAGAGTCTAGGTTCCTGTCCCCTTCCTGGAGGCCTCAGGAGGCCCTAGAAGAGCCTGCAGGACAGGCATCCTTGGCCGTGACCAACCGAGTGGACTCAACCCATGGGATTGCGCCACGGGAGGTCATCCTCCCACACCCTATGAAGAAAGGGCAGATGAACAAGCCCAAATAAGGAACTGATTTGCCCCCTCTGTCCCCACACATACTTGGGCAATCCCCCTTACATAAGTAGCTGGTTTTCACACAGGAAAAACGACAACAAAAATTAAAAAACAGCGCTCCCTTCAGCAGCGGGACCACCCTCAACTGAGCAGTGGGACCACCTCTCAGGTCTTGGCGGATCTTCCTGAACCTCCTCCCCCTCCCACCCTGCCTGCCACCCCCTCCGCAGCCCAGAGATTCTCTGTTTACAGAGTTACTTTTCCAAAAGGCAACTCTGATGGTGTCATCACTCCTTCCAACCCCACCCTTCAAAGCAAACTGTCCAGGCTCGTCTTGCTCTTAAGATGAAGCCTGGGCCCTTAACTCTGACCCGGGCAGCCCTTCTGACCTCATCTGGTACTGCTCCCCATGCCCCACCCTCTCCCGCTATCCCCCACCTTCACCTGCCCACACTCCCACCACAGGAGTGGTTTTTATTCACATTGCTCAAATGGTTTAGGCTTCCTCCTACGGCAAAGCTTTGCACTCCCTCTGCCCGGCATGCTCGTCCGCCCTCACCCACTTTGGGCTGCTTAATCCCTATTCATCCTTGAGGTCACAGCTCAAACGCCACTTCCTCCAGGAAGCATCCCCTGACCTCCGTCCCCACTCCCAGCTACACGCTCTCCGTTTGCTTGCATTTATTAGTATGATTATTGGATTAATGTCTGACGACTACCCCATAGGTTATAAATCCCATGAGAGCAAAGACTTCGTCTGTTTTCCTCACCATTGTAGCCCCAGCCCCCAGAGCAGTGTCATTGGACATATTTTCAAAGTATAACTCAAGGGAAGACGAAGCTTAGAACACAACCTCCCCAGTAACTGAGGCCGGGGTGGGATGGCAGATTTAAAAGCCCAAGCTCAGAGCTGCTTAGCCAAACCAACTCAGCTGGTGACTGACAGAATACACCCTCTCCTTGGAGGCCCGTGTTTAGTGACATCTTTTTAGTGGTGGAAACCCTCTGCCCTCCCTTACCCCCGGGTCATGCACATTGAACTCCTGGGTTTCAGGTGTGCCATGGAGAGACCCTGGGTTTTGTTCCAGTGTCTGTGACAAAGCCCCAAGCAGAGGCTCCCAGAGACTCGTCTCCTTCCATTATCCCTAAGTCCCCCCCACCCCCACCCCACACACAAACTTCTAGATCCCTAAACTTGGCCACTGACTGGCAGCCTTTCAGTTTTCTTTCCTTTTTCTCTTCGAGTGTGAACCTGGAAGTCCCTCTTGTAAAAATCTGGGCAAATGTGAGAAGCAGCATGAGGCATCCACAAATAGTCTGCAATCAGAGGAGGGGAAGCTGTCTACAGAGTCGGGGAAATTAATTTACTGCCAAACAAAAAAGAAGAAAGAGGAGGAAAATAAAGATACTAGTTTAAAAATGGAGACTGGGGGGCTGGCCCCATGGCCAAGTGGTTAAGTTCACACGCTCCGCTGCAGGCGGCCCAGTGTTTTGTTGGTTCGAATCCTGGGCGCAGACATGGCAACACTCATCGAGCCACACTGAGGCGGCGTCCCACATGCCACAACTAGAAGGACCCACAACTAAGAATATACAACTATGTACCGGGGGGCTTTGGGGAGGAAAAGGAAAAAAAAATGGAGATTGGACTTTTGTTTAGGCAAATAAAATCCACACATAGAAATATTGGAGCAAGAAAAAAATTGTTTTAATTCCTTTAAATATCCAGGAGGATATATCACGCTGGCTTCAGACTTGCACTCTGTGACAAGAAATGGCAGAAAACACTGGAGCATCATTTACAAAGTGCTTAAGTAAAGAGTTGTAACCAAAGAATTCTGTATCCAGCCAAGTTGTCATTAAGGGGGAAATCACCAGAAAGATTTCCTCAAACATGCAAAGACCCATCCTGAATAAAATATTTGAAAACCTGTACCAGAAAAATGGAAGAGCAACCAGAGCTAAGATAGCAGCTAGCAAGGAGGCATTGTGTCTACTGAAGCCAGTTAAACAGACTAGAGATAAAAACTTTAAAATACTGCTTTAGTGTGGATACAAGGTTGATTGTCCCCCAAAGTTGTTTTAAATAATTAAAATAATTTAAATAATTAAAAAAGTGATGGAGAGCCAGCCCTGATGGCCTATAGTGGTTAAAGTTTGGCCCACTCCACTTACACAGCCTGGGTTCACTTCCTGTCTATCACACCACCTGTCTGTCAGTAGCCATGCTGTGGCAGCGGCTCACACAGAAGATCTAGAAGGACTTACAACTAGGATAGACAACTATACCCTGGGGCTTTGGGGAGGAAACAAAAATAAAGGGGAAGATTGGCAACAGATGTTAGCTCATGGTGAATCGTTTCCTGCAAAAAAGTGATGGAGTTAAATTCGCAAAGTCTGGGGCTGGGAAAATTCCAAAATGAAATTTCTCATCTTCCACAAAAAAAGGAGCACCCCAAAACTGCAGTTCTGTAATCGATTTTGATAGCTTAATATAGATTTAAGAATTTTTAAAAAATCTTTAAGGTAACTACGAATCGAATTAAAATCCAGGTGCCTAACTTTCAAGTTTTTGCAAAGGGTGACTCAAATCAAAACAATTTGTAGAGGAGAAAATAAAACGAAAAAGAAAAATAGAAGAGACTTTAACAACAAGATGACAAAACCCAAGCAGGGTCACCAGTTGGAAAACGGCTACTGCAACAGTCAGGAAGCGTCTGTGAGGCCTGCACGGGGGTGGTGGCAGGAAGGACGGGGCCAGGGCCATGTTAGGACTATTTAAGCATAGCACCTGATGACTTGATGGCCAGAGGGTGGGGACTGAAAGAGAGGGAAGAAATTAAGGCTTCCAGGTTCATAACCTGGTGACCAGAAGGACGGGTGACATCAGTTGAAAAAGAGGACTCAACAAAAGTATCAGTCCAGCTTTGCGCATTTTAGTCTGATGTGCCTGAGACGTCTCAGCGGATCTGTTTAGACGTACGGCCTGGGCAACAGAATTTTCAGTGCAGTAGGAAGATGGAGTCCACCCTGCCAAGATTTTCACCGATTACTATACCTGGAGGGATTTTCCAGTTCAAGACTATATGAAGACCACAAAAAGATTTATTTAGAATTATATAACCCCCACCAAGGAATGGGAACTATATACATTTCACTCCAAATGAAGGAAGAACTGGAAACCACAAAGTATGAATGATTTACACCTGCAGTTCTGATTTTAGTTTCTATAAAGGAATAGTAAGGACTCCGATGGCATACTCAGTCCCCAGGCTCATCTCAATTCTGGCTCTACCACTTATTAGCTACTGCGCCTTGGTTTCCTCATTGATACAATGGGGACATTACTATACCCATGTCACTGGGTTGCTATGAGGATTAATACAGGTTAAATGCTCGTACGTTGCCTGGCACTCAATATTACCTACTGTTGTTATTACTGAGGTCGAATCTAGATTCCAGTTGTTGCATCATCTTCGACTTCGCTGTTTAAGGTGGGTGCCACTTTTGTTTTTAATTCAGACCTTATTGCTGTTTGCAACACATTCTTGTTTATTGCCCATGCACTTCTTAAAGGTCTGATTAAGTACCAAGGTTATTAATGGTATTGTAAGGAGGTGTCACCTCTCTCCAACAGAATCCCAGAAAGTTTCAACAAAATACTAAACAGATTTGATTTAAAAATGTGTGGGAGGGGCCGGCCCCGTGGCTGAGTGGTTAAGTTCGTGTGCTCTGCTGCAGAGGCCCAGGGTTTCGCTAGTTCGCATCCTGGGCGCGGACATGGCACCATTCATCAAGCCACGCTAAGGCCGCATCCCACATGCCACAACTAAAAGGACCCACAACTAAAAATACACAACTATGTATCGGGGGGCTTTGGGAGAAAAAGGGAAAATAAAGTCTTAAAAAAAGAAAATGTGTGGGAGTATACACACACACACACACACATATATATTTATGTTGTTTTCTATTTACTTCCCCCAAATTACTAGACTATTGAGTTCGAAACCTGACACCAGTAAGGCTACCCTCCAAGATATTCTATGCATTGCTACTGTCTGCTTTATCCCTTAATCTGCAAATGTCTCAACCAGGTAACAGCTTCAAGACCTCACTCCCGAGTCTGTAGATTGTGTTCTGGTAAACTCTTCTGCCACATATAAGCAATGTCCACAGATTTGGGATGGATGAGACACTTCTCAATGCGATCTGGGCTAACAATGAACCTCTCCCACTGGACATGACTGCTGACACCCACCCGGCTTACAGTGATGACGAACAGCAGGACAGAAGTAGAGCTGTGGTTTCATTATCCCTTGGTCCCTATAGGCCACTTTCAGTCACATCTGGAAGAGAGAGGATGGTCTTGTGCTTTGCCGGAGACATTCTCCCAAACACAAACCCAAAACGTCCCTGCGATTCATGGCTCCAGCCTTTCCATGTACAGCCCCACTCTTGGTTCTCTCTGTAAGACTCTCCCTAGTTTCACTCCACTCCCTCTCTCAAGGCGAGGCAGGCAAGTCCACGTTTGCCCCACTCAGTGAACATTGTCTTCATTGCTTACTGCCTGGCTGCCAGGAGTGGTGTCCACACAATTCCACATGACCTGAGCCTTCCGCTCCACAGGGATGAGCTCCAGCTGTGCTCTTGGTTCTCTTCACTCTTATGATCAGAAAGAAACACTCCAGAATTACTGCTCTTTATCTGATTTGAGTCTTCAAGTATCTTTCCAATCAAGAGCTGTCCTCTCAAAGACACTAACTTGATATACAGTCATGCATTGCTTAATGATGGGGATACGTTTGGAGAAATGCATCGTTAGGTGATTTCGTCATTGTGCGAACATCATCGAGTGCACTTACACAAACCTAGATGGTGTAGCCTACTACACACCTAGGCTATATGGTACTAATCTTATGGGGCTACCGTTGTACTTGTGGACAGAAACATTGTTATGCAGTGCGTGACTGTACATTCCACTTCCCATATAATGAACACAGCATTCCTAAATCGGCATAGCCAAATCAGCTGACCTTTACAAACCCTGCTGAAAGAAAAATGGTTTCTCTACTCACAACGCTTTTTTCATCAAATGTGTGAGTTTTCCATTCCAAGCAATTCTCCAGTTCTCAGTGGACACTAACTGGATGTCCTACAATTTAGTTCAGTTCTGACACTAACCACCTGGAGTTAGTGCACACCCCACAGGTTAAAGGCTCAGTTGCACAAGACCGCCCCGCTTCAGATGCCAATCACAAGTAGTGTGTCCCCAGGTTACTCACACTTCTCTCCAAGTTGGCTACAAATCGGGGGTTCCCATCATGCCCTCCTCAGGTTCAATAATTTGCTATAATGGCTCACAGACCCAAGGAAACTACTTACTATTTCCAGTTTCTTATAAAGGATATTATAAAGGATACAAAGGAACAGCCAGATGAAGAGTTACGCAGGACAAGGTCCAGGAGGATCCCAAGCACAGGAGTTTCTGTCCCCACAGAGTTTGGGTGTACCACCCTTCCACCACGTGGGTGCATTCACCAACCTGGAAGCTCATGAAATCTTGCAAGAGTTTTTATAGATCTTAACTCCAGCTCCTCCTCCCACCCAACACGCTCCTCTTCCAGCAAGTGGAACTGAAAGTTCCAACCTTCTAATCACTTGGTCTTTCTGGTGACCAGCCCCATCTTGAGGCCATCCAGGGGCCCCACGCTAAGTCACTTCATTGGCATAAACTCAGGTGTGCTCAAAAAGGCTCCTTATGAATAACAAAAGACACTCCCATCATTCAGGAAATTGCAAGGGTTTCAGGAGCTCTGTGCCAGGAACCGAGGACAAAGACCAAATACATTTATTACACTGCACTTGTATAAATACTTTTTATACACATATTATTTATGCTAATACATTTCCCTCTTCCGATACTATGGATTTTCCTTCTGATCAATACTACCCACCCACTGGGGCAGTCACGAGACTTCATGATGCTTCCTGCCAGACACCGTTACCATCCCCTCGGGCTACAGGACATCTCGGGATTTCCTATTCCATCACCTTCCAGCAGCCTCTGCTTACTCCAATTCTATCTTCCCAGGTTGAAGATAAGATCCTGGATTTCTTTTTATCGGTTTTCTGTTTTAGCTAAAATTCATTGAGCAGTAACACAGAGCCAGACACTTGTACTTCTAGTGATCTAATCTTCGTGACAACCCAAGAGTTAGATACTACTATTAATCTCCATTTTCAAGCTGATGAAACTAAGGCATGGAGACGTTAAGCAACTTGTCCAAGATCACACAGCTGGTAATTAGCGGAGCCAGGATTCAAAGCCAGCTGGTCTGCTCCATCATCAATATCAGTATACTTACCCTCCAGCCGTCCCTGCCATCATATCTATAAATGCACCTCTAGATTTAAAAGGCCCTCCTCCATCTTGCTAAACAGGATCCACATCACACCCCTTACACAAGAAAAGCTGAAGGAACCCAAATGTACAGTCTGAGCTGTACAGGCTTCCGCTGACATCCTGCCTGGCTGCAGTCAGGCTCAGTGTACGTGGGTGTGTCTTACACACGTTTAGAAAGGTGGGCAATTTCTATTTACAGTTCCTCCAATCCTAAACCCCATTCTCTTAATAATTTCCATAATATTGGAGGTGTGGGTGAGTCCCAAACAAGGCTTGGTGTGAAGTTTGGGTTGAAGATTGTCTGGCAGGACACTGAGGATGAGTGTGGCCATGGGCACAGGTGTACACGCACTGGGAATGCATACGGGGGCACCTGGCTATGTGGCATGCCAAGGCTTATAGGGTCATTGAAGCAAAGTTGAGAGGGGCAGTGCAGGCAATCCAGGATGCATTTTCTCGCCCATGCCACGAGCTCTGTTGGGAACCTCACTGTTTACTGATCACTGAACCAGAGGCCTTTGCTGTAACTCAGCTGACAAGGGGTTACCAAAAGGGCGTTGTTTGCCAAGCAGCAGTGTCGATCCCACAGTCCCCTCACACAGGACAGGGGCCCTTAGGCATTAGAATTAAAGCAAAGTTATTTTTTTCACTGTGCTCTTGGCTCCAACTGGGCATTGCATGACAGGGGCCCAGAGTGGCATCTTTAACAGATGACTCAAGCGTGCTATTTCAATCTGCTCCAAGTTCTGCAGTGACAGGCGATTTTTTAAGCCTTGTCATCCTTCAGAGCCATTAAGTCAGCAGGCGCAGTTGTCTGGCACCGAAACACAGCTACGACTTCACAAGGTTTAGCAGACGATCCATAAAAGGCATTTCTCTCTGCTTTGCACCCACCCACCTCCCACCCCCACTGCTTCACACACACAGAAAGAAAAAACGGTATTGCCACCCCCAAAATAAATAAATAAGAAGTGTGCCTCCGGTGCCCTGAATGTGGTTCTGCACAAGGAATCTGCAAAGACATCCAAGTTAGTCTTAGGGTCTCAATTCAAAGGAGGCAGAAGATGGTGAGGGTTCGGCATGTGCACGCTGGAGTCAAATTGCCTGGTCCGAGCCCCAACCCTGCCTCCTGTAAACACGGTGATCTCAGGAAGTTACCTGGCTCCTGTGAGCCTCAGTTTCCTCGTCCGTGACTTTCACGATGTCGACAGCACAATCTCCGTAAATCTTCAATTAAATGAGATGATACATGGAGAGCGCCTGGCTTAGGGCAAGGACACAGCCGACATTAGCTGTCATTACGAAAAAGCAGAGCAAGAGATGAACCATCAGCCAAACTCCAAATTCTCAAAAGGAAGGAAAACAGAGTCAAGGCTAAGGATCCAGGAAAGAGTGCAGGGCGCAGCTTCTGACAGCTGGGTTCCCCAAGGCTGCTGGAAAGCTTTGGTCTAATTTCTGGCATGTCTAAAAAATAAAAATGAGAAAGGTAGTGGGTTTCCTGCCTACTTCACAGCAAGGCGAGAAGATCAAATTCCTTGCTGTTGAGTTGAGCGAGTTCTCTAGAGAAAGGTATTACCTAAACAGAAGTTATTTTTTGATCTTTTTATAGGCAGTGAAGGTAAAAGACTTTCTTTGAAATTAATTACAGAGTCAAAACTGGCCCTGTTTCCAAGTCCCTCTTTGGCCTCATAAAAATGGAAGTCAGATTTCCCAGCAGGGCAGGAGAAAGAAATGTTTTCTTTAGCAGCGGACTGAGAGCCATTTCTCATTCAGCCTCCTTTGGGCAAAAATCTCCGGTCCTCACACCTCCATTTAGAAAGCCTCGATGGGGAGATCATAATAATATGTTCCTGTTCCTCCAAGATTTTCAAGTGTCACGCAGATATTAACTAATTAATTCTCCTAAGTCAGCAGAGAAAATTGCTTCCAAAGATTTCTGAGCACTCTTGAAATGCAAATGAAATCTCAGCCCAGACGGTCCCTCCCATGCTTAGAGCATTCCAATGGCTATCTGTGCACCTGGAATGAAAGCAAAATCGACCTCCAAGATCCCGCTGCTGCCCACTCTCTTCTCATCACATTGGCTCCCAGCTCATTCCGCCTTGAGGTTTTGGCACTTGCTGTTCCCTCCTCCTGGAATTCGCTTCCCTGACCTTTACGCCTGCCTCTCGTTCTCTCCCCGCCTCATCTCTGAGGCCACCTTCCTGGAGAGGGGTCCCTGGCCACTCTCTCAAGCACGCTGGCCCCGTCTCTCTCTCTTACTTTCCACATAACGTTTATGTTCGAGTTAAATTGCCTCGTATGTTTGTTTGTTCGTTTACCTGTTAATTGCCACCCCAGCTAGAAGGTGAGCTCCGGGAGGCATTCCGTTCGCTTCTGTATTTCCAGCTCCTTTCGCCATGCATGGCGCATAGTTGTACTCAGTAATGTTTTGATGAACAAATACATGAAGGTAAGAGCAACTTGATTCATTTACCCGTGCCCAAATTTCAAGGAGTAATGTGACATCTTGTGAGTAGAATGCCCATGTCTAAGACGCTTCAAACACTGACAGACGTTGTGCCGGCGCTGATCCTGTCCCCAAGCCTTCTTCCTTTGGCTTGAGTGGACTCAGAATGTCCTCAGGATGTCAAATCCATGTCCTCTCAGGACAAACTGCTGTCCCCAAAGACCACGTGTTCTCAACCTGGCTCCCGGGGCTCCGCCTGCTTTGGAGGTTGGCATTACGGCTCCATTGACAGCATGCCAAGTTGGGGACCGAGACGAGGGCTACGGGCTTTCAGAGCTGCTGCCTTTGAGGTCTAGTCTCAGTCCCTTGATGATGAGGAACCAAGGTCAAGAGTGGAAGGGACTCGTGGAAAGACAAGACCATGGTGAGCCAGGATTAGAGCCCAGGTCCCCCTTGTTCCATCGGACCAAGAAATTCCCCGGGAAAGGAGGCCTAACAGCTACTGATGACCTACTACGTGCAATGCAGGTAAGGGATTATTGTGCCCATTTCACAAGTCAATAGGCCAAGGCTCAGCCAGTTTAAGCCCATTGGTTCTGGGTCATCGAGCTGGCGAGGGAAGAGACCATATTTGAACCCAAGTCTATCAAACCTCGAATACTCTGTTATTCCAACTCTCACACCTCCTCCCTCTCTGTGATAGGTTAACATTGGCTTAAAGGTGCTGTGGGCCAAAATTCCTGACGAAAGCTAACACATTTCCAACAATAATATTAAAGCAGCATATGATGACTTTGTGTGAGACCCTGTGCTGCTGCCTCAATTCATTCCCACAGCGGCACTCGGAGGCGGAGGCAGGCTGGAGCAAGGCTGCCCAATTTACACCACAGCTCCCACAAGCCGGTGAGCTTAGTCAGGCATTATCTTTCTGTGCCTCGGTTTCCTCGTCAGTAGAATAGGGGTAGCAACATCTACCTCCTAAAGGCATTGTAAGGATTAAATTAGTTATTACACGTAAAGTGCTTCCAGCCATGGCAGGCACAAGTAAGCATCCATAAACACCGTCTATCATTACTCCTCATCCTTCCACAGAGAATGAAACCGAGGCTCTGAGGGAGAATGCAGCGTCTCCGTGTGCATGACCCGCAGGAACCTCAAGCTCAGGATGCTGAAATGGAGGCCTTCACCATCACGCCTCTCCCTCCCCGCCTGGATTCCGCACAGCTCCCTGAACTAGAAACCTCCCACACCCTCTCTTCCTCCTCCTTCTCGCTCCTACATTCAAGTGGTCGCCTAGACTTGGGCATGTCCTTCAACCCCGCCCTGCCTCTCCATCTCCACTGCCTTTGCCTGAGTTCAGATTCTCATGGATCCTTTAGAACCCTGTGGTAGTTCCCTCATTGGCCTCCCTAACGCCAGCCCGCCCTTCCTCGACACAGCTGCTACTGCAGTCTTCCTAGAAAACAGAACTGATCCTGTGGCCAGTCCTGTCCTCTTGGCCCACAGATCCATTCTGGCCCTTCTCCTGCAAGCTGTTTCTCCTCAGCCTCCCTTGCCAGCTGACTTCTGATCCGGTTTGGCCAAAGGGAGGCATTGGCGGAAGATCTAGGGTGGAAAAGAGAACAGTCAGTGCATTTCTCTCCAGCATCTCTGCCTCGGGCAGTGACCCCAACAGCTTCTGCATCTCTCCCGTGGCTTGAGCTCAGCTGGACAGCGCCCACCACGGATCTACATCCTCCTGCACAGCCCCCGCTTCTGGATTCTAGTAACACTACCTTCTCCTCATGTGCCTCCAGCCCAAAGAGTGGTACCGGCTTCCTGTCATTGATAAGCTGTATGCTGCTATGCCATCCCTTCGTTGGTTTCTTAGCTCTTCCCCATATTAAACTACTTCTGTTTGAAATGCCTAGAAAGGTTTATGTCTTTCTGGTTGGACCTTGACCGACTGATACTTCCTATCAATCTTTTGCTTAAATAACTGTCCAGAATCTTTTCTCCATGATAAAGTCCAAATACTTTGGTGTGTCCTTCAGGCCTTAAAAATCTGGGATCCAGGGGCTGGCCCCATGGCCGAGTGGTTAAGTTCTCGCGCTCCGCTGCAGGCGGCCCAGTGTTTCATTGGTTCAAATCCTGGGCGCGGACAGGGCACTGCTCATCAAACCACGCTGAGGCAGCGTCCCACATGCCACAACTAGAAGGACCCACAACGAAGAATATACAACTATGTACTGGGGGGCTGTGGGGAGAAAAAGGAAAAAAATAAAATCTTTAAAAAAAAATTTAAAAAATAATAGAAAAAAATCTGGGATCCAGTCACATTTGCAGATACATCCTCCTCCAAGCACACTAGGTTCCTGCCACCCTGAAATATTTCTGTTCCCCAAAACAATGTTCATTCCCAACTCAGGACCTTTGGCTGTGACATTTCCTCCCTCTGAAATGCCCCCTCTGCCTGGTATATTCTGTTCACATTTCCAATCTTGTCCCTACAGCTCGTTTTCCGTACAATGGTCTCTTCTGTTTATTTATTTTATTTTTCTTTTTTATTAAGATGTAACTAACAGATAACGCTGTATTTGTTTTAGGTGTACAACATAATGATTTGCTATATGGATATATTGTGAAACGATCACCACGACAAGTTTAGTTAACATCCATCACCGCACATGGCCACAAAAGTGTTTTTCTTGTGATGAGAACTTTTACAATCAACACTGTCAGCAACTTTCAAATACACAGTATTGTTCGCTAGAGTCACCATGCTGTACACGACACCCCCAGCGCTTGTTTGTCTTATAACTGAAAGTTTACACCTTTTGACCACCTTTACCAATTCCGCCTTCCTTCCCCCATCCCCACCTCTGGCCACCACCAATCTGTTCTCTGTATCTGTGAGTTCACGTTTTTGTTTGTGTTTTTGTTTTAGATTCTACATATAAGTAAGATCATACAGCATTTGTCTTTCTCTGTCTGATGTTTCAGTCGCATAATGCCCTTAAGCTCCATCCATCTTGTCACAAATGGCAGGATTTCCTTCTTTTTGAAGGCTGAATAACATTCCATGGTATACAGATAAACCATATTTTCCTTACACAGTCATCCGTCGATGGGCACTTCGGTTGTTTCCATGTCTTGCCTATTGTAAATAATGCTGCAGTGAACATGCAGGTGCAGGTATCTTTTTGAGATCCTGACTTCAGTCTCTTTGGATAAATACCCAGAAGTGGAATAGTTGGATCATATGATAGTCCTATTTTCAACTTTTTGAGGCAGCTCCATACTGTTTTCCATAGCCTGACTCTTTTAAAATCGATCATGTCATGCCCCTTCTTAAAACCCTCTAACACCTCCAAATAAGATCCAAACTCCTGGGGCCGGCTCTGTGGCCGAGTGGTTAAGTTCGTGCACTCTGCTTCGGTGGCCCACAGTTTGCTGGTTTGGATCCTGAGCACATACCTACACACCGTTCATCAAGCCAAGCTGTGGTGGCGTCCCACATAGAAGAGCTAGAATCACCTACAACCAGGATACACAACTATGTACTGGGGCTTTGGGGAGGAAAGAAAAAAAGAGGAAGATTGGCAACAGATGTTAGCTCAGGGCCAATCTTCCTCAACAAAAAGAAAAAAGAAAAAAATTACTTAAAAAACGATCCAGACTCCTTGTCATGACTTAAAGGACCCTGTATGCTCTGACCTCCTCCCCTACTACTGCCCCCTCGCTCACTCTACTCCAGCCACACTGGCCGCCCTGCTGTTCCCTGAGCAAACCAAGCTGCCATCCTCCTAAGGCCATTGCACCTGCAGTTCTCTCTGCTTGAGAGGCTCTTTCCCCAGATGCTCCCGGGGCTTCTTCCTTCGTGCCTTTCAGGTTTCAGCCCCCACGTCCCCTCCTCACAGTGGCCTTCTCCTGACCATACAGTCCAGTGTCGCCCCTCCAACATCACTTATTTGTTGATGAATCCTTCCAGATCTAGTTCAACGTCGACCCAGTGGTCTCCTCCTCAAAGTTGCCACAGAACACTGTATTTGTCATCATCCTTGCTAAGATTTATGGAGCATTGCACTTACTATGCATGAGACACTTTCTAGGAAATTTACATGTATTATCTCATTAAATTCTAACAACAACTCTATGACCAGTACTGTTGTTATCTCCATTTCACAGACTGGGAAACTGAGGCACAGAGAGGCAGGGGAAGAGTCCATGGCCACTCAGCTTGTGATTAGCAAACCCACAGGATTGTGAACACCCCAAGGGTAGGAAATATGACCTCATTCTTTCCCTGCCAAGTATTTATTGAGCACCAATAGTGTACTCTGTGCTAAGCACTGGGGATACAGTGGCAAAAAAGACAGAATAGCCTCTGTTCACAAGGAACTTAGGCTCTCGGAGGGGAGCAGACGGTAAGCCATGTCTACCTACATTACTTAATTACATTTGAGCTGCATGCTGGGAAGAAGGACAGGTTGCCAAGGGCGGGATGGGCATGGGTCCTGGAGACTCAGGAAGACTTTCCTGAGGAAGAGGCCTTGGTGGGGCGGGAGAAAGGATAAGGCCTTTCAAGCAAAGGGAACCTCTCCATGCAAAGGCCTTGGGAGAAAGGATCCAGGTGCTTAGGAACTCGAAGGAGGCCAGTGTAGCCCACGGGGGAAGGGGTGGGAGAGAGAAGGCTGAAGGGGAAAGTCATACAGGATTCTAGGCGTATCCAGAGCCCTGGGCTCAGACGTCTCTGTAACTCCAGCGTGGAGAACAGAGTGGGCACTCCAGAGTGGTTCGTGTTGCTGTTTTTACCATTTTAAATGGACAAATGAACAATTGAAAGAATGAAGAAATGCTTCTGTGTGTTCTGGCTGCCAGCAGCTACTCTCCCTACCAGTTTTCCAATTCAGAAATATTTCAAAGAGAAAAGACGGTTATCTTTAGACTTGGTGAAGAAAAGTTCCACCAGAGAGAAATTGGATTTTGAAACAAAAGGGACTAGTCTCTTTGCACTGGCAAGGGCTTATCCTTTCATGACTGGTGTTTGGGCAATGGTTATTAAAAGCAGAGGAAAGGCTCGCATGAATCCATAGCTATGAATTTTTTTCCTTTATTTTTACCTTTGACTGAACCTGAGCTCAAGAGACTGATGTTCATTACAAGCAGGAGACTATGGTTTGGGAAATCTTTTATTTATAGTTATCTGGTATTCGAAATAGGTTGTGTGATTTATGAGATATTGTTTAAGGAAATAACTGCATGGGTCCCATAGAACAGACCAAGTTAGTATAGTGTGGGACCCCAGAAATTGATGGGGATTAAGTGTGACAGCATGACTCCCTGTATATGAAGCCCTATTTCTGGGCTGGAGAGGTAGGGCAGAGGCCCAGGTAGCCAGTGGACCCCGTCCCTGCTCCCCCCTGCCAGGAGGAACAGGGAAGGAACCTCCACACCAGCTACCAGCCAATTCCACTTGGCCACACATCTTGCTCGTTCCTACCATCTTCAGTGAAGCTACTGTAATCAGTACTCTCATCTACAGAAAGGAGAAGGATCATGGATCCAAACATAATGTTAATAAAATAATAATAATAGCTAACATTTAGTGAATGTTTATCAGGGCCCTAAACTAGCCTAAGTTATCATCTTCACAACCATCCGTAGGCAAGTGCTCGTTATTACCCCCGTTGCATGTAGATGGGGAAATTGAGGCACCAGGAGGATAAGTATGTTGTCGAGAACACACAACTGATACGTGGAAGATCTGAGATTCTGAAGCCAGGCAGTCTGGCTCCAGAGCCCTGTTCTTAACCAGAGTCACCAAGTGAAAAGGAAACTTACATGAAATGGAGGACACATCCAGAAGTTGCAAAATCCATCTGGGAGGAGTTCCAGAAGGCAGAACAGAGAGAAGTGAAGGGAGGCAATAATGAAACATTAGAGAAGAAAATTCCCCAGACCTGAATTCAAACTGTGTCTTCAGATGGAAAGGGCCCACTGAGCAATCAACAGCATAAACTGTAAAAGTGAATTTCCAGAATATCTGAATGCCACGGATAACCAGAAAAGGTAAAAGGACCGGGGAGTACAGTAGACAGAATAATGCCACCCCCTTACAAAGACGTCCACGTCCCGAGGCCCAGAGCCTGTGAATCTGTGTTACACGGCAAAGGGGAATTAAGGTTGCAGGTGCAAGTAAGGCCACTAATCAGCTGACCTTACAATAAAGACATCATTCTGGATTATCCAAGTGGACCCAAAGTAATCACAAGCATCACTTTAAAGAAGCAGAAGCAGGTTTGACCAGAGAAGCAGAGGTTGGTACGATGCAGTGTAAGGAGGATTGACATAGCTGGCTTTGAAGGAAGAGGATCATGAGCCAAGGAAGGTGGGCAGCCTCTAGAAGTTGTTGTGAAGATTAAATGAATTGATACATATAAAGTGCTTAGAGCAATGACGGGTACGGAACAGGCCCACATGCGTACATGTTTGATATTATTACTTTTATGAGATGAGAATCATCTGATTATTTAAGTCTGATAAAGAAAACAGAAGAAATGAAAGCAATGCACAAATTCACTTATAAATACAGATACGTAATTTTAAATGAATTAGAAAATTAAATTCATCAGCTCATCGGAAGAATAATACACATATATTAGGAACGCAAGCATGACTTAATATCACCTATTACTACACTCCAGGAGACCCACCAATTCAAAGGGAAATTTCATGTTGCATGGTTACAGGATAAATCTACAAAAATCAAAAGGTTTTTTTTACTATACTAGTAATTATCAAGTATTACTTTTAATAATAATTAAATAAACCTAGCAAAGTGGGTTTGAGCAACATGATGGAATGCTAGTCCAATAAATCTGGTATTTATTAAATATACGGCAGCAAAACTTCAAACTGGAAAATAGCATAAATGGGTCTATTTTTGTGGAAATGCGTAGCAATGGAGATATTGTAGGCAGAGAGACACTTAGGAAATCATTGCAATAATCCAGTCAACCGGTAATGAGAAACTGAGCGTGAACAGGGGTCTTTCCAGAGGAATAACTGTTGGTAATATTTTGGAGAAATCAACAGAATTTAGTAACTAAAGTCCAGACTGGGTAGACAGTTATACGGCTAGGCTATGCAGTGAAGGATGACAGAAGTATTCCAGGAAAGACGGCATTGAGTTTAATCATGCTGATTTTGAAACACCTCTGGAATACTCAAGTGGTAGGAAATACAGATCAGAAGCTTCAAATAAAAAGCAGGACCTAAAACATTAACAGAGAAATCATTCATGGAGAGAAGACAGTTGGAACTAAGCAAGTAAATGAGATCACCTAGGCAGAGTGTGTAGCCTGCAAGGAGGGCCAAGATGGAACACTAGAAAATGCTGACATCCCTAAAGATGGGATGAGGACAAGAAGCCAGTAAGACGCTTGAGTAGCTGTTGGAGAGCCGGGAGTGGGCAGAGCCCCATAAGCCAGGGAAGAGTTCCAAAAAGGATTAGGGCAGCCAGCATCTGGAACGCCAAAGAAGGGTCAAGAAGGAGGAGCATTCAGCAAGGCGGGCTCCAGGTCTTCGGGAAAAGAAAGGTCAGTGAAGAGTGGGGCTGAGTGGAAGCACCTTGTGGTCTACCAGTTAGGCAGAGATAAGGCGTTAAGGCATTAAGTGGACTAAAGAATCTAAACTACTTTTCTTTTCTTTTTTTTTTTTGAGGAAGATTAGCCCTGAGCTGACATCTGCTGCCAATCCTCCTCTTTTTGCTGAGGAAGACTGGCCCTGAGCTAACATCCGTGCCCATCTTCCTCTACTTTATACGTGGAACGCCTACCACAGCGTGGCTTGCCAAGCGGTACCATGTCCACACCCGGGATCCCAACAGGCAAACCCCAGGTCGCCCAAGTGGAACGTGGGCACTTACACGCTGCGCCACCAGACCAGCCCCTAAACTCCCTTTCAATAACAGTGAGTAAGAGCTCAAACTGGGGGATCTGACTAACATGGATTCAAACTCCAGCTCTCTGAGTTTAACTTTCCTTACATGTAAAATAGGGGTGATACTCATACTGACTTTGTAGGAGTAGTGATAATTGAGATAATTGATTTCAGGGGCTTAAATGGTACCTAACCCATAGGTGGTCGATAAATGTTGGGTATTATTTCAATAAAATAGATGACGAGACCATCTGCCGAGAAAAGGCAGGAAGCAGGAGGAAAAAGCAGAAACAGCTGCTATGTGTATTTAAATAGACAACTTCCCAAAGCTTTGGGAAAAAAGAAAAGAAAAGAAAAAGATGACCAGGAGGCAGTAAGCAATCAGTTGAAGCAGGCTGAGATGAACTTGCAACGGACCCAACCAACGCTCAACCGCTGAGCAGTGGGGTGGGGGCAGAATGAGTGAATAAGGAGAATTCTGGCTTGAGGAATGGCAAAGGTTAAAATAAGCTGGTGTGACTGCCACCTCCAGAGAGACCTTGAGCGGGAGGCACTCAGCTAAGCCCCGGTCGGATTCCTGACCCACAGAAACTGAGAGATAATGTATGTTCATTGTTTTGAGCTGCTAAGTTTGGGGGTGATTTATTATGCTGCTGGATGCCTGACACTTCCTGGATGCTGGGAATACGGAACTACGTTAAGACTCAGTCTCTGACATCTGGGCACTTCTGGGGGAAACAAGGATATGAACAAGTGATTCCAACAGATCATGGGCCAGCTATGGGGGGCGGGGCGGGTGGACCAGTGGTCAACTCAAATTGAGGGGAACCAGAAAACCTTTGCAGAGGAGGCGAAGCTTGATTTGAGTCTTGAAGGATGAATCAAAGTTAGCCAGTTGGACAGGGAGGGAATGGATGGTTTTATTCAGAGAAAACAGACAGGTGCCAAAGTGCAGAAGATGAAATAGCATTTAAATCCCCACGGTTGAGTGTGGTTGGCGTTAGAGACAACCAAATAATGGAAAGTCTTGTGTGCTTTGCAAAAGCTTCCAAACATTCAAAAAACTGTCCTGGACAATACATATTTGACTTATTCAAGAACCTGGACTATTTTGAAGTCATTTTTAGGTCAGAGGTCACAAGTTGGCATCCCATGGGGAATATGGCCTGCACACCTGCTTGTTTGACCCTCAAAGTTATTTTACTAGTTTGAATTAGTTGTTAACATTAACAAACAAGAGGTTTCAGATAAATATCCAGGTGCCCAGCTTTGATCAAAATATCAGCAGATCTGAAAACTGAGCTTAGATTCCCATTTCACAACAACTGGCTGGAGTGAGGTGGCAGGCGCCCCCTTAGAGAATACACACTCCAGTTAACCACGGTTCCCAGCTCGCCCACTGAGGCATTCGAGTTTGCATCTCCTCTCTGGGAAGATAAATGTGTACTCAGTATGAACATCACAGCAGTTGCGGGATGTGTTGGTGAACTCCCATCACCGCATCAACTGAGCAACCGCTTGTAAGGATCAAGCAAAAAAGTATTGATTGAATGCAGTGATTCTTACACTTTAATGTGCATGCGAATAACCTGGGGTCTCGTTAAAATACAACTTCTGATTCAGTAGGTCTGTGGGAGGAGCCTGAGAATGTGCATGTCGAACAAGCTCCCAGGTGGTACTGATGCTGCTGGGCTGAGGACCACACTTTGAGTAGCGAGGGGCTGGGGGCCGTTGGCATTGCCCTCTAGCTTTGAGAGTCAGAGTTCTTCTGGGATTGGAGCTTGTCCTTTCTGTTGAAACAGAGCCTCTTCTAACGGGAGTCAGCCCTGGATGTGGGCTGGGCTAGGGATGGAAATGGACTGAAAACAAGGTAATCAGTATGTTGAAAAGATTATTACTTCCAGAGTTTTGCAGAACTTGTGGAAAGTAAAGTGGCACTAATTGACATCTTCCATGTGCCCCAGGTTATCTCATTTAATCCTCTCCCAAAAAACCCCACAACAACAAATTATAAGTATAGGGCATAGGGTAAAACGTGGGCTCCGGAACCAGTCTGCCTAGGTTCACATCCCACTTCCGCCACTTAGTAGCTGTGCTACTTTGGGCAAGTTCCTTACCTCTCTGTGCTTCAGTTTCCCATCAGTAAAACTGGGGATCCTAATAGTGCCCATCTCAGGAGATGCTGCGATGATTAAATAGGTGAATACATGGATTATGCTCAGGACAGTGCCTGGCATATAGTAAGTGGCCAACAAATATCTGCTATTATTAATAGCCCTTCTTTATGGATGAGGAAAACAAGGCTAGGAGAAGTTATTGGCCCAGTTTTCTTTTCAATGACCTTAGGGAGTAAGGGAGGAGAAAAAGGCCTGGGTGAGTGAGACCTCGTCTGGAAAAAAAACAATCCATGCCCTCCCTCTAAGCCCTTTTCAATTTTATTTTGCAGCTCAGTCTTATCCAGGAGACACTGGCGCACGGCAATAATAGTAAGTAAAATTTATTGAATATGTACATCATCTCATTTAATCCTCACAATAATCTTACGATGTAGGTACCATGACTTTGTTATTCCTCCACTTTGCAGATGGGTATGTTTGAAGACTTGCCCAAGCTCACACCCTTGGCAAGTTCTAGAACTAGGTAGGACTCAAACCAAGGGAGTCTGACTCTAGAACCTGGAGATCTATAGTGCCTGGAAGAAACTGGATACATAGATGGCTTCACTGATGAAGTCTATCAAATGTCTAAGGAATAAATAATGCCAATTCTGTATAAACTCTTCTAGAAAGTAGAAAAGGGAGGAATACTTCCCAAGTGATTCCGTAAAACCAACATTACCCCACTACTGAGATCAGACAAAGATATTATAAGAAAACTGCAGACCAATACCCCTCAGGATTAGACATGCAAAACTGCTAAATAAAATATTAGCCTATGGAATCTAACAATACATGAAAGGGATAACACACTATGACCAGCAGGGCTTATCCCAGGAATGTAAAGTTGGGTTAACATTCAAAACTAAATCAAATAATTCACCATATGAGCAAACTGAAAAAGAACAAAACACATATATTCATCTCAATAGGTGCAAAAAAACTCATTTGTTAAAATCCAACAACATTTATTCCTAATAACAACTCTCAGCAATGTAGGACTAGGAGGGAATTTCTCCGACCTGATAAAGAGCATCTGCAAAAAACCTACAGCAAACATCTTGGGGAGAGAACAGATGCTTTTCCCTTAGGATAAGGAACAAGACAAGGACGTCCTCTCTTGCCACTTCTATTCAACACTGTACCAAAAGTACTAACTACTGCAGTAAGGCAAAAAAGGAAGGAAGGAAGAGAGAGAAAGGAAGAAAGCCAAGCATCCAGATAGGAAAGGAACAAGTAAAACCATCTTTATTTGCAGGTGGCATGATCATCTATGAAGAAAATCCAATGGAATCAACAAGAAAGCTACTAGAACCAATGAGTGAGTTGCAGGATACAATCTCAATATAGAAAAATCAATTAGATGTCTATATAATAGTAACATGCAATCAGAAATTGAAATTAATAACATAATACATGCACAATAACATCTAAAATATGTAATGCTTATGGATCAATCTGACAAAAGACGTGAAAGATTTATACACTGAAAATTACAAAACATTGCTAAGAGAAGTTTTAAAAAGACCTAAATAAATGGAGAGATATACTATGTTCAAGGGTTCATGGTGATTCAATATTGTTAAAATGATGTAAATTCTCCCAACTTGGTCTATAGATTTGGACCCACGCAATCTAAATAAAAATCCACAGCAGGCTTTTCTGTAGAAATTGACAAACTGATTCTAAGAGTATATGGAAACTCAAAGGACCCAAAAGAGCCCAAATACCTTTGAAAAGAAAGAAGAGAGTACTAACACTGTCTGATTTCAAAACTTATTATAAAGCTATAGTAATTAAGACAGTGTGCTACCAGCATAAAGATAGAAAAATAGATCAATGAAACAGAACAGAGTCCACAAATAGACCTACATACATAAGAACAAGTGATTTTTAATGAAGGCACAGAGACAATTCAGTGGAGAAAGGACAGTCTTTTCAACAAATGGTACTGGAACAATTAGATATTCATATCCAAAAATAAAAGTGAACTTCTACCCGTATATCACATCATCTATAAAAATTAACTCAAAATGTATCATAGATCCAAATATAAAACTTAAAACTATAAAACATTGAGAACATATGAGAATACCTTTGTAACCTTGATCTCAGCAAAGATTCTTCAGATTCATCATCAAAAGTATGATTCATAAAAGAACAAACTGATAAACTGGACTTCATCAAATTTTAAAACTTCTGCTCTTCAAAAGACACTGTTGAAAGAATGAAAGACACGCTACAGACTGAGAGAATCATATATCTGATAAATCATATAGCTGAGAAAGGACTTGTACCTGAATATATTAAGAACTCTCAAAACTCAATAATAAGAAAACCAAACAAGGCAATAAAAAATAGTCAAAATATCTGAATAGTACTCCACGGAAGCAGAAATACAGATGGCAAATAAGCACATGACAAAAAGACTCAGTCATTAATCTTTAGAGAAATGTAAATTTAAATCACATGCTACTACTATACTTATTAGAAGGGTTAAAACTTAAAAGACTGACCACGCCAAGTGTTGATGAGCATGTGGAGAAAAAAGAACTCTCATATACTGCTGGTGGGAATGTAAAATAGCACAATCACTTTGGAAAACAGTTTGTCAGTTTCTTAAAAGTTAAAAATGTACCTACCATATGAACCAGCCACGCTACTCCTGGGGATTGACCCAAGAACACATGAAGCTATATGTCCATACAAAAATATGTACGTGAATGTTCGTAATAGCTTTATTTTTAATAGCCCAAAATTGTAAACAACCCAAATATCCATCAACAGTGAATTAAACATTGTATGCGTCCATACAATGGAAACTCAGCAACAAGAAAGAATGAAATATTGATACACGCTACAACACAGATAAATCTCAAAATAATTACACTCAGTGAAGGAAATCGGACCAAAAAGATGCATACTGTATTATTCCATTTTTATAAGTTGTAGGAAATGCAAACTAATGTATACTGACAGAAGACAGATCAGTGGTTATCTGGGAAGGTGGGTGGGCAGACCTAGAAAGGGGCACAGGAAACTTTTGAGAGTGAGGGACATGTTCACTATCTCGATTGTGGCGATGGTTTCACTGGTTATACCTAGGTCAAAACTCATCAAATTGCACACTTTAAATACATGCAGTTGATTCTGTGTCGTTATACCTCAAAAAGGCTGTTTAAGCATAATAAAATTTTTTAACTTAATGGATAGATGAGTGGGTGGGTGGGTGGATGGGTGGATGGGTAGATGGATGAGTAGATGGATGGGTGGGCAGATGGATGGGTGGGTAGACGGATGGATGGGTGGGCAGGTGGATGGGTGGGTAGATGGATGGGTGGATGGGCAGATGGATGGGTGGGTAGATGGATGGATGGGTGGGTGGGCAGATGGATGGAGGGATGGATGAGTAGATGGATGAGTGGGCGGCTGGATGGAAGGATGGATGAGTAGATGGATAGGTGGGCAGATGGATGGAGGGATGGATGAACGGAGTAAGGGAGGGAAAAAGGGAGAGAGGGAGGGAGTCATCTTTCCTTCACTTGTGGCCTAAGAAACGGGACATTACCCCACTGGATTTTTTTCAACAAGCCTTTCCTGTCACCTTGGGGCTCATTTGTCTCCCTGTTCATACTGTTTTTTGTCTGTCCCAACTCCTGCCACCCCTAAGGACCAAACTCTTGATCACTAATTGCATTGTCATTAGGTTGGTCTCCCTCTGGGACTGTACAACCTTTATTAGTTCAGAACTTATCATTTTCTTATCTCACCACATGCCCAGCACCCACCTTAGCACACACAAAAAGGCACTCCGTAAAGATTTTTCTGGCTAATTGACTTACTGATTAATTAATTGGAAAAGCTATAAATTCTATAAAGTGTTGTTTTCAAAATCCAATAGGATTTAGGGAATTGGGTTTTTAATGAATTGTTTATCTTAAAAAAAGAAGTATGGGATCTTTGATTTTCCAAATTTTCCATAATCGCCACATAATGCTTTTATAATCAGAAAACTGGCTCTAAAAATAACTAAATAAGTACACATACCACTTAAATTTTAAAAACAACAGCCCCATCAGAATCATTGGAGACTCTGGTCAGATTAGACTGAGTCTTTTCACTGTCTTGCTATGTCAGAGGTTGGCATCCCACCCTCCTCTCCTCTTTATGCTTAAAGTGGTTCTAGAAGATTCCAGTAGAAACCACAGAGTGAACTGAAACAATGGATTCATGGACCAGGGCAATCAGGAGAGGGAGCCCAGGCGGACCCGAGTAGTCTGCTTAGACAAAAGCCCTGATCCAGCAAACTTCTCAGAAAGTTCCATCTATCTTTACAGCTTTGGAAAGCGTTAGAGAACATGGAACACTCAGGTCAGTAGAATCCTGGCTCTGAGAGGTACTGGGAACAAAATGTTCCCTCCTGGCTTAGACAGCAAGAGAGCCGAGCCTGGGGTTTCTGAGTCTTTCCAGCCCTCAGAGCAGACATTGGGCTTCTCTGTGCCTCTGTTTCTCCATTTGTTTAGTGGAATTTATTTTGTTCTCCTTGACTCACAGAGCATGCAATAATAACAGCCACCATTTACCTACTTACTACTTATTATGCTTGAGGCACTGGGCTGAGTCATTTCATGTTCACAAACAGCATTATTTTTTAATGCCCATTCTATAGATGGTGTTGATGTGGGCTTGGTGAGCCAAGGAGTCGAAAGAAAGATTTCTTGGACTCTCAAGCTCTGGTAGTAGTGTTCCTTTATTCACAGAATAGCATGCAGTAGCATGGGGACAGGACCCATGGGCAGTGAAGAGCTGCAGTGGGTTGCAGGTAGGGCTAAATTTATAAGGCATAGGTATGTGAGTTATTTCTTTACAAGACAAAGGAAAGATCAGTGAAGGTGGGGTTGGTTATTGGGTGGTCGAATCTGGTCAGGACATCCTATGCTTCCCCAGGGATGACAGAGACACCTTGGGCTTCTCCCCCTGGGGCAGCCTTGATCCACATCAGTGTGACTGAGGTGCATGGAGATTAAATAATTGCCCAAGGTTCACACTGCCAAGTAAGTGGTGGATCAAGGATTTGAACTTGTCTCCCTGGCTCTAGAGCTCTAGGTCTCAACCTCTAAACTGCTGTGGGGCTGATTCAATGTGACAAAGTATGAACAGAAGAGCAGAGGGAACAACCATTTATTAAGCTTCTATTGTGAGCCAAGAACCTTATAGGAGTCACGAATATGAATTGCTCTCAAGTTAAAGGTGAAGGTAATATTGTGTTTCTTTATTTGTTTAACCAAATATAATCCAATTCAAACCCGACCCACTGCCAAGAAAACAGAGTTATCAAAAAGTTGAGTTAGCAGTCATTGACTCGGCCCTCCCCTCCATCATTTTTCAAGCCCCTCTTCCTGTTTCTGGGGTCCTGGGAAGACCAAGTCATATCAGTGGTTGGCCTCCCACCAAGCCTCCGGTGGCGCTATCTGCTCAGCTTCCCAGGTTGGTGTGGGGAAACCCTTGTCCCCTCCGCCCTCCCAGCCCCCGCCCACCCGAGCCTGGCCTCAGGTATCCTCCACGTGACTCCCCAGGCCCCCGCCCATCGTGCCTGGTCTTCAGAGACCCCCTCCCACGCACTGCTTTCGAGCAAGGCTCTCTGAGAAACCACACCCTGTCTCCCTTCCCAGACTCCTGAAATCTGACAGCCTAAGGCAGTCTAACTCTTCCGTCGCAGCCAGTACGAACTCGAACTTCAGTGACACAAAGATAGGCTTCTCCTGAGCAAGAGAAGACAAAGAACATCGCCTCCTTTTCTAATGAACCTCCAGCTGAGAAAATAAGATACAATTCATTCTTCAACAGGCTATTCTGCCATAGTGAACTCCTTAGTTAGGCTCTGCCCGCCCACATTATCTCATTTAACCCTCCCACCCACTCTGGGAGGGTTACTTGGCGGTTTGAGCCGGAGTGCGCGGCTTTCCCGCTCTCTATCCAAGAGGGCTTCTCCTCAGTGTGGGAAGGAAGGGCATCAGCTGGCGGCAGACACAGTTTTAAGAGGAAGATACATGCAAGAGAGAAGGAAGGAGAGTCTTCTCCAATCAGCCATCCTGATCACCCTAACCCCCCAGGCTCTCGGGGGTGGTGAGAGGCATTATTTCCAGGTGGCAGCTATGGTCACTGTTAATAATTATCACGTACCTAGTACACCCAGGTAATGTGTAAAACCCCTCGAGTACGTTGTTTTATTTCATCCCACAACCCCCAAGGAACGGAAGTGTTATTACCCCAGTTTTATAGGTGAGAAAACTAAAGCTTATAGAAATTCAGGGTTTTTCCCCAGGTCTCAGGGCCAGCATAGAGGCAGGATCTGAACTGAGGCAGTCCCACTCCAGAGATTATACTGGCTCTCATCGCACCTTGACAGCCAAACCCATGGGGCCGCTGTTAGCGCCCTCTTTTCACAGCTGAGCTAGCGAGGGGTTCAAGAGGTGAAATAACTTGCTCAAATTACAGAGTAACAGAACCAGAATCCCCCCTCACCAAAACCAGCCTACTAGAAGATTTGCCCAAACTGAAGGAAAGCACTTTGAAAAGCTAAGGAGACCAAGCAAACCTAAACCTAATTTTTCTAAGGAATTTGAGTTTGTCCTCACTCTTAGAGGAAGATCAGTGCGTCTTTCCTTAGGCTGTTGGATCCTGGGGATCTGGGAAGGAAGAAAGGCTCATGGTTCCTCAGAGGGCTCCCCTCAAACATACCAACCGTTTGATCTGTGCTAGAAAAATTTGTAAAAATCTACGAAAAAATAACAGCAAAGTTTTATATTGTGCTTACTATGTGCCCAGGCTCTGTTCAAAGCAAGTATAAACATGTTAACTATTTAATCCTCCAAACACCTTTATGAGGTCACTCCTAGTGGTGACCTCTTACAAGTTTAACTAGCTCTCGGCGGAACCTCTGCCCATGTCCCAGGGGTAAATACTCCCGCCACAGCCAATTTCAAGCTACGCGTGTGATGTCATGGACCTCAGAGCCAGTAACATTCGTCATATTATTGCCCCCATGCAGATACAATACACATAAATAGCCTCAAGAGCTTAGATAATAGCAAAATGGAGCAAAATAATTAGGAATTGATGAGTTTTGACTACTTATTACGTTTGGTTTTAATATAATCTAAGTTCAAGTTAATAAAATTTAATATTTAATAATGGCTGTTTTTAACAACCAGCTCACAACATTGCTGATAATTTAACAGTTGACTTTCATGAGCTTACTCTGGCTTCAGCATGTAACTGGTCAGTACTATTTTACAGAGGAGGAAACTGAGGCACAGAAAGGCTGGGTAATTTGCAGAAGGTCACACAGCTTGGAGATGACAAAGCCAGAATTCAAACCAGAACAGTCTGGCTCCAGGATCTGGGCTCTTAACCATCTCACCTATTGCTTTTCTTGCAATCCTGCTGTGTTTTTCTGTCCAGATTCACATAAGGGCTTTGGGTTTTAGTGAGGCCGCTTCTTCCCAGGACCTTGGGGAAGAGCTGAGGCCTCCGGCTGCCTCCGTGGCCAAGGGTCTCGGGCCCTACGATTGGCTGCGGACGACCACACCTGGCTGTGCTCCGCGTCTGGCCGGGCTGGGCCTGGCCCTCGAGGTCCGACTGCGCCTGCGTTCAACCGCACATCCATTATGGAAAGGAGGGTCCCTTAATGTAGCGCAAATTATAGCTGGAACACAAGCAAATTGCCGGCTTTTACTAGCACATAAACTGAGCGGAACCTTTGAGATAGATCCGCATTACCCTAAACGGCATCCATAATTCATACCTGCAGCAGAAATGCTTCCCTCTCCGAGGCTGGAGCCGATCTATTATTGATGGGCCCCTTAGAAGGCCACGGCAGAGTGTTTCTCATGCTCCAGCCATCTGCCGGCGTGGTCAATTCCTCAGGCGGCGGCAGCACATTTATTCATCAGAATCAACTCCCAATTAGTTTCCTAGCAGGACCCGGGGGGGATTTATTTGAGGAATCAAAGTGAGTGTTTCTAGAACAGTACCCCCATTCCGACCCCTGTGACGCTAATCAATACATACAGAACCAGCGAGCAGCAGGCAAGCGTTCGTTTTCACTCACAAATGGTGCTGCCTTTGGAAATCACGGGGAGCAAAGCTCAAAAGCAATACCCCTCCCCCCCGCAGAGGGGTTGGCTGGCCGGGGGCTTCCATGGACAAGCCACTGCACTGTCAGAGCATAGACATCCGCGTGATTTTTCCATCACCCAGACTCATGAAGTGCCAATTATATCCTAGGCTCTTTCTAAAAGACCGTGTAAGAATCCTGTGAGATGGGTATTTATTATTCTCCCCCATTTTATAGATGGAGAAACTGAGGTTAAGGAGCTCCCCCAAAGTCACACAGCTAGTAAGGGGCAGCGCCAGGATTTGAGCCCAGAAAATCTGATTCCAAAATGCGTGGGCTTAACCGCGACTCCGTGCTGCCACCTGCAGGAAGAGGGAGGGGAATCCACAAGCTATTTCCAGTGGATCTCAAACCGTTAACAACACAACAGGTTGACAAAATGCAAACAAAAACCCCAACCCAATAGACAAGGAAGGAGGCAAACGCTGCTTTTTTAATGTTATTGCTGTTTCAAATTGTGATTTATTGTTTTATTGAATGCCTGACTAATTTTTAAATGACTAAATGAATTAATGGATATTAATAAACACATATGATTTTAAATGACTAGGTCTTTTTAAGTGAGGATTTGGGAGACATGGAGGATGAATCATGAAAGGGATACCCAGAGGTTAACAGGTCGAGATACACTGGACAAAGATAAAACCATTAGGGTTTAGAGCTGAAAGGAAACATTCATCAAACATTCATGTGCGCTAAACACCTTCCCGGGTACCAGGCTGTGTGCCTGGCTCTGGGGATACAAGAATCAATTAGATGTGGTTTCTGGTGTCCCCAAGAGACTAGTCAGGTAAAGAGACAGGTAAATATCTAACTCACCATGTGGCAGAGTAACTCAGGGCCGGATGTCAACAAGGCTTCCTGCAACTGTGCCTTCTCCTTCCCACCCCAGGGGAGGCTGAGCCCCGGTGGAAGAAATCGCACCGCGGTGTGGACCGGCGAGACTCTACATGCAAGCCCTCCAGACTCTGCAGGGCTCTCACCCTCCTAGGCCATCCTCTTTAAGTGTCTCTGGTCAGCTTCCTCTTCCATGTTTTCAAGGCCAGTTCCTTAGACCTCATGGCCTCCTCCTCCTAGAAAATTGTGGCCAACAGCAGGAAGAGCTTAAAGCTTTCACTATAGCACCAGCAAACTTCTCTGCACCTGTACCTCCCAACCTTTGTGTTTCATCTTCATCCTTCTTTACTGTGGGCAAAACCACAGAGATGGTCTAGTTGGTGTGAGGTCCATCATGGGCCCAAGACCATAGACCTACCATTGAACAGAAACGAAGATGGCACGCAGAGCTGAGAGTGGAACAGGAAAGGGGAGGGTGTGAAGCCAAGGGGAAGGTTTGCATAACTAAGGGCAATCAACTGCAGGGTCCAAGTGAGTTGCCCAAATGATGAGGCAATCCAGCATATGGATCCAGGGATGGAAAACCCAAAGACAGGCGAGCAGGATAGTGGGTCCAGCAGGCAAGTGACTATTGAAGATACTTCAATGCCCCTATCCCCAATGACCCACAGGAGAAAGTCCAAAATGTGAAAGAGTATTATGAGAGTGAGAACTTAGAGAATGTCATAAATATCCTAAGACCCCAAAAATATTTCCCCACTGCTTTTTTACTGCCAGACAGCTTATAAATAGCTGCAACTGCCAATGGGTGGGAGGCAGTGGGATGCTGCCATGTTGATGGTGTCTGGCCCGGCCTGCCCAAGAGGCCAACACCCCATCATTCCCCAATAAATCAGCAGGTCATTTTTCACTGAACCGAAGCTCAATATTCTCATCGTTTTCTCCCATAACCAGCCCCGAGATTGCTCTGTGCTCTTTATTACCTTTCAATGACTTAAGCCCCTGAACTAAATAACTTCATCAAGGTGTCAACCTAAACAGATTTTCCCCATAATGGCCCAACTCTCACAGGTTCTTAATGAAAAATATTGATTCCCAAGGATTAGTTGCAGATTTATGTGTTGGGATGCTGATCTCTCTGTCACCTGGCACCTCATCAGTGGATGAAAGGACCTAGTTTCCCTTCATGGTTTTCAAAAAGCAATCACTGGCTATGTCAAGGGGCAGCTTAGGTCCGGAAAAACAAATAAAATTCTGCGTCTGGATCCCATGGAATACTTAACAGATAGCAGTGGGAGGGTGTGGCGCCAAGACTCCTGTCTGTCTTTCCTCTTTAGCATCTCCCCTGGTTGGGTTCTTGGCGAGACCAGTCATAGAGATGCTGGGAGCAAATGTGACAAGCAGCCCTCCTGGTATGAGTGATCTCTGGGACACAGTCTGGAGAAAAGTGTGCTGTGTACACCCTGTCTGGGGCAAGAGACACTGACTGGAAGGAATTCAACAGCTGCTGTCTCAAAGTGGCATTTAATCAACACCAGCCTAGGTTGGCTCTGCCAACTCGTTCTGTTAAATGTGATTCTCCAGGGATAATGTTGAGATTCTGGCGCCTAAAACCTTAACAAACTGCACAGCAGAATCTCTCCCATCAACCAGAGGCAGCTGGAATAGAATAAGATTCATTCTTTACCTATTTGATAAATATTTATTGAGGGCCTACTATGTGCCAGGCACTGGGGACACCATAGCACCATGGTGAGCAAAGTCAGATATGGGTTCCTCCTCTCATGGAAAAGGCGGACAAAAAAAAATACCACAAATAAATGTAGAATTGCGGCTATGACAAGACAAGATGCTGGGGTGGGGACAGGGCTGCGGGAGCCTGTGACCAGGAGATTTCCCTAGTGAGGGAGGTCAAGAGAGATTTCTCTGGGGAAGTGGATGCTCAAGGTAACACCTGAAGATGCGAAGGAGTTCACTGGAAAAGCAGGAAGGGTGTGGGGAGCATTCAAGCAGAGTAGTGTGTGCAAAAGCCTGTTCTGGAGGGAGGGCGGCACCGCCTGTGTGGCCGGAGGGCAGAGAGGTGGGGAGCATGGTCGGAGAGGGCTCCTAAGAGGCAGGCAGAGGCCAGGCTGGATTTGGGTCGCTGCTCTAAGAACAATAGGAAGCCAGTGAAGGATTTTCAGCAGGAGGGCAAACTGATCATCTTCCCTTTGCAAAGATGACTTTAGCTGTTCTGTGGAGAACAGACGGAAAGAGCTTCGGAGTGAAGGCAGGAAGAAGGGGAGGCTTAGGAGGGGACTGCGGTGGTCCAGGCGAGAGAGGAAGCGATGATGCTGCTGGAGAGGGAGACATGGACAGAAGCAAGGAATGTTTTGGAGGAAAAATCAACAAGCATTGGTGTTGAATTGAATGTGGGGTGCAGCTTGGAGGAGGGAGAGGAGGGGACAAGGATGATTCTCAGACTTCTTGGCTGAGCTGCTCCTTCCCTGAAGTGATGGCCTCCTCACTCTGGGCCATGGAACCTCCCAGAGCAGAGGCTGAGAAGGTCTGCCCCAAAGGGCCAGATAGAAAGCCATCCCGTCTCTGTCTGGTACTCAGCTCTGCTGTTGTAAAGCAAAAGTAGCCACAGACAATAGGAAACAAATGCGTGTGGCTGTGTTTCAATAAAACTTTATTTACAAAAACAAGTGGCCAACAGGACTGGCCCTGTTGGCTGTAGTTTGCAGACCCCTGCCCTAGAGAACTGGGAGGAACTGGAAAACTAGGCTGAACTCCCAGATTCCCCAGTCCTAACGAGTGGGCCTATTCCACTGAAAATCTTGTGCTCATTCTCAGGCCTGGAAGCCAGAGACCTGCGCAGGGAAATGAAGTAGAGCACTGGGGGGGGGGGGGGGGGGGGGGAGCGTAGAGGGGGGGTGGTGCAAAAAAGACCTAAGGTCAGCGGGAGACTCCCAGAGCTGGAGCCAGGCTGATAAAATAGACCTTCAGCTTCCCCAGGCCTCCTTGGGGTCCCCAACACAATCTAGAGAGGATCCAGGACAAGTCCATCCTGTACATATTCCTCAGTACTTGTAACAGAACAAAATTTTTAGAAAAACAAACAGCAGAAAAGGTGCATGAGAAACAAATAAGTGCTTACCTACAGGCCCGGGAGTGGAAATGGGTAGGAATGAGACTTTCACTTGTGTACATTTTTATATCATTTTGGTTTTTGAACCATAGGAATTATTACTCAAGTATTACCTACTTGAAAAAATTAGTAAATAAATTTCTTCACAAAACACACTGTTTCTATATGAACAGAAATGTATCTAGTTGCCTACTATTCGATTTTTTTTTAACTATTCAAAAAGACATATATTTATCCTAAAATCACAACCTAAAATTAGGCATGGGGTAGATTTTAAGCGCAGCTGCATTGCATGAAGACCTGCAGATTGGGGGACGAAAAAGTAACAAAAGCACCCTTTTCTGGTTTGACTCGCCGGTCTGCTCTCTGTTACTCGAAGTCCGCTCTGGGCTTCTCCTGTTTTAGACAACTCCCTTTCTTCAGGTCACAGCACCCACTTTCTTTCTGCGGAACCTCCCCCGAGCAGGAGACAGTGCGGTGGAACTGCCAATCAAGAGGTTCCGCCCGCCTGGGTGTTGGTCATGTGACCCAGACTAGACCAATCAGATTCTCTGTCCCTGGAAAGCGTCTGGAGGGAAGCAAAAATAGTAGAGGTGCCTTGAAGAATCTTCTATTAGTTCCTGTTGCCTAGATCTTTGGGGCAGCTGTTTCACAGGTATGATTATTTGACCTTTGTTTCAATTTTAATTGTTTTTTTTTTTTTTTGCCTAAGTTGGCCAGAATCCATTTTTGTGGCTTGATACTGATGAAGAGGTCCTGCTGAGAAATCTCCAACGTCTCTCTGAGGCCTGTAACACAAAGGGCAGGCAGCATCCACGAGTCCCGACAAGCTCTGGTTTGTGCTTCCCCACTCCGGGCACCCCCTGCTTCGATCCCAGGCAAACTTCTGCTCTTCCTCCTAATGCGCAATGTATTCCTCTGTGCTCTACTCCCGCTTTGTCACCTGAAAAAATCGCTACTGATCATGTGAGAGTGGATTGTGGCACATCAGAGTGCCAGTCCCCGTGGAGACAGGCCTGGCAGCCAGTGACTGCTTTTTTTTTTTTTTATTGAGGTCAGAATGGTTTATAACGTTGTGTAATCGGTGATTGCTTTTTTATAAGCCCTGCTCTCCAAAGATGAGATTGCTCAGGCTCCTTTCCCTTGGGAAACACACCAGAGTCTCCCACAACTCTAGGACCAATTCCAAGATGCAAGGTGCTAGTGTTGTGGCAGTGACAGCGCTGAACTCAGGGTTTCCGCCGGTTGACCATGGGCAAGGTGTTTACTCCTTCTAGGCTGTGGTTTTCTCATCTGTAAAATGAGGATATGAATTGTACCTACGTCACAGGGAGGGTTTATTTATATATTTAATACTATATTATCTGCCTTTCGCAGATGAGGAAACTGAGGCACAGAGAGGTTAAGTTAGTTGTCCAAGGTTACAAAGCTAGTATGGAGATGAAATGAAAGATTGCATGGGAATTACTTAGCACAGGGCGCAGGAGATAATAAATGTTAAATAAAGTGGTAGGTATTTGTTATGGACTGACTTGTGTCCCCCTAAAATTAATATGTTGGAGCCTTAACCCCCAATGTCACTGTATTTAGAGATAGGGCCTTTAAAGGGGTAACAAAGGTTAAATGAGGTCATAAGGGCAGGGCCCTGATCCAATAGGACTGGTGTCCTTATAAGGAGAGAGAGACACCAGGGGTGCGCACACACAGAGGAAAGGCCATGGGAGGGCACAGCAAGAAGACAGCCATCTGCAAGCCAAGGAGAGAGGCCTCAGGAGAAACCAAACCTGCCAGCACCTTGATCTTGGACTTCAGCCTCCAGAACTGTGAGAAGTAAGTGTCTGTTGTTTGAGCCCCCAGGTGTGGCATTTCCTTAGGGCAGCCCTATGGACTAATACACTATTGGAGGGGCCTCACGCTGTGGTGGAAATCACAGCTGCTTTTTAAATGTTCATCCGACAGCATCACCCCAGGATGTAATTGCCTTCAGCAATTCTCTGTCCCATTCAGGATAAAGTCAGACATCCTTTGCAAGATGTACGGCCCCCTCCAAAACACCTCTCCAAGTTCGTCTTCTGTCACCACATCCACTCTCACCCTCAGTGCAACGGTAACAGACTTCACACATCCCTAAACTTGCCAGGCCTTTGTATGTACTGTTGCCACCTCTCATGTCCTCCTCTTGTGCCTTCACCCAAACCACTTCCCTGGTAAACTCCTATGCATCCTGCAAGAGCCAGCTGCAGTATTTCCTCTGAAGCTTTTGTTGAACTTCCCAGGCAGCATTGAATATTTTCTTCTCTGTGCCACTACCATACCTTGCACATAGTTCTGTTAAATTGCACTGCAATTATTTGACCTCATGTCTCTCTCTCTCATTAGAATTTTGAACTCCTTGAGGTCAGACTATGTGTCTAATTTACTTTGGCATCTCCAGCATAGTGCTAGAGTAGATTTTCAATAGATCTTTAGTGATGTAATAAATGAAAGAGCACCTGAATCCAGGTTAGTTTATTCTCCCTCCCATGGAAAACTCTGAAGTCTATCTTAATCTATCTCAAAGAAGTTAACTTCTGGGAAGGCTGTAAGAAATTCCGCAGGATTACAGAGTAGACATCTCGCTAAGGCATTTAACTCACACTCGCTCTCAAGCTCTTTCTTCTCCTGGCTATCTTGGGTGCTATATCCTCTCCTAACTCTGGTTCCCACCCACAAGACTATCACTGTGGTATATACAGCCCGGAAGAGAGCCCCCAGTGCCACTTTCCAGTATTCATGCCCTCATGCCCTTCCCTTTGAGTGAGGGCTGGACTTACTGATTCACTTCTAACAAACAGAATGGTAGAAGTGGTGTGACATTACTCCTGAGATTAAGTTGTTAAAAGTCTGAGGCTTCCATCTTGAGCAGTCCCTTTTGCTCCCCCTTGGATCACTCACCCTGGAAAAAGTCAGATGCCATGTCATGTAGCATTCTCTGGAAAAGTCCATGTGCCAAGGGACTGAGGCTTGCCAACAACCACATAAGTGAGTTTGGAAGCAGATCCACATTCCCTCCCAATCTGGCATTCAGATGAGACCAAAGCCCCAGCCAACAGCTTGACTACAGCCTCACAAGAGACCCTAGGCCAGAGGCAACAGCCTGAGCTGCACACAGATTCCTGACCCACAGATGCTGTGAGGTAAATTTTTGTTGTGTTAAGCTGATAAATTTTGGGATAATTTGTTGTATACCCATAGATAACTAAGATGGCCACCAAATGGACCCTCCCACAAGGGCAGGTGCAAGTCAGACATCCTCTCTCTTCCTTTTCATCACTGGATTTGGATTTCTAGGCTTAGGGCTTGATAAGTCACAGATTTTTATATGTCACCATTATCCTCCTCATCATCACTATCTTCATTGTCGTCATCTCTAACATCTATTGATGTGCTGTGTGTTAGGCACTACTCTTAGTGGTTGACATGCATCATCTTAACTCCTTACAATGACTTTATAAATTGGGCTTATGAGACTATTTTGGTTTCAAGAAACAGAAACTGACTCCAGGTAACTTAAGCCCCAGGAAGTTTTCCTGGAAGGAAGTGGGGACCAGACCATCTAAAGTGGGCCCTGGGCTACAGCCAGGCCTGAGAGCAGGCAGGGACCAAGGCACCTCTAAAGGCTAGGAAGGGAGAAACACAACCAAGATAGGCTAGCCTGATGTTTAAATGCACGGGCTCTGGAACCAGACTCCCTGGGTTCAAATCCTTGCCCTGCTACTTACTGGCTTTGAAGTTGGTTTTCCCATCTGTGAAATGAGGATAATAATAGTATGTGTCTGAAGGCTTTGTTGTAAGTGTAACGTGTTTACATAATTAAAGTGTTTAGCACAGTGCTGGGCACTTAGTAAGTACTATACAAGTGTTAACTATTATTTGAGAATCTTGCAAATAAGTCTGGGTAGGAAACCACCATTAGAACTAAATCTAACTCCACCCATTATCAGTCAGTTTGTCTCACTGCTCAGGGTTCAAATCCTAGGTAGAAAGCATCAGAGCACCCTAGCTTGGTTCCTGTGCCCACTCCTTGTCTAGGAGAAGGTAAGGTCTTCAATTGCTGTTCCATGAACCTGCATCAAGTGGGAGAAAGGTTGTTCTCCAAAAGAAAACTAAGAGAGTCTAGAAATAAACCCACATATAAAGGGTCAAATGATTTTCAACAAGGGGCCAAGGTAATTCAATGAGGAAAGGATACTCTTTCAACAAATGGTACGAGAATAATTAAATATACTTACATTAAAAAATGAACTTAGACCCTTACCTCACACCACACACACAAAATGACTCAAAATGGATCATAACCTAAATATAAGAGCTAAACCGTGTAGAGGAAAATGTAAGAGAAAACTTTTGTGACCTTGGGCTAGGGAAACATTTCTTAGATATGACGTTAAAAGTACAATCCACAAAAGAAAAAATTGACAAATTGGACTTCATCAAAATTTAAAACTTTTGCTCTTTAAAAGAAGTATAAAAAGACAAGTCACAGACTGGAGGAAATTATTTGCAAAACACAAGTCCTGATAAAAGACCTGTATCTAAAATAATGAATGCTTACAACTCAATAAGAAGAAGACAAACAACCCAATTTTTTTAATGGGCAAGAGATTTGAATAAACTCTTCACCAAAGAGGATATAGCAATGGTTAATAAGAATATCGAGCAATTGGAATCCTCATATCGATGGTGGGAATGTAAAATGGCACGGCCAATTTGGAAAATGATTTGGCATTTTCTTAAAAAGTTACTTAGGGGGCTGGCCTAGTGGCGTAGTGGTTGAGTTCACGAACTCCACTTTGGCGACCTGGGTTCACGGGTTCAGATCCTTGGTGCGGACCTACATGCTGCTCATCAAGCCATGCTATGGCAGCATCCCACATACAAAATAGAGGAAGATTGGCACAGATGTTAGCTCAGTGACAATCTTCCTCAAGAAAAAGAGGAAGCTTGGCAACAGATGTTAGCTTAGGGCTGATTTTTCTCACCAAAAAAACCACAACAGTTATTTAGCATACAACCCAGCAATTCCACTCCTACGTATCTACTCAATAGAAATGAAAATTTGTGTCCACACAAAAATGTCTATGCAACTTCACATAGCAGTTCATAACAGCCCAAAACTGGGCAATTCAGAATTCCCTCAACTGGTGAGTGGGTGACGTGTGATATATCCATACAAGTAATAAAAGGAAACAAACTACCAATACGTGCAACAACATAGATAGAGCTCAAAAACATTGTGCTAAGTGACTGCATGTACGATTCTATTTACATGAAATCTCTAGAAAAGGCAAATTGTAGAGATGGAGAACACACGAGTAGGTGCCTAGAGCTGGAGGCCAGAGCAGGGGTTGACTATAAATGGGAATGAGGAAACTTTAGGGAGTGATGGAAGTATTCTAAAACTGGATTGTGGAGATAATTGTGCAATTATATAAATTTGCTAAAAACTCATCGTGCTGTACATTTAAAATGGGTGAATTTTAATGTATGTAAATTGTACCTCTATAGGGCTTTTAAAAATAAATGATAAACTATGGGGGAAAAAAGGAAAGAAGAGAAAACCAATGCTGTTAGGTGGAGGGGAAAGGACACTAGGCTGGGAAAGGAGAACACAGACGCGTTATCCCATTTTACACATCAGGAAAATGACAAACAATGACTTGCCCAGTGTCACACAGCTAGTGAGTGGCAGAACTCAGATGTGAATCTCAACTCTTTGACCCCAACCCTGTGCTCCTGACCCCTCCATTTATGGAGCTTTCTTCCTTGCAGCACAGCCTGTCTCCAGTCAGCTGTGCTGTGTACGGGGCGATCATGAGGGACTCTGCTCACATCGCTCCGTGACCGGAATGCTCATCTGAATGACATGTAAGCAAGAGACACGCTGAGGCCTGATGTCCTTGGGCAGTTCATTTAAGTCGCAGTTGTTACTTTTCTTGAGCTTGGTGCGCTCGGGTTGATTTGGTGCTTTTTGTATATTGCTCATCTGGCAGAGAATTACTACTCTGCTCTACAAGTTGCCACAGATGGCTTTATTTTCCATTGCTATTAAATTGGTTTTGAACAAGACATAATTCTTCAAGTGCCTGGTGAGCTCTCTGGGTTTGCTCAGGCAAGATTCCATAAAAATGTAAATAATCGGAACACTTCTGGGATTATTTATCACAACTGACTTGCGGCTGTAAATTTATGTATTAATTTCAGCTATAAGCTTCAGAGGGGAAAAGATGAACAGTTGAAAATAGACTCTCTTACCTAACATCCTCTCTATGTCCCCATTTCCCCTTGGCTTGCACAGAACACACTGTAGGATGGCCCACACATCTGGGTTTGAAAGATGTTGGACAGGATCGAAAAGAAATTGAGTGGCAAGCAGGAAAGATTCCTCCCTCCACAAGCCAGAGGCTCAGCTCTTCCCACACTCCCCCTTGCTCCTGGAGCTCTAGCCATGCCAGCCTTCTTTCAGTTCCTCCTGCTGATTCCTCCCTCAGGACTCTTGCACATACTCCTTTGGCTTATAATGTACTTTCCTCCTTTTCTGCCTGGTTCACTCTTACTCATCCTTCAGCTCTTGGCTCAGCGTCGCTTGTTCAGAGAAGCCTTCCATGCCCACTCAGTCACCAGAACAAGGTTCACTCGGGTGATAGCGTGTCCTTCTCATCCACAGCACTAAACACAATGACAATTCCTTATTGTTGTAGGCTTTTTTAAACTTAATGTCTGTCTCCCCTACTCACCTGTAAACTTCATGAGAGCTGGGACCATGTCTTTGTCACCTGCATCACCAGAGCCTGGCACGGAGTTGAAGAAGGATAAATGTGTCTTGAACGAACTGTTGAGCCCACCTGCAGCGGGAGAACACAGCAGGGCTCTTGGTGCTCTGTCCGCTCGCACTCAGATCCCCTCACCATTGTCCGCACACCAGCACAGGTGTGCAGCTCCAGGTGTGCTGTCACCCAGCCGCACCTGCATCTCACCGTCAGAGGACTGCTCTCACTTTGCCCATGTGCGCCAAGAGCTTGTAGTGCCCAGGAATTTATGTTCCCTTTAGAAGAAGCCCTTAACCAATTACTGATGGGTACGGGCTTATAAACTCACCAGCTCTCTTGTCTTGATGGGACATCCGTGAGGGGTCACCTGTACTGTCCTCAAGCTCCCCTGTGGGGCTGAGCCACACTGACCCTCCATGGGATGGGTGGTGGTACTGCACTCTTCTCGGCCTCTTGTGGTTCCCAGCCCCTCCCACACTCCTTGACGGTGTTCCCGGAGAACTCCCCCTAATAAGTCACTTTACACAAATCCTCATCTGGGGGTCTGCTTCTGGGGAACCCAACCTAAAACAGAGAGCCTTCTGCTGGAAAGGTCCTCGCTGAGCTGTGATTAATATTGTAAATTTTAGTGCTGAAAGCACTCAAACCAGGGAGACCATTTGCTGGTTCAGACAAGGATGGGTCCTGCCAATATCTCTCTAACCAGCAAGGGAGAGTCATGTCTATAAAGGAGGGAGAACTAAACTCTCCACGTTCGAACCTTCACCCCATGACCCTGTGCACCACGGGAAGCCTGTTGGCAAGATTGCCTTGAGGGTAAGCCAAGATCCTCTCTACCTGCTCCTTCTCCAAGATTTCCCCTGAGGCCAGGGCGGGGCAGGACTGGTTTATGGGTGGGGAGAGGGGCCCCTCTGGCTAGAGGATCTTAGGAGGATGAGGTGTAGGCTGGTAAGGTCAGTGTAGTAAGGATGCCTTCAGCTTTAGGGAGCAGAATTCCCAATTGAAAGAGGGTTAAATAATAGGGGCATATTTATTGAGGAATTTTCCATAAAGAAAACTAACAGCGTTATAAGACAGAAAAATCAGGGGAAACTTACATAGATGGGGTTGGCAGAAAGGGCTCTCTGAGGGGGTACATTAAAGTCAAGGCCAGAGACAGAAAGGAATCAACTATATCAGGATGAGCCCTGCAATTGGCAGGTTACTGCCCCCCCGGGAGATATCCACATCCTAATTCCCAGAACCTACAAATCTGTTAGCCTCTGTGGCAGAAGGCACTTTTCAGATATGGTTAATTCAGGATTGTGAGGTGGGGAGATTGTCCCGTATTATTCAGCTGGGCCCACTGTAATCACAAGGGTCCTATTGAAGGAAAGAGGGAGGCAGGAGAATCAGAGGAGACATGACGGTGGAAGCAGAGGTCGGAGTGATGTGGCCATGAGCCAAGGAATACAGGCAGCCTCTACTTCTGGAAAAGACAGGGAACCAGATTCTCCCCCTTTGGCCTCCAGAAGGAACACACCTTGATTTTAGCCCCGTGAGACCCAGGTTGGACTTGTGACCTCCAGGACTGTTAGATAAGAAGTATGTATTGTTTTAAGTCACTGAGTTTGTGGTAAGTTGTTGCAGCAGCAAGAGGAAACTAAAACAGGCGTTGTCACAGAGGGAACGCCTGTGTAAACTCCTGAGGCAGGAAGGCTTTTGGTGTATGTATTTGCAAAATATGAAGGTGACCAGTGTGGCTGGCACCTAGTGGGCCAGCCCTGTGATGAGGCGAGAGAGATGGGCAGGGCCAGATCATGTGGGGCCTCGCAGACCACTGTCAGAAGCATAGATTTTATTCTAAGATTAGGGAGAAGCCATTAAAAAGTTTTGATATCATCTAATCTGCATTTCTCCAAGATCACTGTGGCTGCTGCACTGAGAATTGGGTGGGGAGGTTGGGGATTGGTAAGAGTAGAGGCGAAGAGACCAGTCAGGAGGCTGGTCCAGGAATCCCGGAGTGAGTTGGTGTTGGTCCCCATCAAAGCAGTGGGGAGGCAGACAGGAGATGGCTGCAAGATGTATTTTGGACACTAATTTATTGGCTCTGAAAAAAATCAAATAAGATAATTTGTACTTCTTAATGCCAGAGACCCTTTGATCAAGTAAGAGCCAGCCTTTCAGAGACTACATGTTGGCTCCTGACAGTGACAAAACAGTGTCGCCACAGAAGTAGTCCCCAGAGCACGGAATTGGGGATGTTCTGGCAGAGCAGAGAGAAATAGGAGGAAAATGTATGCCCTTTCCTAAATGTCCAGCAAGAAATGACAGCCTAGAGAGAGAGGAACTTAGCCAAAGTGCAGAAGAATGGTCTGGCCACGCTGTGGACACTTGAGTATTCAGAAGGTTATTTATGGGAACAATGACGTATTCTCCTAAACAACCATAAAGTCCTGACCTGTCTGCGTTCCGTGAAAACCTCTATTTCAGCCTCTAATTTGAAGTTACAAAAATGAGCATGGATCCTCCAGGAATTCAGATTTGATGAGAAGTATATCTAAAGACCTGCCAACAGGTGTTACAGAGCTTTAAAAATGCTAAAGACTCATGCCTACAACAGAAGTGTTAGGTAGAATCAGTCATCTGATTTTTGTTCTGATTTTATTTTTAAGCCAGGAGGGGGATTGTGTTTGTCCTGGGGTGACCTTCCTGAGTGCCTTCTGTTCCTGACAAGAAACAATAATCGTAATGGTGACATTAAGGACAAAGTTTACATTTCTTGAGCATTTACTATGTACAGCAATCCTATAGGCCTATTATTACCCATGTTAGACGTGAGGGAACTGAATCTCAAGAAGCAAACGTCATACACGGGAGCCGTGGAGATGGGTCTAACTGCAAAATCAAGTTCTAAACCAGGGATCTGCAAACGATAGCCTGAGGGCAAAACCCCACCTGCCACTTGTTTTTGTAAATAAAGTTTTATTGGAAGACACCCGCACCCATTTGTTTCCCTACCACACGTGGCTGCTTTTGCACTCTCAGGGCAGAGCTGTGTAGTTGCAACAGAGACCATATGGCCCACAGAGCTACAAATGTTTACTCTCTGGACCTTTACAGAAAAAGTTTGCCAATTCCTGTTCTAGATCATGCGTTACACTGGGAACATTTCCTCATAACTCATCCTCTTACTGTTTAATGCCACTTCCATACCATCCATCCCACTCACGAGTTAGCATCTATTCCGGATCATTGAATGAGACATCCAGGATCTTTCCGCTTCCCAGATGCCAGTAGTTAGTCTGGCAAGACCCCTGCCAACTTTCCTCCTTGGCCTGCTCTGTGGTTGAGAGGACGGGTCGGGTGAGGGTTGGGCACAGAACGTAGGAACCCTGGGTGCCCTGTGCCTTTACAGCCAGTTCTACACCTGAGAGAATGAGCCAGAGACTCACTCCGGGAACCCCTACCCCAGGCATGATTTCTTGAGAAGCATCAATGTTATTTATGAGACGATTTACTTTTTCAGCCAACCATAAAGTCCTCACCTCGGTGAGTTCTGTGAAACCCTCATCCCAAACATGGTTTCTACTACATGAAGCCCTTCCATTGGGGTGCCTCCTAGAAACTCTGCACAACTAGAGGGAGGGGAAATGAGGATGGGGTTATTCTGACCGTCTTGCAGCCCTGCCCCAAAGCCAACAAGAATGGATGCAACAGGAAGGTGGGGGTCAGAGTCAGGCACTGTAGATGCTCTAACCGGCTGGCAGCTGGACCCACAACCTATTCTGGCTGGACCTGCTCTTCGTTGTTCCCTTCCTCCAGCTTCCACTCCTCTTTCATTTTTAAAAGATTACCTTTGCATCATTTGTTTTCCATTTACCACCTCTGCTGAGTGTTGAAGTAATATATGGTTAAGTTTCTGTTCCATTTACTTGGCTCTGAATTCTTGAGCAATGCCATCTTGGTTTTCTGTTTGTTCGTTTATTGCAGTATAGTTAACGTACAATATTATGTTAGTTTCAGGTTAACAACATGGTGATCAGCATTTTTATACATTACAAAATGATCACCACAATAAGGCTAGTAACCATCCTGCCATCCTGTTTTAATCGTTAGAGCTTTGTAGTAAGTTATTATATCTGCTGTTTCAAGTCTCCCATTATGACTCCTAATGAACCATGGAATTATTTTATCAAGCTAGTAAAAAATGTAAATTCCATGTGTTAAGTCTGTAAGCTAATTTTGGAAGAATTTAACCTCTAAACTCTTTAGGTTCCCATTCAAGCAATTGATACATCCCTTTATTTATTTCAGCCATATGTATTGCTCAGTAAATTTTTATGGTTTTCTTCTGGTACATCTCCTGTTACAGACAGTCTGGTTATTTTATTTTTTGTTGCTATTGAAAATAAGATGTTTAATAATAGTTTTCTTTTGGTTATTGATTTTTAGATGTTTATCTGCTGTTCAGCCGTGTTCCTGAACTTCCTATTGATGTTGTTATAGTTATGATACATCACTTACAAATGATAAATGAGTCTCTTTCTCATTGTTGTATGTCTTTTGTCTCTATTATGTCATATGGTCATTGTTCAAAAACGTCACAACACACTTATATGCTGTCAGTGTAGGTGAGTGTACTAGTTTGCCGGGACTGCCGTAACACTACAGCCTGAGTAGCTTAAACAATATAAATTTATTTTCTCACAGTTGTGGAGGCTAGAAGTCCAAGATCAAGGTGTCAGTAGGGTTGGTTTCCTCCAAGGAATGAGAGGGAAGGATCTGTTCCAGACCTTTTTCCTTGGCTTGTGGGCAGTTGTCTTCTCCTTGCGTCTTTACATAGTTGTCCCTCTGTACATGTCTGTGTCTTCATTTCCTCTTCTTATAAGGACATCAGTCATATTGGATTAGGGCTCATCCTAGTGAGCTCATTTTAACTTACTTACCTCTTTAAAGGCTGTGTCTCCAAATACAGTCACATGCTGAGGTACTGGGGGTTAGGACTTCAACATTCGAATTTGGGGGAACACAATTCAGGCCATAACAGTGAGCGTTCTTATCTCCAATGGGAATGCATCTGATGTTTCATCAGGAAATCTGATGTGCACCTTGTTTCGAAGAGAGACGTTTATCAGGCTTCTCTTCCTAAATTTTCAACGAGCTTTTTCTCAGGAATGAATCTCAAATTCTATTGAGTGCATTTTTGGTATCTATTGACATATCATGCGAGGTATTTTTTTGACCTATTTCTGTGATGTAATGTGTTAATAGGTTTCCTATTATGAAATAGTTCTGGATCAGCATTTAGAATATATAAAGAAATCCTACAAATCAGTAGGAAAAGGAGTTTTCAAATCTAGTCTAAATTAGACAAAGGATATAAACAAACAGTTCAGAGAAAAGGATACACTCCTGATCAATGAACATTGGAAAAATCTCCACCTCGCTAGTAATCAGGGAGATGCAAATTAAAACAGGAATAAAATCGCATCCCATATGAGAGTTAGCAAGGATGTGGAAGACAGAATTCTCACCCTACTGACAGGAGGGTAGACTGCACCAGCCGCATTCACACATGCGAGTAGGGAAACGCACACAATGTCTGTAGTAGCATTGCTTATAATAGCCGCCAAAAAAGGGGAAACAACCTAAATGTCCACGTGTAAACAATAATAGATAAATAAAATATGGTGCATTTGTACAATGAATGAGCTAGCTCTACTTATTTCAATATGGATAAATTTCAAGAACATAACACTGAGAGAACAGAGCAAGTTCCTGAGGGACACATTTACAATACAACTGGTTATGAAATTCTAAGGACATCCAAAATAACATGCAGCTAAATATTTATGGACACTTATAAAAGTTGTAAAGATACGAAACGTAGATTAGGAGGATAAATTCCAACTTCAGAATAGTTGTCATCTCTGGTTTTTGCAAGAGGTGAGGGATGGAAGGCGGGCGGGAGGGAATAGAATGCAGGAGGGTACAAAAAGGTGTCTCAATTAATCTATTATCTTTTATTTCTTTTTCAGGAAAATGATCTGAAAAACAAAAGTCTTTGCATTCCAGGGCTAAATTCTTCTTGGTCATGGTGAATGATTCTATTAATGTATTATTGAATTGTTTGCTATTATTTTATTTATAGTTTTTCATCTGGTGCCTTGATCTTCTGTTCTCTCTCTTTTTCCCCACTATATTCTTCAAGATTGGATTTCAGGGTTCTTCTATCCTCATAAAATGAATTAGAGAATTTTCCATGCTTTTCTAGAATCTGGAACCGTTAGCCAAGTATAGGAATAATCTGTTACTGGAAAATTTGGGGGAAAAAACACATTAGAAAAATCTCTCTTCCGGGAGGCTATTGTAGAGCTACCATTTAATGACACTTTAACTTTTTAATTTTCATGTGATTATTTTTCTCTTCAGACTTATTACTTTTTCATGAGTCAGTTTTTGTAATTCATACTTCACAAAAGCATCTGCATCACTTTTTCATTTCTTTACAGAGTCGTACATAGGAATATCTTAGCTTTTTAATCCATGTGCCTTTTAGAGTTCCTCATAATCTATAATTTTATTTGTTTTGTTTTTCCCCTCTTCAGTCAATTTGCCAGAGGTTTATTTATATTATTGGTTTTCTTCCAAGCCACCTCTCAGTTGCATTTATTATATCTCGAGCTTTTCTGTTTTCGAATCTATGGATTTCTCCTTTGTTCTTTAAAAGATTTATTTTTCTTGACTGCCTTAAAATTTTTTGCTAATTTTCATACTTCTTGATTTTAAAGCTAACTTCATTCATTTTTATTTTCAACAATAAAAAGCAATCTAAGGGCTTTGGCTATATTCCTATAAGTTTTCCTATGTATTATTCACATTCTCATTATTCTCTAAATGGTCTTTGTATATTTTATTTCTCGTTTGACTCAATAATTAGTTAGGAGATTGTTTCTTTTTTTCCCATTTCCATATAGTAATAGCTGTTCAGTATTAATGTGAAAAACACAGAGCAAGGCCAGTGATGTACCTCGCACTCCGTAAACATTTGCTAGATGGATGTCTTGACTGATCATGACGCAAACATAAAGCCTGGTAATCCTGAAGAACAATGTCACTCCCTCGTGGTCTCAGAAGTTGAAATAGTAATAACAACGAAAAGTGAAAATAAGCAGAGTTGAAAGTTGCCTGCCCTTTAGTCCATTGCACAGTTTCAATGTTAGGCCTCCACATATTATCCATAGATAACATGACCAACAATAGGAGCCTTCACACAATAAAACGAAACCATAAGACTCAGACCTAGTGAACAGCAAAGACTTTTTGGCAACCAGGACCCCACTTCATCCTCTCTCCATATGCGAGAGAACCTACCAAGGGCTGGCACAGCATAGGTCATATTTGCTGAAATGTAAGATGTATACCCCCCATCCATCCAACGTGTCCATTCTGCAGATGAAAGGTCCAGCACAACCAAGGTCAATGGATGACACCATCCCCTCATGGCAGCACAAACATCACAGCCAAGATGAGCCAATAGGAACTCTTATCAACTGTCCATGAACTAGACCTTTGATGGGACATGCAGATCCCTGTATGCTTACCCTAAGATTTAGGATGTCACCCTATACCTGCCCATTGTTGTAATTTGTTTCAGAGACACAGGTACACTTTGTCCTTTTTTATACATGCTCTCCTGAATTTTCCTTTCAAACTACAATAGCAATATATGCTCACATGGCCCCTTCCTTTCAAAGTAACTAAAGTCAACTATTTGGTATGAGTCTTTCCATGTTTTTCCTTGCCTCACTCAAACATTCATACATAAAAAGTCACAGGAATAGATTTCCTTTTTTTGTAATGAGATCATGTTATACAGATTTGGGGTTTATTTACTTAATAAGACATTATAAAAATATATATATAAACTGTTTTTTTCAATAGCTGCATAAAATTCCAGAATATGAAATAATATAATTTATTAAATAATTCCCAATTTTTGGACATTTGGACAGTTTCCAGATTTTTGAAAGTATCAGATATCTTGTAATAAATATTTTTATTTTGATCTGGTATTTTTATTTCTGTCTGCCCAAAGTGAAATGGCTGGGTCAAAGAGTATGCATATTTTAAATTTCAGTAGCTACTTCTAGATTCCTTTGTTTAATGGTTAAAGCAATTCTTACTTATTCCAGCAAAGTATGAGTCCTTATTTTCCCCACACAATCACAAGCCATGGATTATGAATCATTTCAATTTTGGCCAAACTGATGAATTTCTAATATGATCTTATTGTCATTTTTATTTACATTTTCCTTCTTCCATAAGCATGAGCATAATTTAATTTGCTTCTTGGCCATTTGCATTTCCTCTTCTGAAAATTGCTTACTCCTGTCTTTTGCCTCTTTCTTTATTGCACTTTTAAAATCTTTTCAATTTGCAGAAGTTTTTTGTAGATTAGGAAAATTAACCCTGGAGCCCTCCCCAGTGCTTATCCTGAAACTGTTAAAAAAGAGGTACAGTCTTATTTCTGGAGTCATTGGTATAAAAGCGATGGAAGCCTAGAGGTGCTGATGCTATCTTGCCACTGACTGAAAGAATGATGAAAAGAAAATCAACACAGACAAAACAAGTCAGAGTGGGGTGAGAGAAAAAGCTAATGACATCATTTGAATACCTTGATACAGCCATACTTGAAGCTGGAAGGGTTTAGCCATTGAATTTCTCAGTTAAGAGAGCCAATAGATTTCCCTTTTTGGTAGTGCTGAGTTTCTGTCACTTGCACCCAAAACATTCCTGACTGTAATGAGTGTGCACACACTAGGACCAAACCTTGATTCTGGAACAAGACCTTACCATCCAAAAGAACTGGGCATTCTAAATTCCGGATCCAGGTACTATTTGAACTGGTCTCATCATTGTTCCTGAATGTCGCTCAGGTTTCCTAGTATATGGCAACCTCTAAAAGTTTTCTGGCACAATAGAACAACAAGTCCATGGGAAGAGTTCACAGTGTGCACCTGTTTATTGATCACAAAAAGAATTCAAGTCTCTACAAATCATGTGGTTTACACCTCTACATTAGCTGAACACACTTAAATGAAACCCAAGCTGGAAAATATGCAGAGGCTTAAGTTACAAATCACAAGTTACTCTTACAGCTGCTGGATACTTGTGAAAAAGGAGTCCTTGAGTCCACAGTTATGCCAGAAAACTATGCAAGCTGGGTCTCCAACTGCTCTTGAACAACACAATGCCTCCCTAAATGGGCTGCTGTCATCAGGTTGATTTTTGTGTTTCCTTAAACTCTGTGTGTAGTATGGTATTATTAGACAGTGCTGGAAGGAGGAAGTACTGTGCCTTAGAAGACTTTGTCAACTCTGGAACCTCTTGAACCGAGGGGACTCGAGAGTGCCTGATGTGGGACTTCTAATTAGGTGGGATCACGTGATATTGAAATGCTAAGAGTTTAAATAAACTTTGAACATACTATCATGATATCACCCATGGTGTCATTTAGCATAATATATAGGCACCCCCAACTACAAGAACAGTAATAGCAAGCACTAACACTTATTAAGTACTTGCTGTGTGCCAGATGTTGAGTGAAACACTTTTTGTGAATGACTTTATTTTTTTTCCTCATATAGCAATCCCTTGAGGTAGGTACCGAAGCTTAGAAGAAATCAAAGCTTGGAGAAGTTCCATCAGGCAGGATAAGCTCTGTGATGCTGAAATAACAAAGACTTCAACATCTCTGTGACTTAACACAACAAAAGTTTACTTCTTGCTCATGCTCCATGACCAGTCTGGTCAGCAGGAAGGCCCCTGCCCATCTTACGCTAACGGGGGCCCTGTCCGAACCGTGTTTCCATGACTGTGTTTCCATGATTGCTGCAGCAGGAGGGCAAATTGCAGGCTACCTCTTAAAGCTTCCACAGGGAACTGATACCATCACTTTTTCTTGCATTTTATTGACCAAACCAATCTCACTCCCTTCTCCAGTGTCAAGGTGGGAAGGTGGGCAGTGCAACCTACTTGTGCCCGAAAAGACAGAACTGGAAATACCTGAACGGGCCTGTATTGGTCTCACTGAGCACAACAACTGAGCACAGCTGGTCTGGCCTCAGCGTTCTCAGGTTCTGTCTCTGCATTTGCTCCAGCTTAACACTTTGATGTTAAAAGTCTCTTTGCCTCGACTACCCACAGCATGACCGTATCTCTATTGTTATGCTGTTCTCATAGCTAATGGCACTTAGATAATCTACACCCGGCCAGAATTTCAGAAGGAAAACTTTGGATGTGTTCCCACCAAGTATAATCATTCTGCCTCTGCAGGTCCTTTGCACCGCCACGGTGGAGGGGGGAGGGGCCGAACTCCACAGATAGAGGTGGGAAAATGAATCATCTTTTACATTACCTGCTATCTGAGGGACTTCGGGAGCTGCAGCAAAATGTCTGTCTGTAACACAATGTTGCAACACGTGGCTACGTGTCCACATATCTTCAAAAGTGTGAAAATAGAAAATTCAAGTTTCTTGAAACTCCTCCCAGATGTCTGCTTTATTCACAGTTTGGGCTACTTCTCCCTGCCCTGACTACCACCATTTTCTGTCTATAACACCTTTCTAGAGGAACTCTCATCTTCTCACTTTATTTTAATGGAACTTTCAGCTCCTAGGCATAAAACTCTTTAAAGTGCGCATTTGGTTCAGAGGGGTGGTATTTTTTTTCCAAAGGAAGTTTAGAAACCTTCATTTTGTATTCAGGAATAAATGAGAAGTGGTGTTATTTATAATTGGCTCCCTCTAATTCAGACTAAATGTAGATTAATCCTAATTGATAACACATAAAATTTAATTAAACCTTAATAAAGAACCTGAGAAAGAGTTCTCAATAGATGATATCAATGGTAATGTTGGATGCTGCATGCTGCAGTCCTTGAGATAAAACACAATTCATAGAAGTATTTTCAGGGCTTTGTGCGAGTCCAGATACAGGTCATTATCTCAAACACAACATTCATTAAAATTGTGGATAAATCTGAGAGATGGCGTTCTCCATACAGCTCACTGATAAGAAGTTTGGACCCAAAGAGCTTCCAATGACCTCTTCAACTCTCCCTCTCCCCAGCCTGTTGGTCAGATGGTCACTCAGTTCCCTGACCATGAAGCCACCGTGGGTCATTGCCAAGAGCCACTGTCACAGCCCACATTTCATCAGATAAACCCCAACCCACTAAACATCTCCTTGTAGAATCCAATTAACAATGCAGCATAAACATTAGCCTTCTGATCGTTGTTCCCAGCACAGTAACATTTTCATTTCATGTATTCATGAATTTTTGTGTGTTCAGGAGTGATTGAGAACTGATCTTCTGTGGTTAATCACCCCAGTATCTAATTACTTAAAACATGAATAGAGAGCCCAGGCAGAGGGGAGACCCAGTCCACGGGAAAGGAACACCTGCCTTAGAAATGGGAGCACAGACACTCCAGCTATTAGCAAAGTTAATCAAAGAAGCAAACCCAGATGCCCCAGGGGCCAGGAAGTTAACCTAAGTGAGGAAAGCGGGTTGGGTTGGTACCACAGCTAACTGGAGAGGGTCGCCCAGCTGAAAGGGGGCAGCCATCTCCACTCTGCCCATAGTTCCCATTAGGGAATGTGGTCCAATCTTACCAAACCATTTTATTCTTCATTAGAATCTTTAAATTTGGACTGTAATCTAAAAAACAAAACCAGATTTTTAAGTTGGTAGCAAATATTTTTAAATGTTTAAATGCTTTGCAGGCCTTGTGATTTCTCATTTATAAGTTGTCTCTAGATCTTTAAAGTTCCTTTGGTTCCTTCTTTGGTTTATTCCTTCCTTTGGTTTATTCTTTCCTTTAACAAACATTTAAGGAATGCCTATTGTATGCCAGGCACTGTTCTAGGCACCGGAGCTAGAACAATGAACAAAACAAAGACCCCTGTCATTTTGGAGTTTATGTTTTGGGAAGAGGAGACTGACAATAAGCAATAGATATAATACGTAAGTAAAGTATATCATATGTTAGCTGGGATAAGTGTTAAGAAAAGACAGAAAAAGCATAGCAGGGTAAGTGGAATTGGAAATTGCTGAGGGGCTGTCCATAGATATTTAGACAGGTGATCGAGAAAGGCCTCATAGAGAAGGTGACGCTTGACCAGAGACTTGAAGGAGGGGACAGAATGAGCAAATATGTAGGAGAAGAGCATTCCAGGAAGAAGGAACAGCCCATGCAAAGTACCCAAAATAGAAATATGCCAGGTGTGTTCAAGAAACAGCAAATAAACTAGTGTGGCTGGAATGGAATGGGTGAGGGGGAGAGTGATAGAGATGAGGAGAGAGAGGAACAGGGAAGGAGCAGATCACACAGGGAAAGACCTATGGGGCCTCAGGGATCATCGCAATGACTTGTGTTGACTCCAGGGAAGATGAGGACCCGCTGGAGGGGTTTGAGCAGAGAAGAGACGTGGACTGACTTGTGTTTTTCCAGGATCCCTCTGGCCGCTGTGTTGAGACAAGACTGTGGGGACAAGAGCAGAAGCAGGGCCACCAGCTAGGGAGCTGTAGCCGTATCCAGGAGCGAGATGATGGTGGCTCAGAAAAAAGTGGGAGCCATGGAGGCATTAAGAAGTAGCCAGAAAAAAAAACCTAAAGTAGCTAGATTCTAGCTATATTTTAAAGGTAGAGCCAACAGGAATACGTGATGGACTGGTTGTGGGGAGTGAGAAAAACAGAAGATAGAAGGACAATTCCAAGCTTTCTAGCTTGAACAACTGGAAGGATACGTGTATATATATATACCCCCCCAATCCCAAATTTTCTCAGGTAATTTCAAACAGCCAGGATATCCTGTTTATCATCCCCTGTTCAATAATCATAATGGTGTTAACAAGCATTATCTTTTTACTGAGCACTTACTATATGGCCACGCACTTGATATGCAAGAACGCATTTAATCCTACATCAAGTCTGTGAGTTAGACACTGCTATTTAGTGCCATTTTCCCCATGAGGATACTGAGGTTCAGGGAAGTTAAGTAAGTTGTCAAGTTCACAAAGCTAGTGAGTGACAGAGCCAAGATTGAAGCCCAGGGTTCATGACTGTCAGGCCCAGGACCATAACCACCATGACATACTGCCTCTTCAAATCTCTAATTTTATGACTACCTCCTATGTGTCAGGCATGGGCTGGGGCATTTTACATGTGTGATTTTACTTAATATTTACAACAATCCGTGAAGTTGGTATTCATGCTCCCATTTTCAAATGGAAGCTACCCAAGCCCTACTCCTCTTGTTCAGAAATCTTCGTTCTTCAGGAAAATATGATAGGGCAGGGGGCAACTACTCACCTGCCACAATATTGGCTTGGATAGAACAAAAAACTGAGTAAATTAGGAGGATATAAAGAGGCATAAGTCACAGTCTCTGCATTTGGGGGTGTGACTCTCCCTGGGAAGATGACCAGTTACCCATGGCGAGCCAAATGCCATTATGTCTCAGTATGTGCATTCCTGAGGCCACCCACCAATGCATGGAGGGCTGTCTCCACGCCACATTCTGTACTAGGCATTGAGGATAGAAAGATGGACAAGAGGAAGCTCCTACGAAATCCATGAGCAATTAAGAATTTTGGAGGCATATGCATTTCTGTAAATGATTTTCAGGGCTTATTTAAATGCATCATAACTGCCACCGAGCCGAGTGTCTATTCCCACTTCTTTTCTTTAAATGTTAAAGACTAAAGACAGCACTTACCATCTGCTATAGCTTGAGATCTGCTCCTTCCCTCAGGTCTCCTGACATGGCAGGCCCTGGCTGGCAGCCCCATCCAGCACAACTTACCAGCAACATGTAGGAGCGGTCAGAACATCTGCTGGCATTTCCTCTGCAATGTGCAGCTGTGTTGATTTGTAACCCTTGCCTCTCAGGTCACTGCAGCCTGTGGACAATCAGGAACTTGGGTCCTAGGGTATTCAGCTCAATTCTCATCTAGTCTGCATCCTTGGACTCCTGGTTATTTATTCACAAATGTTTACTAAGCACCTGCTATGTGCCAGGTGTGGTCATGGATGACACCATGATGGACAAGAAAGATGCAGGTTCTTCCCTCCTGAAACACAATCTAGAAGAGAAACAAACTTTGAATAAGTTCACTGGATATTGGGGAGATGTGCAGAGTACTCCAGAAACACACAATAGGTAGATCTAAACCAGCATGGAGTCTCCTGGAATAAGTGATATTAGAGCTAAGAAATGGAGCATGTGTTAGCTGGGTGAAGATGAGGACTGGTGAACCATTCCAGGCAGGGGGAACAGCGTGAGAAAAGGTCGTGAGTTAGGACAGAGCATGTCAGTTTGGAAGAAAAGAAAGAACTATAGAACAATGAAGAGAGTGATGTAAGATACAGCAAAGATACCAGATCCCATAAAGCCGGATCATCTTAAGGAGTTCTTTTTTTCTCCTGAAGGCCATTAAAGGGTTTCAGCAAATGAGTGGCCTTTTTAAAAAAAAAAAAAAAAAAAAAATCATTCTGATGGCTATGTGGAAATTGATGGAAGGCAACAGGAGAAGAAGGAGGGCTGAGTTCCAGGCCATTGCAGTGGTCCAGGTGAGAGAGGGGGGCGCATGAGGCCATAATGGTGGCAGTGGAAATGAAGAGGAGGGTGTCTAGATACATTTTTGGAAGATGCAACAAAACGTGATGAGACGGCACAAGGCAGGCCAGAGAGAAGGTAGAGTCGAGGCTGATTCCACCATTTAGGGATGATGGTGTCATTTGCGAGATGGGGAAAGTGGAAGAGGGGCTAGTTTGACAAGTAAGGGTGATGAGTTCATTTCTAGACATTCTGAATTTGAGATGACTACATGACATTCAAGAGGGTTTAAAGGTCCATGGGGCCGGCCTGGTGGTGCAGCAGTTAAGTTCACACGTTCCGCTTCGGCAGCCTGGGATTCACTGGTTCAGATCCTCGGTGCGGACATGGCACCACTCAGCAAGCCATGCTGTGGCAGGCATCCCACGTTTAAAGTAGAGGAAGATGGGCACGGATGTTAGCTCAGGGCCAGTCTTCCTCAGCAAAAAGAGGAGGATTGGCGGCAGATGTTAGCTCAGGGCTAATCTTCCTCAAAAAAAAGAAAAAAGAAAGGTCAGAAAGAAAACTCAACCAGCCTTCTACACTGGTCGGTTATTTGTTCTGACTCTCTGTATTTAAAGATGACACAGCTAAAAAAGAAAGACTTCCATCCTGTGAGTCTGGCTTGGTTCATGCTGCTGCTGTTGCAGACGAAAACATACAAACTGGTACGTTACACAGCCCGTGATGTTTCAGCACCTATTGTGTAGCAACTCAGGTAGCACTCTGGCTGTCCTCTGCCCAAATCTAGGCTTAAACCATTCTCCTGGGCATCTTGCCTCCTATCCTGCCCAGTACTGCCCCACTGACCTCCTCTAACACGGCTTTGTGCATCTCATTGATCTTCTCCCCTTGCTTACAATTTGGAACCTAAACAACGCAATCTGGAATTTAAAGTCTTCCACCATCTGACTCTTGGGTGAGATGTCACAAGACTGACCTAAGGAAAAGTAGGAGTGGGAGACCCATGAAGGCCTTTCCACATCTGACAGGGTGCAAAGGAAACAACACTAAGCCGGGGAAAGTGTGAAGGGAGAGAGAGGTACAAGACAACTGAGCAGTTATTGATGCCCAGCGGATCCTTCCAAAGGCCGAAGTTCATGTAGGAGGTCAAGACCAGAGTGAGCCCTGCAGGATGTGGAAGGAGAGAGGCTGGAAAAATGGCCAGGGGAGGTAATGGAAGAAGAGTAGCTGCAGGAGAGAAGTCTTGCTATGACTTCCAGCAACCCCAGAGAACAACGTACACTTAAAATGCTGCGGGAGTGGAAGGATGCAATTCGGTAGTGCATAGAAACACTTCAATAATGGGATTGATTTACATCTGCAACTTCTAATTAGGAGATAAAAGAAAAGGCAAGAGCATAGGTTATTCTTTGTGAGCGCACATAGCATAATGTTCACAAGGTACTCTTTTTTTGAGAGGGGAGAAAAGGACAGCTTGTGGTACAGAATGCATGGTAGGATCTTGTTTATGTTTGCACAGAAAACTTATGAAAGTCTAGAAGGATATAAACTGTTAGCAGTAGCCATCTCTGAGAGGGGGGACCATAACGAGGTTCTACTTTGTCAGGAGTGTTTTCATTTTTTATGATGATTCTATACTGGGTCGATGTTTGGCCAGTATGCACAGGTGCGGCTATGTGGATTGTTAAAATAATGAAATACTTCTTTATTGGCTGGAAAAGCCACTCTCCCAAGCCCCCCAGGAACCTCCCCATCTACCCATGGTCCAGCAGGTAAAGAGTTAACACCAAGTACAGCTGGGACCTTCCAGTTCCCCTCTAAGGCCAGTGCCCATTCTGATTCGTCAGTTCGCAGGCTGCGCAAACTGTTAATTTTTAAAATATCTATTGTTTGCAAAAACAATGTATGCTCACTTTTTTTCCAAAAAAGCATGATGTTGGCTCCAATCAGAACTGCATAATGACTGTCCTGCTGGAAGAATTTTAGAACACAGGTCTGCAGTTATTGTGGTCACTACTCACATGTCAATGACATCTTTATAAAAGACTCACTCTCATAGACTTACCCAAATTCCAAAACTTATTTTTAAATGTTTAAAGCAAGTGGTGCGTCAGAGACCTTGTTTATTCTTATTTGCGTTGTACCCAGATGTAAGCTACCGAGACGGGATTCCTACCCAGGACTCTGCCTGATGTCGTGCACACGCCCCAGTGTGGCCGCTCCTTCCTGAAGGCCTGTGTCAGCTCTCTTCTCACCACTCATTTTATACTGCTTGGCCTCTGTTCCTTAATATTTCTTATCATTACGTTCTGTCACCCTGACTGCTTTGTAAGCACTCTGAAGACATATAATTTGGCAGATCTTTTGTGTCCTCACTCTACGTAGCCTACTGCCTGGTTTGTGGAGCCTTTCAAGGATATTTATTGCTTTTGGTACTGAAACGTATTATTTGCAAAGTGATCCTCTTGCCTGGTTACTGCCAGAACTGCCTCTGCAGGGTCAGTGCAGTGGAGGTTACAAAGCCTGTTATAGGAGGCTTAAACAGGACCGGGGTGGGAACAATTCTCCCTTAGGGGCAGAAATCGTTTGTCTGCCTGGCTGTCCCAATGCGTGTCGCTTTTACAGTCCTCTCTCATTCTTAGTATCTTTTTTCTACTCATATTATTATCTGGTAACAAATATCATTCTCTTTTCTCTTAGAATGGTTGTCACAGGACAAAAATTCTTTACCTACCCCAGATGTTCCCTGCTGGACATGAGGAGGGGTCATTGCTCTTAGTATCTCTGTGTCAGGAGGTCCAAGTGCCATAAGCCAGGTGAAAATCTTCAGCACCCTGCTGCTCAGCCAGAGTATGGTTAATGAGGGTACTCCACACAGGTAAAATAAGCCAACGCCCAAATTCCAGTGGTTTAGCATAAAAGAGCTTATCTCTCACTCACGTCAAAGCCCAGGGAAGGTGTTTCTGGTCAGCAGGCAACTTTCTTCCAGGCGGTGGTTCAGGTCCTCAGGCTCTTTCAATCTTATGATTCCAGTTCCCCCTAGGGCTTTAAAGTTATCTGCACTCAGATGGCAGAGAAGGAAAGAAAAATGGAAAAAGCATCTACTTCTTAAGAAACCCTGACCCAGAAGTGACACACATCACTTCTGCTCATGTTCCATTGGTAAGGACAAATCAGATGGCCACACAATGATGCAACGGGAGCTGGGTCATGTGGTCCCTGGCTGGGAAGTTGCCTCCCAGTGGAACTCCTTGCTATGGAAAGGGGATCGTGCGGTTTGAGTGGATAGCTAGCCATCTGCCATAGCAAATGAATTTCAAAGGCTTAGATCATTGAATGAGACTCTTAAGGAAAAGCGTCTCCAAATGGAGGCAAAGGAAGCATTTTCAGGTTTTCTCTTCCCAAGGCTCTTAATAACATTGCTGTTACTTATCACAGGATGTGGGGTTTTATGGTAAAAGAGGAAGGGTTTGAATTGGGAGGAGATTACACCATGTAACAAGGGTTCAACCCTATAAACCTTCCAGCTAGGCTTGTAGCATCGTATGGCCTTCTTCCATAAAGCTTGTGGGCATCAGGAAGCCAGTAAAACATCCTGTAATTCCTTGAGCTAAATTGGTCTCCATTCTCTACATTACCACTGCCCGCCAGAGCATCCTGGCACTGTATCCATCATACTTCCTGTCTTCGAGGCAAGAATCAAGCCTGTGGGGAAGGCCCGAAGTCAACTCGCAGAACATGTGTCTGATAAAGCTGTTTCCTTTAAAAATATAAGCCACTGCTACTGGTCCATAATGAACATTTTTAGTTTTAAGCTATTTTCTTTCATCGGGAAGAAATGTAATTCATTCTTTTCCCCAAAATAATAAAGAAAATTGCTACTGGGAACAGTTTGGCATTTGAAACCTAGTGGGAGATTTCTCCAGCAGATGGTTTAGTGGCAAAAAGCTTTTAAGAATTTCTGACTGCTAGAGAAAAATATATGAGAGAGAGAGAAAGATTTGATGTGATAGAGAAAAGACGTATCCAAAGAAAGCAATCCTTATTCAAGATTTGATGACTCAAATGATCCATAGACTAGATCGTAGATTCCAGAATCTGGCTGTGCATCAGAATAGCATGGTAAGCTTGTTTAAAATACCCCTGGAATCAGAATATCTGTGGGTGGTGACCAGACATGCATATTTTTTAAAGCTCCATAGATGATTCTGTTGAAACCGTGGCCCAGCTGTTTTTTACTTCTGATGGTAGTTATGGAGCTAGGCAGCATTATTAGCTTAGCAAATACTCTGCATTCTTGCCCACTTGGCTATCATTTGCTATATGCTCAAGTCCACCAGCAACAGGCTTTTCCCGGTCCCTCATCTTGCCAAACACAAAGCATTTGGATGATGTTCTTAAGGACCCCATGGATAAAGATGCCCATGCAACTGACTATTTTATTTGGAAGCAAGGAAGGCAGAGTTCACAGCCAATCCACCCAGCACTATCTGCAGAGAATTAGAGCATGTCACAGCCCATGGCTCTGCTGAATACCACTGGCCACATCCTCTGGGAAGGCAGGGTGGCATCCTGGCAGGAGCACAGGCTTCGGGAGATTCAGCTTTGACTCCCAGGGAAGCCACCTGCTAGTGGGGAGTCTGGGACAAGTCCCTCCAACCCAGTTTGTTTATTTGTAAAATAGGAATTGATAATACTAACCTCATAGTGTTATCAGTTGCAAATGGGAAAAATGTAAGAAAAGCATCTGGAAGAGAACCTGCCATAGAAAATGAACTTGATCAATGGTACTCTCCTTACCACATCTCTTTCAACCTCCTTGTCCCTGGAAAAAGGAGAACCAATTACCAAAGGCCCACAGAAGACATTCATGCTTTCCCAATCCTCCATGAATTGTCTACAGAAGGGTTATCCAGGATAGCATTGGGAGACAGGTGTCCCTGTCTATTATGTTTATGGAAGGTAGCTTCCATTGAATAATCTCTTACCCGTAGTCCCAGGTGTCACTCCAACCAGAAAGTATCTCCCATTACCTGAGGCCAGTGTTAGGAAATGCCAGATATGGTTTTTACAGCTGTAACTTGGGTTATAGGCATGATCTCTGTGAGTGCCACATGGTCAAATACTAAATGATATGGGATTCAAATTAATCACATAGACAGTCATAAAACACCAGGCTCTAAATATTATTTACCCAGCGCCAAGCAGATGTTTGTTTCCAAAGCTACAATCTCCTCTAATTGGCTGATGCTGTGCTGCATAAACTCCAATGCAAGCTTATGTTCTATAATGAATGACAAATACCGAGAAGAATCCTCTGTGAATTGGCAGCCACCCCCTCCAGCATGCAAAGTACGTCGACATTCTATCAGCCCACGCAGATAAGCTCATCTGCATGATTGGCAGACTAGTGGATAAATACACCCATGGATTCATTGTCCAAATTCAATTTGATCTGTTCATCTTCATTTTTAGCGATCATTTACTTGTTAATTTATTCATTCAGCCATTTACTGAGCAGCTATTTCACCACTGGCACTGTCTTAGGCTTTAGGAATAAAAGATGAATGAAGATATGGTCTCTTCCTTCAAGAAGTCCACAATGAAGGAAGGGAGACAAGACTGGTAAAGAAATAAAATGAACAATGCTAGACGTGCAAAAATAGAGCTGTGGGCAAGCATCTGTGGTAACATAGAGAGGGAATCAACTCTACCTATGGCGGTTGAGGATGCTTCATGAGTTTTCGAGGCAAAACTTAGAGGGAGATTTTTAGAGTCAGCTAGACAAACAAGATGTAGAAAGGGAGGTTCCAGTAAAGAGAACAGAAAGGACACATGACAAAACATGTCGTGCTCTAGAAAACACGAGCAGTTTGAACTTGCTGGGGCATAAAGTGCAAGCGTCTGCTCCATTTTGCTCCTTAAAAATGCACCCAGGTGGGAGTGCAAACTGCATGACCCCTTTGCAGGGTAACGTGGCTATAGGTATTGAAATTTAAAATTCACGTGTCTTGTTTGCAGTAGCAAAAGATAGGGACAAAAGAGATCCTCCATAAGAGATTAGTCAAATAGACTATGGTACATCAATGTTAAGAAATACTATACAAACTGAATGCTATGTAAAAAGGCACGGGTATACACTCTAGATCCTTATATTTACTGTTGTGGGGAGCTAGCCGGAATATATTGTCAAGTTAAAAGAATAGTGAGACAAAGAAGAATACATATAATATATATGTAGTATGCTACCTTTGTGTAAGAAAGAAGAGAAAATAGGAATACATATTCTTTTTTGCTTTATTTTCATGAACAAACCCTGGAAGGATATGCAAGAGACAGGGCAGGCGGAGGGCAAAGTAGATTCAGAATGAGGTGGGGGTGAGACTTTCACAGTACACTTTGAATATCATTTTTGACTTTTGAATTATGTAAATGCGTGGTCTATTCAAAAAGTGGGACTCTACAGTGTTCCGCCTCATGGCCCAGCCATTGCAGTCTTGGGATCAAGCACAGAGAATCACTCACACGTGGGCATAAGGAGATGTATTTAAGGAAACTTGTAGCGTTGTGTATTGTAGCAGAAAAACAAAAAAGACTGGAAACGCTGAAAATGTCCTTTAATAGAATAGTGGGATCAACAGCAGTGTGATCATACTTTGGGATATCACACAGCAGTTAAAACAGTGAGGCAGATCTATGTCTACTAACATGGACAAATCTCCAAGACTCGTTGTTGCCTAAAACAAAGGTACAGAAGGATATGATACTAGTACTGTAACATAAACACACATCCCAAATAATACAGTGTACATAAGCTGAAAGAATTCACACCAAACTGGTAACAGCAGTTACTTCCAGCGATATTCTAGAACAGTGTTCAGCACACTTCTTCTGTAAAGGGCCAGATAGTTAATATTTTAGGCTTTTCAGGCCTTGTGGTCTCTGTTGTGACATATTACTTCCTCCATTGGAGTTCAAATGCAGCCAGAGACAATATATAAATGAGTGAACTGTGTTCTAATAAAACTTTATTTCAAAAACATCGTGAGCTGAATCAGGCCTGAGGGCTAGTGTTTGCCAACCTCTGGTCTAGAAAAACAAGATGGGAGGTGCTGGTTAAAGACTCTTTAATTTTTTGTTTTTTTACAACGAGAGTGAAAGCATCTCTTACTTATATAACTAAAATTAATTAAAAACAATGGGGGTCCATTAGTCTGGTGGGGATCCATAGCAAAATACCACAGATCGGGGGGCTTAAACAACAAACATTTATTTTCTCATGGCTCTGGAGGCTAGAAGTCCAAGATCAAAGTGCCAGGGAAAGAATCCTTGGTTTCTGGTGAGGACTCCTCCTAGCTGGCAGACAGCTGCCTTCTTGTTGTGTGCTCACGTGGCCTTTCCTCTGTGCTCACACGGAGAGAGGGAGAGCTCTCTGGTGTCTCTTCCTCTTCTTATAAGGACATCAGTCCTACTGGATTAGGGCTCCACCCTTATGATCTCCTGTAACCTTAACTAGCTTCCTAAAGGCCCTACCTCCACATACAGTCTCATTGGGGGTTAGGCTTTCAACATACAAATTTTAAGGGGACAGAATTCAGTCTATAACAGTAGGTCAACACTTAAACCCTATCATAACAATACACGCAAGCTCCTCTTCCCAGGATCCAGGAGAATCAGTCAAGATATGACGGTTCTCAACATGAGGAGGTCCAGCCAGAGGTTATACCTTCCTCCCCTAGCACACTCCTCCTCCTCCCTGGCAGGAATGTTTCTCCCTAAGAGAGTGCTGTTGTCCTGCTTGGGCAGGAAGTCTTCATCTCACCACTAACTCTCTCTCTCTCTGTCTCTGGATTCCTCTTCACCTGTCAGAAGTGCTAGAAAGGCATGTGTTGAGAGAAAACCACAGTATCAGATCCAGATCCCCTTTGGGACTCCATGGCGGTTCAGCTGGACCAGCACAAAGCAGGTCCCTAAGTCCCTGCCTCAGAAGAAGGAAGGAGACACAGAGTCAGACTAAGATATGAAAGTCCCTTAGGCAGGATAATAATGTGGAGCCCTTCAAACTTTTATAGGTTAAGTATTTTTTCTACATTTATTTAGGGAGAGGCTCGGCCCACCACTAGTGGAAGGCTACAGAGAAAGAGTGTCTGGTGACAGCACACAGGCTCTCCTACATATTCTAACCAATTCCGTCCCCCAGTCAGCAAACCAAAGCCCTGAAGTCAATAAGAGCCTTACGAGACCAATTAGCAGCCACCTTCTATTATAATAAGATCATGCCCCCTTTTGTGAAGGAAGGAATGTTTTTTGACCCCTGACCCAAACATCTGAGAGTTGGATTCTTTCCAGCTGCATCTAGAAATCTCCCAGAAAGAAGTTCTGATGAATAAATGTTTTCCATCTCAATACAATCTGGGAATTTTTTAGCATCCTGGTCATATTTTAGTGTCTTTTATGAATCAGCATGGCAGGCAGCTGCCTGGGTGGCCCATTCCATAATCCAGCATTGAGAAGCACATGGACTTGAAGGTGGAAGACGCAAAAGCTTTCTTGAAGTCTCTGAACTTGGCTAAGCTTCTGTACCTGGGGCTAACTGTGTCTGTTTGGGGCTCATCTTGTTGGTGAAAGACTGGATGGTATTCTTCAGAATGCCATCCATTCCCCACTTTAAGATGAGTCGCTTCTTTGGAGTAGTAATTCCCAAGTCTCATGGGCTTCTTGTTCTATGATTCAGCACATATTTTGTCTTCACTGTCACCCCTTATCTATAGCTACAAAATAGACTGACCTCCAGGTTCAGCTCTTCCAGTCAAGGAGCTGGGTCAGGCGTCATTATAGTGCTGCTTGGCCAAATGAGAAAGAGAGGAATCTAGAATAGCTTTGAGATTTCTGGGCTGAGTCTCATTACGCAGGATAGACAAACACCAGAGACCCTGTTTGGGGCAGGAGAAACCATGATGAGTTGTCTCACTGTAAATTTGAGGCACGTGTAGGATATCCAAGTAGAGTGTTGGACATTAAAATCTGGAGCTCAGTCCTAGAAAAAAGCTCAGATCGAAAAATCGGCAAAGGCTGTGATCAGTCAGTTGACAGAAAAGGATAAATAACAGTTGTTAAATACACAAAAACGTGTTCAATTCAACCTCATGTGAGGAATGCAAACTGACTACCTGACTACCATTTCTCACCTATCAGATTGGAAAAAAACCAAAAGTCTGATAACACACTTCATTGATAAGGGCTATGGGGAAAGAGAAACTCTCCACTGCTGATGGTGAGGATGCCATTTTATATAATCACTATAGAGAGAAATTTGGCACTCTAACAAAATTACAACATACATACCCTTTGTCCCCAAAATTCCACTTTGGGGAATTTATTCTAAGGATATATATGCAATGTGTGAAGTTATATTTGCACACAGTTAATCCAACATTGTTTGTAATGCAAACGTATTAGTCGGGGTTCTCCAGAGAAACAGAACCAATTGGACATATATAGATATATAGATGTAGATATAGATATGCATATAGATACATAGATATGCATATAGATATATAGATCTATATAGTTATATAGTATATACAGAGAGGGAGATCTATCTATCCAAATAGATATAGATCTCTCTCACTCTCTCTCTATATATTTGTCTATCTGTAGACATCTATCTCTGTATCTATCCATATTTATCTCTCTCTATATATAATAGAGTTATATAGATTCTTATAATCTTATAATAGATTATAAAGAATTGGCTTACATAATTATGGAGGCTGAGAAGTCCAGACCCAGGAGAGCCGATGGTCTCTAAGTTCCAGCCTAAGTCAGAGTCCAGAGGCAGGAGAAGACTCATGTCCCAGCTCGAAGGCAGTCAGGTAGAGAGAGAGAGAATTCTTTCGTAGCCTTTTATTCTCTTCAGGCCTTCAGTGGACTGGATGAGGCCCACCGCATTGGGGAGGGCGGTGCACTTTACTCAGTCTGCTGACTCGAATGTTCATCTCATCCAGAAACACCCTCACAGACTCACCCCGAAATAATGTTTCACCAAATATCTGGCACCTCATGGCCCAGTTAAACTGACAGATAACATTAACCGTCACAGCAGGTGACTGGAAAGAACTCAAACGTCCATCAGCAGGGGACAGCCAGACAATGGAAGACTGCCCCATTGTGAATTTTAGAAAGAAAAAGAAAAGAGAATGAAGAAGTTCTCTACGTAGTGTCACGGGAAAGATCTATACCAAAAGCAAAGTGCAGAATATGAGTATAATATGGTACATTTGAGGAGAAAATGAGGAAAAATGAACACTTATACCTGTATTTTCTTACATATATGTAAAGAACCTCTGGAAGGAGTCATAAGAAATGAGCAATGATCTCCTATGAAGACAGGAACCAGACGGATGCAAGACAAAGAAGGGACGGAGAATTTTTACTGACTCTGTTTATACAGACTGGATTTTAAGTAAGAAACTGTAGCACCGATTCAAAAAGGTTTTAGGGGCCGGCTCCACAGTCCAGTGGTTAAGTTCACACGCTCCGCTGCAGCAGCCCAGGGTTCAGATCCTGGGCGCAAACATCGCACCGCTCATCGGGTCAGTTGAGGCGGCGTCCCACATCCCACAACTAGAAGGACCTGCAACTAGGATATACAACTATGTACGGCGAGGGGGTGGGGGGGGCGGCGTTTGGGAAGATAAAGCAGAAAAAAAAAAAAGATTGGCAACAGTTGTTAGCTCAGGTGCCAATCTTTAAAAAAAAAAAGGGGGGGTTAAATAACGGAGAAGGGAAAACAAGTGTCAGGCACCTAGGAAGGTACAATTTGGAAGTCATGGGTACACAGCCAGCCAGTAGTTACAGCCATGAAGAAGATGAGGTTGTCCAGGCAGATGTGGGGAGAGAAGGAAATAACGTGGAAGACAGACCCTGGGAACACCGACGTTCCGGGGTGGGTGAGGAAGAGGTGACGCAGGAGCAGTCAGAAAGGTAGAGAACAGGAGAGGCAGGTGGTCTCAGAGGGTATGTGATGGTCTCAGGCAAGAAATGTAAAGTGCAGACTTAAGCATTCGGCAGCTGGATGGTTTCTGGGATGATATATTTAACCAGATAGTCTGTATTGTGTTTGTACTTTCCGTAGGAAATAGATCACATAGTTACATTTCTTCCCTGGAATTCCTTTTACTCCTGTCAGTGCAACCTGATTTGAGATGTAAATAAACTGCAGAAATAATGCTGGGATCTCGGCAGACTCTGAGTTCTGGACGAGAGCGATGATGGATGGTGCAAGGGGATGCTGCATAATCTCTTCTGTTTTAATACTCGATTATCATGTCCCTCATCTTCCCCGGAACCGAGACTCAACACATTAAAATCTCTTTGTTCCTTCCACAATGCCTGTATCTCCGTTGCATCTCCAGCCTCCTTTAATATTGTTCATTATTGAAATGAACACAGAAAACCAATTACCCAGGTGGCAGCAGGAGTTGGTCATGTGCCCACTGAGTCACACTGAGAGCCTGATTCCCTGTTGAGATAGACAAGAACTCCCAGCCCCTCACCCGTCCTTGGGCTCCTGGGACACCCTGACGCAGCCTCGGGGCTTTAGCCATTCAAGTTCAGCGAATTCAGTGCGTGCTTATTGCCACCAGGTGCTGTGGGACAACCCGGCAGGTCTGAAGTGCCAGGCCAGGCAGTTCTGCAGGCACAGCAGTTGTTGACACAGTGGTGAAGAGCATAGATTCCCAGAACACCTGAGTTCAAATCCTGGTTCCACTAACAAAGCTGTGTGATGTTAGATTCTTCCCCTCTCAGTACCTTGCATCCTTATCTGTGAAATAGAAATAATAATAGGACCTACCTGTTGTGGGTTGAATTGCGTCCTCCAAAGAGTTGAAGTTCTAACCCTGTGAATACCTGTGACTGCTGTGTGAATAACCCTGTAGTACCTGTGAACGTGCCTTATTTGGATATTAGGTCTTTGCAGATGTAATTAAGAGGAGGTCCTACTGGATGAGGGTGGCCCCTCAATGCAATGTCTGGTATCATTTGAGGAGAAGAGACTTGGAGACACAGAGACAGACACAGGGAAGAATGCCATGTGATGACAGAGGCAGAAACTGGAGAGGTGCAGCTACAAGCCAAGGAACACTGGCAACCACCGGAAGTTAAGAAGCAAGGAAGGTTCTTCCCCAAAGCCTCAGAGGGAGCATGGCCCAGGCGACACCTTAGTCTCAGGCTTCTGGCCTCCACAGCTATGAGAGAAGAAAGTTCTGTTGTTTTAAGCCACTTGGCTTATGGCAATTTATTATGGGAAACTAGTCCGCTCCCTCAAAGGGTTGTTATGAGGATTAATTGATTATGCATGCACTTCATGCAAAGTGCTTAGGAGAGTATGTAACGCCTAGGGAATCATGTAAAAGTATAGCATTATTGTTGTTACTAGTTATTGTTATTATTATTCCTGTGGTTGCTTTGTCCCATAAGCAGGCAAGTGTCCATCATCACGCTGAGTAATAGCTGACAACTGGACAGATTGAGTGCCTCCCATCTTCACAGAACCCTGGAGCTTCTAGTTGGTAAGTCGGTCCTCAGTCCCCCTCTGGTGCTGGTGAAGAGACCAGGTTCTTCCAGCCACACCGCCTCCGTCACTTTTGCAGGGTACGGAGGGAGGAAGGACATCAACGGCACTTGCGTAGGTTGACAACTTTCTAAAGACTGTGCTGGTTACTGTTGCACTGAATCATCCTGAGGGGAAGAACCAATTCCTTAGTCAAGGTCCTTAAGGCCTGGGTAGCATGTGCTTAAGCACGTGGGTCTTGGAGTCAGTCTGGCTGGTTCAAATCCCACTCCCCCACCTTACAAGCTCTGTGACCTTCAGCAATTCTTTAACCTCTCTGAGCCTCAACTGTAAAATGGGCAAAGGCTAACATAATGTGTATAATAATGAATAGGCAAATAATCCAGAGAAGCTGGGAAGGGCAGTTTCTTCAGGACCAGCACAGCCCCTCTCCCACCTACACAACAGGTACGCACACACACACACACAAGTCTGGTGGCACTTCTGAGGTCACTCTCGCAGCCTCCTGTAATTATCTGTTCTTTTGTCTGTCTCTCTGTGTAGACTAAGCTCCTTCAAGAGAGGGGAGGTGTGTTCCCCGCTTTCTGGATGCACAGAGTAGCTGTGAAAAGGAACCCATATTGAACAAATGGCCAGCTTAAACCAAAGTTTCTCAATCTCTAGGCATTTACATTCCAGCTTTAGGATTTCAGCTATACCCACTTATTCCCTGAACTCTTGTTTTAATCATAATTTCCTTTAAATCAGGAGCTGGCCAACTACAGCCTACGAACCAAATCTGGCAGCGCCCATTCATGTACATAATGTCTGTGGCTGCTTTCAAGCTCCAAGAGCAGCACTGAGTTGGTGCAACAGAGACCATTTGGCCCGCAGAGCTGAAAATATTTACTATTTGGTCTTTTACAGAAAAAGTTTGTCAACCCCTGCTTTCAAGTAACTCACTTTTAATTTAAATGCATTTTTCAACAGGAAACTTCATATAAGTAACGTAATGTAATAGGAAGCCAGCATTCCTTGCCATAGATAGACAGTAACAATCGAATATTTAACTATTAAAATAAACCACATACTAGCTAAAAGTACCTACCACGCCTCAGGAAGCCGGGTTGTAGTGGAGAAAGCAGAAGGTTAGGACAGGACGGAGGTGACGGATGGTGGAATCTTGCTAGCCAACTTCTCCACAGGAACAAATGTAGAGAGAGAAAAGGAGAGAGTTAGTACTGAATCTTGAAGGATGTTCATGTATTAGTGTGGAAGGAGGAAGAACACCCCAGTAAACGAGTCAAAGAAGAAACACTCGGGGCAGTAGAAGAACCAGGATTTACAGGAGGAGGGCGTCAGAGGGAACACAAGCAAAGGAGCCCTGGGGAAAGATAGTGACAGCTCCTCAGGAATGAACAGAGTAAATAAAGTCGTAAAGGAAAAAGGACACTAGGAACAAGTTTTCAGCAGCTGAAAGTAATAAGCATAATTTATAAACTAGATTAGAAAAGAACATCGCAGCACATTTATAATGAAAACAGCTGATGCTAATGAAAGCAATAACATTTAAATAGAAATCTGTTTACCTTTGGGAAATTCATGCATAACTTCAACAATGTACTGATTGATTTAAGGACCAGGGACTGGACTGATTAACCTTCTCGGGTTTTTTGTTTTTAAGGGGTACCTGGCTGGGGTACAAAGGCATGCTGGGAACTCAACAGCCCAACCCATGATTGGGAGTAATTGGAACCAGGTGGAACAGAGGTCAGAGCACCCAACCTGGCCATATGCTACAGTTCTTTTCTTTGTGAGCATCACAGACCTCTTCTAAAACCTAAAGAGAGCTATGCCCCTCCTTCCCAAAAAAATGCACAGAAATATATACACCAAAATGTTCACATTTAAATTTTTTCTACATTGGAAATGTATTCCAGCACATGAAGAGAAGTTAAAAGCAATCTTTTTAAAAAAAATCTTGGTCTCTCTTTTTATAGCTTATTTTAAGATTTGAGGTCTATTTGAGTGGTGTGGAATAGATCTAAAATTGCCCAGAAAGCAAAAATTTTCAATTTTTCTCAAAATCATATGTTAACGAGATTGCTGGGATTTCTTGGCTCCAATAGAAAGTTGGACTTGTGGAGGGGTCTTTGATATCAATACCAAGTCAATTTCAAATGTTTTCACTTAAATGGCACCAAGGGCCAAAAATTCTGAACCCCCCAAATGCATAGGAAAATAAAAAATTAACATTCCTATTATTCACTTTGCCAACTTAGAATGGGTTGTATCAGTAAAGACCAAATCCTCCAAAATTTTTTCAATTTTTTCAATTGAATTCATGTCACTTGTTTTCTTTTGTCTGTAGGTTAATGAGGCTGGGTCAATGATGGAAGAACTTAGGGACCGTGTTTAAATTTGAAGATGGTCTGAGGATGAGTAACCCTCAAGAGAATTCCTGTGATATTATGATTTATAGTAAATAGATATTTGGTCTTTGTCTCTTTCTGGCACAGAGTTCCTAAAATTCTCGGAATTTCCTAAGTGATGCCTTTTGTTATGTTAATGAGGCCAGTCTTGGGAGGCAGGTAAGGATGGGACTTGTTGCCAGGGGAGCCAACTCTGTGATTAGAGAGTTGGAATTTTCAGTCCCACCCCCTGACCTCGGGGAAGGAAGAGGGACTGGAGGTTGAATCAGTCACCAGTGGCCAATGAGTTAACCAATCTTGCTTACGTAATGAAGCCTCCATAAAAACTCAAAAGGATGGGGTTCAGAGAGCTTCCAGGTTGGTGAACGTATGGAGGTGCTGAGAGAGTGGCGCTCTTGTAGAGGGCATGGAAGCTCGGCACCCTTTCCCCATACCCTGCCCTATGCATTTCTCCTGTCTGGCTTTTCTGAGTCCTCTCCTTTTATAATAAACCAATAATTTAGTAAGTAAAATGTTTCTCTGAGTTCTGTGAGCAGCTCTAGGAAATAAATTGAACCCAAGGAGGGAATCATGGGAACCTCTGATTTATAACCAGTTGGCTGGAAGCACAGGCAACAACCTGGGCTTGCAACTGGTGTCTGAAGTGGAGGCAGTCTTACAGGATTGAACCCTTAACCTGTGGAATCTGATGCTATCTCCGGGTAGATAGGGTCAGGATCAAGTTGAATCGTAGGACATCCAGCTGATGTCCTGAGAATTGCTTGTTGGTGTGGGGAATCCTTGCCCCACACTGGAATTGGTACCAGAACTTATTTAGATTCTCAGTGTTCCTAGTGACTTCAGATTTTGGCACATCAAGAAATGAATAAGGCTCTCTCATTCTCAACTCCAGTCTGCAGAAGTGTTTTCTTTCAGCCTCGTGAAGTTTGGAGAGTTGTCCACCTGCAGGGTAACTGTTTGGCCAGATGAGCTTATGGTTTTTCTGCAACATCCGTAATGGTAACCGAAGGACCTTGAATGGAAATATTTGCTACATTCAGATGACCGATAAAGTACTCCAAAGTAAGTCCGGTGGTGAAAAATTCACTGCCAAATTGTTCCGCAAGGGGACTTTTTCATTCTCTCATAAAGGTGAAAGTTCAGTCCAGTGTATTTAATCAAGAGCTTGGGAATTCACTTTCTGGAAAGGCAACACACTTGTGTTTAAATGAGAAGAACATAATATTGTGCATCCATTTCATGACAAAAACCCCCCAGAAGTCCAGCTTTTATGGCACTAGACAAGACTCTTTTCAAGATTTTGGCTGAATCTTTGATGCCAGTGTAGACAGAGATGAAAATGTGCAGCATCGCCACCAAAGCAAGGAAGCCATATGTGTTGTCAAGCATGCCAGGCACTCCCTTCCATGCCCACACGTTTTTCCTAGTTAAAGTTGTACCTGAAAGAAATAAGCTTTTCAGCATGAATGTTTCCAAAGTGACCCACCAAAAGAAAACATTTCTCCTGATGGCACCAGAGTGCACATAACGGATGAAGGGCAGTGGCTCCAGACTGAAAGGTGTAGGCAGTTTCATGCAGTGGCCGGCTGAAGGGAGGAGGAAGAGCTGTAATTCCTGCTTTAAAATATCAGGAGAAATATTCGTCTCTTTGAGTAGGTGAGGTTATCTGATAGAGGTGCCACTTTATTGGCGTCTCTGCTCTAAGTCATAAACGAGCTTGATCAAGGCTGGGGCATAGGTCTTCTGTAAGACATCCCTTATTGCACAAATGCTCTGTTGCTTGGCAGCGTGAGAGAGGAAGTTGTAGAATGTTCCATGATATGGCTTTTGGGCGGGGACGAAGGCAAATTCAGGTGTTCCATCGTTTCCAATTCCAGTCCTCTTCTCAGGAAGCACACTTACACTGCAAGATGCTACATGGGGATGCTGAGAAGGGAGGTGCTCCTTCAGCTTTGTTTTATGCAACCACTGACAAGTAATTTGCATTCCAAGAACCACTGTGGCTTTAGTGACCCATTATGTTCAGTAATGGAAGTGAAACCACGGAGTACATAATTTGCTTTGTGCTTTTATTTCTTGATACTTCTCAAATTAGCTAAGCTTCAGATTTCCTTAAGCATATGTCAAGGTATACCTTTAATTTCTATCAATGAGAAATTAATCTAGGCATTGACACATGATAACCACAGACTTTGTATATTATCTCACTGAGCAAGCGCCCCATTCCACAGCACAATTGTTTGGAACAAAACACCTTAATTATATAATTTGATAATTTTTTTTTTCAGAGTTGATTTCTGTTACTTCAAAGCAACAGAAAGAAAACTGGAAAAAAAGCATTGTGTGTGTACGTGTCTGTTTGACTCCCAGACACTTGACACTCATCCATAGGCCCCATATCTGCCCCTCCCCCTCCCCCCTGCCCCAGGTTAAGAAATTCTGCACTTGACATTGACTAGTCCACTAATCCTTGTACAGTCTATTGGAACAGGCTCTTCACGCGGGGAGAATCAAATGGAATTGTAGTGAGCTGTTCTGGGCAACCAGACCAAGGGACAGAGATCTATAGTCAACATATATTTCAAGCCCCAATTGGCCTATATTTCCCACCCTTCCTCCCATTTTTACACTCTAATATTGTCCAACTCCCTATATGGATGGGGGCCTCCACTGATAGCTGATATTCCCTTTATGCTATTTGAGGAGCCTGGATTATGAGAGCACGGACCCTTCACTTTCTTCTTGATACTCCAGGTCACCCAGTGGTCGAGTGGACAGGTTTGGAAGTCAGATGGGCCTGAGTTTGACTCCCAGATCCACTATTTATTTTCCTTCTTTAATAGCTATGTGTCCAATTTAATCCTCCTAAGGCTGTCACCTCATCTGTAAAATGGGATTAAAGGACATAATGTCTCTGTGATAATCTAACTCCATTTTTCATTTTTGACTGCCGAGAGCTTTCAAGCCCTACCCTTTCTCTTCCCCGTCCTCCCCACATCTGAACAAGCTGATAGGAAAGCCCAGGTCTTCCTTCCTTTGGTGATGGCAAGATGTTCAAACCACACAAGCCTTCGCATGTGGGCAAAACCCCTCACCCAACTCCTACCCCTAACTGCTATAAAAGCCAAGCCAGTGTTCTTTCCTTGCTCTCTCAAGACATTTTGGACCTGCTTGGGAAACCTGCCCTGGTCTCCCCAGAAAGCCTCATTGTGTGAGCAATAAACCTTGTCAAACCCTCTTGGTGTATGTATGGCATATGAGCCAAATTTTGCTTGATGGGGTCCATCCCACTTCTTCACGGTGACCACAACAATTGGCGCTGTGAGCAGGATGTCTAGGCGATAACCACCATCACTGAGGGCCTATCTCCTCTTGCTTTGGCTTGTTAACTGGCTCTGCTGTCTGCTGGAGAGCATTCACCATGAGCTGCTGCTGGCTAGCATGCTCTGGGGTTGTGCTGCTGCCTGCTGGCTAGCTTTCACTTTGAGCTGAGCTGCTTTGTGCTGCATTTGCTGAATTCTTTCAAGCCTCTGTTATATTGAACCAACCTAAGTCAGAAGTTTCAATAATTGGCATTTAGGCACAGGAGTATAGAATTGGGGTTCTCCTTAAAGTAGCCCCGGGTCATGTGTCTCGGTCTGGACACATCTGCGTGTCTCAGATTGAATTGTGTATCTCAGTTCCAGCGTAAGCCACAAATGCCACTAGGCTCAGAAGAATGACTGTTACCCTATGACCACTGTGTGTGTCTTGACCAGGCTTTAGCCCCTGGAGGGCTCAGGGAAAACACTGATACCCCATACAACATGCATGCCCTTTGGGGGGTCACTTGTATGGAAGAACATGCCGAGGGCATACGCCTAAAAGAAGATGACTCACTAAGACCCTCAAAATGCTTTTGCTGCTGCCCGTGCCTCTGTCACAACAAAATTTTTATCCTTGGGGCTATAGGAAAAAACACTCACAGCACCGGGATGGCACAGCCAAAGGGTTAATTCAAATACGACTTAAGTCATGGGTCCTAAAACCCAATAAAGCACCCATTCCATGGGGGAGGCCCCAATTCCTGACAATATTAATTTGAAGGTCTCCGGAGAAGGAAATTTCTAAATATGAGCTGGGTCGAAAGGATCCACTCCTCAGAGTGTATCTAATAACCACCACCAAACGATAATAATAATACTAATACCACCTAGATAGAGGAGGAAACAAAAACACTGAGGGACCACAATTTGGCCCAATTGGAAATCCAAAAGGTACCGAAAGAATTTATACAATAAACAGATAAATAAGCGCAGACTGCCTTTTACAGCCCCACAGCATAGGTTCTGAATTAACTTTAAAATCTACTGAGATGCACTAGTTGGCAAACCTTCACGGCTTTAATCAATACTGAGACTCAAATTATAGTTATACCTGGGGATCCCATTAAACTTAAACAAGGTATGCCATATAATCTTAGGGGAGTTACTGAACATTAAATAGAAGAGCAAAAAGGTGTGCCTCTCCTTACCTATCAGAAATTTTGCCTTGCTAAATTTCCCATCGTCAGATTGCCCACTGCCCTAAAATATCCCATAGTGGGCACAGACGCTCTGATTCAAAGTGTGATAAATTAAAGTTCAATTAACTCTTTGGCACTTACAATCCGCTTAATAAATATGGGGCCTCATGGACCTCCCTGCCCCTGGTTAAAATATTTAATAAAATCCAATATAAATCAAAACTGGGCATTCAAGATAGAAACCTATTATGCAAGACCTATTTAGAGAAGGGGATGATTATCCTCACTACTGCTCCATTTAACAGCCCAATTTGGCCTGTTCTTAACCTTGGAAGGGATGAATCATGCCTCACCACGGATTCTGCAATCTGAATGTCATGGTCCCACCCATTGAGGCCCCCATACCCAGTATTATTTAGATAACTGACTTCATCCAATCGGCAACTGGTAAATACTTTGCAGTCATAGATTTGGCTAAATCTCTTCTATTCGGTGCCTATTTTCACAGCCTCTCAGTCGCAGTTCGTCTTCATCATCAAAGCAACACAACAGAGCTTTACCTGGCTACCCCTGGGGTACCTCAACAGCCCTGCCGTTGCACACAATCTTTGCAGGCAAAATCATAACCACATCCAACGTGACGGAACATGCTAAAAAACTGCTGCTTTCCATCCTCAACCAGAGCATCCCTGAAAAGGGATGGGACCTAAGGGTCGGCACAATTGGCTGAACTTCAGGAAGTTATCTTAGCACCGAATGCCCTGGCTAACAGTCACCCCATCTGCACACTTTTATAGACTCGTGGACCATTGCCAGTGTTCTGGCCATCTGGTCTTGCCGATGACAGAAATAATTCCTTATCCAAGGTTGCCCCGTTTGGGGTAAAGAACTCTGTGAATCTCTGGCCTCGCAAATCCCCAAAATAGAAATCAGGGCCACACATGTCTCTGTACATACTAAAGCCACAGAAGAAGGCCTCGCCAAGACACTTCTTCTCTCCTTCAGAGTTTTGACCGAAGCATTCGTTTCACTTTTCAACCCATACAATGCTGGGCTCTCCATGTGTCATTCAAGGGAATTTTCTTCTCTCTTACTGATCTCAAGATACGGGCTCACAGAGAACCATAACAGCTTAACTCGACAAGTTCAAACTCAATTAAATGAAACGGCACATTTCAGTTATTAGCCAAACGTCAAGGGTGAATTGTAATAAAGAGTCTGCCTCAATTTTTGATGTTTGATTGCTGACATCTTCCAAATCCAGCCTTCCCTCTTCCCCTTCTGCCCCAGACCTGAGCAAGCTGATAAGAAAGCCTGGGTGCCAGCAGGAAGCTCACAGCTTTAACCCTCGCACAAGATTCCTCACTGCAGGCCCACCACCATGAGTGCTCAGCCAGTCTCCTTTCTCGGCTCTCTCAAGCCATGTTTGGACTTGGGAGTCTACCCTGCTCTCCCTAGAGAGCCTCATTATGTGAGAAATAAACCTTTTTCTTACTCTCTTTGTATGTGTGTGGCATCAACAATCTTGACAATCTGAACTAAATTTGGGGGGTGGGGAGAGTCCATGTCGTCTTTGCAGTGTGTCCACACGTCACGAGTTTAATAAACACAAATGAGTGTTATTTTTTATTTCCCTGTTTAAATTGATGGATATATGTGAACCTGATAGTTATCACATATGTGTTTGGTTATAAGAGAGGCAGTATTAATCTAAGGGATATCCTTGATGCCAAGGATGTCAGAGACTTCTTGTGCCAATGGCAGATCTCTCATGTCACAGGATGCTAATAACCCATAATAAAAAGGACTGATTGGGGCCAGCCCGGTGGCGTGGTGGTTAAGTTTGCATGCTCCACTTCAGCAGCCCAGGGTTTGTGAGTTTGGATCCCAGGCGCAGACCTACACACTGCTCATCAGCCATGCTGTGACAGCATCCCACTCACAAAAAATAGAAGAAGATTGGCACAGATGTTAGCTCAGGGCCAATCTTCCTCACCAAAAAACAGAGCACTGAATCAAAACTTAGAAGATAAATATCTCCAGATTAAGAGAGAAGGATGCACATATTGGGTGTTCAATAAACATTTGTTAAATGAATGAATGGCCCCAGCACGTGGGATTTGAGAACTGACTAGATATAAGGCAGGGAAAAGTCAAAAGTCAAAAGTAACTCGGAAATCAAGAAGGAGAATGTTGCCCTGATGTGCTTCATCCTTGCACCTGGCAAACGTTAGTGATTAAGAAAATGATGCTTTTAAAAAATGTTTCAGTGGTGAAACATTCAGGAAAACCTAACAATAAAAGCAAGTCTGGTCCTTTTTAAGACCCTGTGTAGAAATAATTCCAAAAAGATTAAAATCAGTGCAGAAACCAAGGAACCGTTTTTTCTATATCATATTGATCATCCCAAATGGAACGTTAGCTACGTCAGAACAATTGTTCGGAATTGCTTTTGCCTCTAACTCTGGACCTCTGTTCTTAAAGGATTGTTTCCTAAAGGGAAACATTCAACCAGAAAATTTTAGCACATCAGGCTCTCTCTAAAGATTAAGAAGTCTCTGTGAAGGACTGAGTGTCTAAATTGAAAACTTTTTGCTGTCACACTCAGGAATAAATGAACGGTCCTTCACATCCCCTTCCTTTCTGCCTGTGGTTCACCTATGTCAACTTTTCTCTCAGAAGTGAAATAAAATTAAAGCCCAAGTGTCAGTCACGGATGGACACACCCTCCAGTCTGCCTCTGCTCAAGCATTGCCAGGGACACCAGTCTCGTGCCAAGTCTCCACTCCACTTCTTTTCTACTCATTTTCACATAATCCAAGAGTCACATTTCAGGTGCACGGTTTCCACTGGGGCCTGGCCACCTCTTTAACTGTGTGAGAAATCGCCTATTTGAAAGATTCGTCCCCCTCCCCAGACTCTGTGGTTTGACTTTCTCCCCATCTGGGGTTGCTTGGAACAAAACAGCTACCTCAACTCCTTGTCACTAAAGCCGAGGAGATGGCATTAGAGTCATCAGAACAAGCTGGCATTAAGGGTTTTCTTTGTTAGCCACATTTAAGACATTTGGGTGGCCCTCCCTCTGCTGACCTTGCTACAGTCTTCCCCGCTTGGCATTTGACCTCCAGAGTGTACCAGAAAAGGGACTCAGAGACAGGCAACCTAATGATGATAGAACACAAGGCCGTGGGCCCCCAACTTTAGTGACTCCACAGGTTCTTTGTGCAGCTCTGCTTCTACATAACCAAGGGAAGGGCTTTCAAAATGGCGGCCAACGCACTCAATGGTTGGCAGATCTGCTATGTAAATCACATCCTCCAAGTCCAACAAAAAGTCAGCTGTTGGCTGGAACTCAGGTGCCGGAGAATGGCCAGGTTTGGCTGCTGCCTTGGGAAGCCTGGTAACATCACATGCGGACTTGGGAATGTTAAGAGATACAGGAAGTTAGACTTCATGGCTTTTCTAATCTTCCCTCTATCGTGATTCTTCTTTGGAAACAAGGCAGTTTTCCTGCTTAAAGGGCTGTTTTTTTACAGTAATGGGCAAGGTGGACATGCCTTAATTCAGTGCTTTCAAACTTTCATTACACACTACCTTCAGTATTTTAGCTCTGTACCATTTGTTCTATTATTTGCTTAACATTGTTCTTTAAGTCAGCTCATGCATAATTTATTTTTTTAATCTTAAGTAATAATATCTAAGAACTAATGCATTTGGTATGTTAGTTATATATTTTCATATATAAATTCATATATAATTCTTTCATATATAAATTCTTTTCATAACACACACTATACTAAACAAATCCCCTTTTGCATATTTCTTAAATATTCAACTTGGTACCATTAGAATAATCTTGTACGCCATATGCAACAGTCAAGATTCAGCAGGACAGCAGAAACTGGGCAAGTTCATTTGATCAGCATTTTTTAAACAGTATGAGAAAAGTAAAAATGCAAGAAAAGAACACAGAAAGGGTTAACACAGAAATAGTGATTGTATGAAGCAGTTACTATCCTGAAGGGACGGAGGGAAGGGTGTGGGGTTACTAGAACCTAGAAGCTTGGAAGAAGAACCCCTCAGAGCTGGGACTCAGACTTCCAAGGAGGAGATGATGCCCGGACGGTGCTGGTCCCCCTGAGGGGGTTCCTGAGGCTGGATCTGGGGGTGTGGGGAAGACGGGGAGCTGGAATTCCCGCTGGTCTAATCATCTGCTCCTGCCACAGTATAGAATCATTGCTGGGGTGACGCTCACCAGAAGAGCAAGCGAAGGAGAAACAAGGTGTCCCCTCTCCTTCCTCCTTCCCTCCAGTCTCCCTGTTGACAGAACATCCAGCTGGTAAAGGAGAAAGGCGGTTCCGGGATCCCCGGGCCCAGCATCCCAGAGTAGAGTCTAGAAGGATGGGCTAATTGAGAGATAATTGCTTAACAACCAGCACAGCACACTTGGCAAAAGACTGTCCTAAAAGATGCTCAGAAGAGAAATGCCAGTTTGGGCAAATATGCTTGTGTGTTGTGAGAGAGAGAAGTTGGAACAGGCTTTCCAGACCCCCTCAAGGCCCAACAAACAAATTATAATTTAGACAAGTCTGGGATTCTTCGCAGCCCAGCTTGTGGTGAGGGTATTAGCTTCACAACTCCAAACAAGCTAAGCTGTCTGTACGAAACCCCCTCAACAACACCTCGCTGGGAAGCCTGCAAGAGCGGAGAATATAAAGCTTTCGATTCTTGTTTCCAGCCAAGGGGGTTGAGCTGGCAGATGGGCACTATGTCCAGTCCTGGCAAAGGATACCACAGACCTTGCATCCAAAGAGCTCACAACCAAGATGGCAAGGTAAGACTAGACTCTCGAAAGTTTCCACCACAGTGTAGCGCAAATCACCTTGGCCATGTGCCCTGTTACTGCTAGTTCCTGCTTAAAAATCTCCTTTGCCTTTCAATCACACAAATTCCTTGTGTGGTTGCAAAAATACCCTCAATTGTTCACCCCTCCCTGTATCCCACCTGTCGCAATGTGACTTTGCAGCCCCTCCCATCAAGAGTTGGAGTCTGTATCCTCACCCCTTGACTGAGCTGGCTATGCAATGTGCTTTGGCCAATAGAATGTGGCAGAAATGATGGAGTGCCAGTTCTACGCATAAGTCTCAAGAGGCCTTGCCTGCTTTCACTTTCTCCTAGAACCCTCCCACAGGTGAACAAGCCTGCCTGAGCTAGCCTAGTGGAGGATGAGAGACCACACGGAGGAGAGCCGAGGTGCCCCAGCCAACAGCCAACCTACCCCCGGAAGCAGAGGCACCTGCTGATCCATAGCTGACTGCAGAGGCTAAAGGGAGCTCAGCCTAGGTCACAAAAGCCACCTAGCTGAATCCAGCCTAAAGTATCTGAGTCAGCCTAAACTGATGAATCAAGAACTAATAAATTACTGCCATTTTAAGGCACTTCATTTTGGAGTAGTTGTTATGCAGCAATGGCTAACGGATACAAATGGCCTACAAAGCTGTGGGAGAATTTTCCCTGCAGAATTTTTCTCTCCAGCCACATATTTCCCTTCTCTCCCCATACTTCACTATTCTAATTCCTCCGCCTAAACCACCCTTTCCCCTCCCACATCCACCAGCTAAATCCAACACATTTATTTTTGAGGTCCCTGCTTATGTACTACTTTCTCCAAGACCTTGTCAATCTCAAATTAAAACTAGATCCATATCTCATACTCTTCCACAGAATACTCTCCTTTTTTCCTTCAAGGAATGCATCATAATTTGTGATTATATATCTAACTGTGAGGTTCCTTGTTTAATGTCTACATCCTTTCATCTCCTGGAAGCTCCATGAGGATGTCTGTGTACCCAGCACCCCAGCAATGTCTGGCATGTAGCAGGTGCTCCATTAATTATCTGTTGAATGACTGAATGGCTTCCAAGTTAGCTAACTGGGCATCCTTGATATCAGATTCTTAAAGAAAGGAAAGAGGCCTATTTGAAAGATTAAAGAAGAAAGTGGCTCCACCTCCTCTTCCTCACTATTTTACCCGCTCCTGGCACCAGTTCAGGATGCTTGGAATAGATGTGACTGATGACAGAGGCAGAATTATTGTCTTTCCTGGGTCACGATTCTGCTGGGCTCTAAACCTGTGTGGCAGAGTATAAGGCCGCAAGCCCAGCTGGGCTAGGGCAGTGGGGATTGTGCCAAGAGACCAAAGAAATGACCCAGAAACTGCAAACGAGACATATAGGTTTATCGGGACTGACTTACAGGGAGAATGTCCAGTGGCAGCCGGCTGGACATAGATTTGTGCACCGCTCCCACCCCCTGAGAGAGGCTTGCTTAAGTAGGCAGAGGAAGGAAGGCTACATGCTTGCCAAGGGGCTGTCGTTGGTATGACCAGCGTTCCCAGGAACAGTAGCTCACATGGAGGGGCTCTGCGTCCCTGTAAGACACGATATTCTTCACATGAGATAAGGGAGGATCCAGGCTGGGCAGGCTCAAACTGTTACAAATCCCAGAGCTGGGCAGCGTGCCCAGAAGGGAGCCAGAAGGACACACGGTTGCGATGGGCCTGGGGGTTTCTGCTGAGCAAGCAAGGCCCAGGCCCTACACAGAGATAGCTAATTGTACTCCCACATCGATCCACTCTTCTTCCCTTTAGAGTCCCAGATTGGGTTTTGGCAGGACACATGGCCACTCCACTGGAATCTCACTTGTCAGCTTCCCTTGCAACTAGGTATGGTCATATGACTAAATTCTCACCAATGAAATGTGAGAGCAAGTATTGGCACCTTCATCACTTTCCTTAAAAGGGAATTGCTGGCCCTCAACTTCCTCTCTTTCACCCTTCCTGTGAGCTGGAACAAAGATGTGGTGCTGATGAGTCAGCTTCAATCATGAGAACAAAAGCAAAACCCCAAGGATGCAAAAGCAATAAGACAGAAGGAACCCGAGACTCTGGATGAGTTCGTGGAACCAAGCTTCCTACCCTACCCTGGACCAACCTGGCCTGGAACATGAAAAAGAAATAGGCTCTAATCATGTTTTTGAGGCATTCTATCTTAGGGCTTATTTGTTACAGCAGCTCAGCCTGTAGTCTAATCCATATACCTCATCAAGTCTTCTGTTCCTGGGGGAGTCGGGAAAGGAAACAAGTCCCAGAACATCATCCAAACTGAACAGATATAGAACATCAACTCTACCAGCCTTGGTCTGTGACCAGAGCTCAGACTCTTTCAATGTTCCTTCTCCACATCCCCCAACCTTGCTCCTGTCATCAGACAGTTCAAATTCCCCCTGGTCCTTTTCCCTCCCAGATGTTACTTTAGAAATGAGGGCGTGGTCTTCACTGCTTTGGGTCCTGCTAAGACTCACTCAGGAAAGTAGGACATGTGATCATTTCTGGCATAATGCTTTATCTTGCTGAGGCTGGCCAAGTTACACTATTGATAGGAATGAAAACATTCTAATCACCAACTCATGACAACTCACCAAAAAAATTATTTTAATTCATATACATTTTTTTTTTTTTACTGAGGAAGATTCTCCTGAGCTAACATCCATTGGCCATCTTCCTCTTTTTGTATGTGAGCCGCTGCCATAGCACGGCCACTGACAGACAAGTGGTGTAGGTCTGTGCCTGGGAAGCAAACCCGGGCCACTGAAGTGGAGCATGCTGAACTTAACCATCAGGGCACCACGGCTGGCCCCGTTATACATTTTAAATTAAAGCAAATTTAATGTCTTCACCCAAACAGATTCATTACTCAGGAAATTCCTTATACAGGTGGACACCTGCTCTCCTGAACTTCAAGAAAATCTCCCTTACATCAATGTGCAGGACTTCTCAAACTTTTCTCTCAGTTTCCTTAACAGCACAGGAAAGAGAATCTGCACTCAAAGATGTCTGGGGATTTAGCACAAAACAGCCCTCCACAAGCAGGGAATTTCTTTACGGTATTATATTTTACCTTTAAAATTCCAATGCAAATTGTTTACACACTCTGCTTGTTTTACTGTGAAATAGTGTTTTCATTTGCCATCATTTTTAAGCAGTTGAAAATATGTTCCACCTCACTCAATAAAAATAAACACAAATTAAAACTGCAATGACATCATATTTTTCACCTATAAAATTGGGAACAGTTTTAAATGTGATCATACACCCTGTTGACAAGGGTGTGAGAAAACAGTTCTCTCCTCCCGCCCTGACTATATTGGTACAGCCTTGTGGGAGGAGAAGGTGGTTAGATAACGTGTATCGAAAGTTTAAATACAAAATTGAAACTGACCCACAATTTGACCTCCGGGAATTTATTCTCCAGATATTCTTGCACATGCATGCAAAGACGTATGCACAAGAATCTGCATCAGCGCCACCTGTAAGAGCAAAAGTAATCTCAGTGTCAAGCAATAGAAGGTTGGATAGACAAGATGGGGTATGTGCGTATGTGTTGGGTGGGTTCTCTAAGACGCAGAGGCCAAGAGAGAGTGCAAAAGGTTTTTTTAAGAAGTAATGCTACGGAGGCCAGGCCCATGGCCTAGTGATTAAGTTTGGCACACTCCCTTTCGGTAGCCGCAGTTCGCGGGTTCAGATCCCAGGCACGGGACCTACACCACTCATCAGGTATGCTCATCAGGTGGCAACCCACATATAAAGTAGAGGAAGATTGGCACAGATGTTAGGTCAGGGCTAATCTCCCCCAGCAAAAAAATAAAAAGAGAGAGAGAAGTAATGCTATGAAGGAAAAGGAGAGGAAATAGGGTTGGGTTGGGGGTGTGTTAGAGAAATGACCAGGCCCTTGTACCACCACCTTGCCCAGTCATGGGCTTGGGGCCGCCCCGAGAAGAGCACAACCTCAACTCGACAGCTGAGGGGGACCGTGAAAGAGCTGCCAGCTTAAGGCTGTCAGCTCTCCATGCCTGGGCAGGGAGCTCTTTCTTAAAGGTAGGTCTGAGCAGCTCATCCTGGCTCTGGCACAAAGGTTACCCACAGGATAAAGAAGAAAGAGAGGAATCTGTAATTCCTAGTATGGAACATCTACAAGATACATTGTTAAGTGAAAAATAAATAAAGAGCAACAGAGAACACAGTGTTTTGGAACTAGATCGAGGAAGAGGTTGCACAACAATGTGAATATACTAATTACCACCGAAATGTACACATTGAATGGTTAATTTCGTCCTGCGAAGTTCAGCTCAACTTTTTTTAAAAAACAGAGAGAACACAGTGTAGTACCATTGTGTTAATAAAAAAGAAAACACATTTATGAGCATGCATGCCCAGAGAGGCGTGGAAAATCTCCAGAAGCAGCCACAAAACACTGATGCTGCGGTCATCACTGCGGCGAGAGACTTAATTTTCACTGAACACCCTTGGTCCTGCTTAAATTTTTACCATGTGCATGTAATTACACCACCTCTAAAAAGAACATCATTAAGGTTGTTTAATTGTTCTGATGAATGAATAAATTACTTGCCATCAGGAAAAACAAATGAAAAATTCCCTGCCGGATTATTAGCACGTCACCGTTATATTGATCTTTCCATTTCTGGAAATTCAGCCTCTGCCAAGGCACACAGACATCTCATATCAGGTTCAGCTCTGTCCTTTCTCTCAGGGTCAGAGTACTTCCTGAGCACAGATGCAGTAAACTTCTAGAACCACATGACAAATACTGATAACTTGCTAGAAAAGGAGAAAAACTGTATCTTACTGAAAAGTCCTTCAGCAGCTGCTAGACCATTTGGCATTGAGCAAATTAGCATGCCTTCCTGGACTTCGTTATTTTTAAAGACGGTAAAGTGGGCCAGTCACCGACGTTTCCCCTTCCATCAACAGGTAAAGGACCGGCTGCCCCTGGGTCTTTCCTCCAATTGCTCAAGTATGTCTCGTGACCCCATTTGATGGTGTCAGTCAATAAGGGCACCTTTTTCAACTTGGCTGCCTCTTTTTGACCCAAAATAATTTCAACCATCTCTACAGCTCCAGGCTCCACCAGGTTTTCCATTATTCCATGGACCTTTCACCGTGATCCTGAACTGACCTTGAAAAAAGAGACAAACAATTTCTTACCTATCTGTTTGATTGTACTTCTCATTGTTCTACTCCAAGCCAAGACTTTTCTTTTGAGTTGCAAAAAACACTAGCTCTTGGCCTCCAAAGTTACACTAGTGGTTTCTTGACATCTCAGCAAGTGTTTTGTTTCATGCAATCAGCGCTCAGACTTTTCTCGATGGAGAGACATATGGTTTGGCCCATTTTAGCAACTCCATAATAAAACCAATTATAAAAATAAGCATCTAAGAATATCTTATGCTTTTAGGATTGACACCACCACTCACTCCTCAATTGCTAGTTGTGGCTGGCACTGCAGTCAGCGTCTTTGTGGTCGAGTTAACTGCGGCAAAGTCGGCAGCAAAGCCACATCACAGCTCGGGGCCTTTGGGTTGTATGGCATCCATTCATTGGGTGGCACCTGTCACTGACTTCAAGTTTTTGCTTCAAATTCTTCTGCCTTCTAGGCGGAAGTGTAACTTTAAACTTACTGCTCTTTAAGAAAGTGAATGAAAAATGATACTAAAATCCCAACAGCCAGAATTGTCAGCAATCTTATATGTATTCATTTATTCAACAAATATTTATCAGATGCCTATTTACATGCCAGGCACTGCGTGGGGGCCCTGGAAACGCGGTGGTGAGGAATAAGAACCAGTCCCTCCCACATGCTGCTTGAGCAAACAGGGAGCTAGAGATGTTAAATAAATCATCCAACAAACATATGACTCTACATTGTGAAGACTATTCTAAAGATACGCTACTCTCAATGAGTATAGGAGGCTTACTTTAACGCGGTCAGGTAGACAAGTGATATTTAAGGTGAGACTTGTCTTAGTCTGTTCAGGCTTCTGTAACAGAATACAAGACTGGGTAGCTTATAAACAACGGGTATTTGTTTCTCATAGTTCTGGAGGCCTTGTGACTCTTAGAAGACCACTAATCCAATTCACGAGGGCTCCACCCTCATGACCTCATCTAATTTTAATTATTTCCCAAAGGCTCCACCTCCTACTACCAGCATTCTGGAGAGTAGGGATTTCACACGGGAATTTGGGGGAGACACAGACGTTCAGTCCACCACAGACCTGAAAGATAAGTGATCTCACTGGTGCAAAGTGGAAGGAAAAGTGTTTTAAGTAGAGGGAGCAACACAAGTAAAGACCATGGGGAAGGAAAGAGAGGATTTAGTCAAGGAAATGAAGGAAGGTCAGTGTGGCTGCAGCAAAATGATTGAGGATGGTGAAGAAGAGATGACCGGAGAAGTCGGCAGGGCCCAGACCATCCTGGGCTTTGTAGGCCACAAGGAGAGTTTTAAGGAGCCTTTGAAGGTTGTAATGAAGGGAATAGCTTTAGCAGACATGCATTTGTTTGAGGTTCTTCTGGCTTTTGTTGAAAGAGCAGACTAAGCAGGAGGCAAAAGAGGAAGTGGGGGGATCAGCTGTTCCCATAGACAGTTGAGACATCATGGTAGCCTGGAATGTGACAGAGGAGACGGAAACAAGGGGATGAATTAGAAGTGTGTTCTGAAGGTAAAACAGACGACACCTGCAAAGAGAATGGCTGTTTAGAGCAGAGGATTGAGAGAGGGAGAATGTCAAGAGTGTCCCCTCTGTGAAACCTAGTCCTCTCTGACCATCTCCAACGTCATACCAAGCCTCAGTTTCCTCCTCTGTGAAGTAAAACCATTACTGACCTTTTCAGGTCGTGCTGATTAAAGGGGATAATGCATGGAAAGCACCAATGGGCAATGCTCGAAAATAGCCCTTTTACGATTATCTTCTTTTTGCCCCATCTCTTTAACTCTGCCCTTTGTAATAATGCTATTCTTCAAGTGGGCTAGATTTTGTCCTCTCTTTACTCTCCACTCACCTCCACCCAAATTTCCTCTCTCTTCCTTGTGTGCAAGACTGAGGTTACCCCTTCTCAGTACGTAAGTCTCCCAGTCACCAACTTTCTTGTCCAAGTCAATTCCTTCAGCAAACAGAGCAAAGAGCTGGGTCCTCTTCTCACATCAGTGGGCCCTTTAGGCACGAGGGTCTGTTTCACAGTCCTTCGTCTTTTGTTATTTTTGATGGCAAAGGGGTCAGGTACAGGTTTTCCTGTTCCCCATCCTGGTTGCTAGGGCATTTGCTCAAACAGATGAAGAATAAAGTACCCTCCAACAAGGTATTCTGGATATGCTCATTGCCCACACATGCGGTTCTCAGGAAGAGTCACCACGATGAGGAAAATCACACTGGCCCCCTGACAACAAGGGGATGTCATCATGGGAATTTCTAAAGTGTGAGCTGTTGGCTGTTCTCACAGAGCCTAGCTGCAACTTCATGGGCCAGGAATTCCACGGTTTTTGGTAGCTGGCTGCTTCTGAATAACTCCCCAATTAAATAAATTAAGGAATTAATAAATAAATAAAGCTTAAAAATCAATTGGGGGAGTATTATGCCAACATCAATTTCCTGGTTTTGACAATGTCAGAGGGTTGTATAAGGATCATTGGAGAAGTTGGCTGATGGGAGACAGAAAAATCTGTGCTATTTTTGTAACTCATGTGTGTCAAACTATCTCAGAATAAGAGGTTATAATTTTTTAAATCAAATGCACCTTAAAAAATTAATTCCGGCAATCCAGTTCAGAAACACTCTGTGATTGTACTGCTACACGCTCTGAGGATGGACAAAATGCTTCACAGTCCTCAAAGCTGCAAAAGCAGAATGTGAGTCGCATGAAAAGCCAGGTTGACACGACACTGTAAAAATACCTACAGTGACGGAGTCCGAGTTTCAGGCTGATTACCCCAGAAGCTTGAGTGGCAGCGGTAGTCCCCAGGACTTGTGACGAAGGTTATCTGCTATCCTGGGGCCTCAGGACCCCAATGCAAGAGTCTTCCACTAAGCCAGCCATCCCCAGAGCCCTCCCCGCCTTCCTCAGCCTAAATCCTGAAGAGTTCACCCGGCCAAAAGGTCAACCACACATTTATGCTCCCAGAACCCTTGGCACAAAGGTCTTCAAATACCCCCAGCAACTCACATACACTACTGAGAATGACGACAGCGGCTCACATTGACTGGACACGGCTCAGCCCTTTGCATCCATTCTCTCACTTAATTCTCACAACAAGACCAGGAGTTTGATACAGGAATCACTGTTAAACCAGCAGTCCTAAACCAGTGACTCTCCACGCGGTCTCTGCTCCCCGGCAATCAGGGCCTGTCTCCTCCCCTACCTTCGTTTCTAACCCTTCTGGGCTCATCTGCCCCCCTTCTCTGAGGTTGAAGGATTTACAAGTGAAAAACACCCCATTTTCTGAGGTGTGGAAGGAAGGGAGCAACCACTCCTGCCTTCAACTGAGAGTGTGAAAAATAAGCTTAACTAAACCTGAGAAAAATTTTTAAATGCCTTTGAAAAGACTTATAAATCAAACAGTATTTGTGTGTCTCTCTGCTCTTCAAAATTATCATGCATGCACCTGAAGTTTAAGCAAAGAAATCCATTAAACAAAACTAACATCACAAAACCCAGATTTAGAGATTTATGCCCTCACTCTAATGAATGTCCAATTCAGAATACCATTTTGTCTTCAAAGAGCCCCGAAGGTTCTTATCTTTGTTATCTTTCTGTACTGTTAGCAGAAATATTACATCTTTGAAAAGAAGAAAAACATTATTCCCAGAGCTAAAACAGAGAAGGCTTTGAACTATTTAGGGATAAATCAACTCACAGTTACTATACACCAACACGAATAAAAGAGACTATTTCAAACTAAGTACAGTAGTCCCCCCTTATCCACAGATTCGGTTTCTAAGGTTTCAGTTAGCCGCGGTCAACTGTGGTCTGAAAATATTAAATGGAAAGTTCCAGAAATAACGGCCCCAAAGTGCAAGAGTAGTGATGCTGGCAGTTTATCACAGTACATTGTTATAATTGTTCTACTTTTTATTAGTTATTGTTGTTAATCTCTTACTGTGCCTAATTTATAAATTAAACTTTATCATAGGTATGTTTATATAGGAAAAAACAGAGTAGCTAGAGGGTTCGGTACTATCCGTGGTTTCAGCATCCACTGGGGGTCCTGGAATGTATCTCCCGTGGATAAGGGGACACTACTGTAGGTAGGCCCCTCTTACATATATTCAAGTGTTCATTTCCACATCAGTCTTAGAATATACACCTAAATTTTCATATTATGCAGAAATGTCACACAAGCCCCCACTGAATCAGTTAAACCATTTAATTCTTTCTCTAAGGATGAATCAGGTTGTCAGATAAGCAAACCTCAAGTAAAACTTCTAGACCCTGATTCAGGTAGATTTTAATAGTTCCATATAACCTCTTTCATCAGGATGGCATTCCTTATAATTTATATACAAATTTATCTTAACTCCATTTAAATTTTAAAATGCTTCTCTTGGCTGTCTGAGTTGCTGAGCTTTGTAATGAGGAAGAATAGCAGGTACCCTCTGGTCCTTCAAGTACAGTTGGGCTGTGTGCGCACTGCACAAGGGCACCTGGCCAAGGTGATGAGTGGGGATGGAAATCCAGTCCATGTTCTGATCACTAATTAAGCCATCTGACCTGGTCCAAAGGGCTTCAGCCTAGAGGAAGGGATGCTTTTTGGTAAGTCGCCTGCCCTACCCAAAGCAGGCACTTTCTAAAATTCACCTGTGCAGGTGTGGTACCTCTTTGGACTTCACCTGAGGAACTGTAGGTGCCAGCTGTGGCTCTGAGCATCACCGCCCGTAGCCTGCCTCCCTAAAGTGATCCACACACCGCTAGTAGGTAGAACGGGGCTCTTGTCTGCGGCCCTCCTCGGATCCAGGCCTTCCCTCCTGTTGTCTCTCAGCCTTCTTCCTTATTGTAAACTTTGGATTTCCAATCCTACATATTGCAAGTACAAGATCCATTCTCTCTGATTCTTATTTAACTAGAATTAAAGTACTGACGTTTCCCAGAATACTCAACCCTTGACATACACAGATTGTTTTGTAAAATGCATAATACAATTTCAGAGCTGAAGAAAATGTTGCATTACAGACAAACACTCGAGACAGTCTGGTGCCCACATGAACACTAGGGAACCTCGGTATCGGTGAACTTAAAATTAAGTTTCTTACAGGACCACAAGAAAATGGCTGGGCGGATTGTCACCAAAGTTGAAGGGTACCTTTGCGCTGGGTTTGATTTTAAAACATAGGACACGTGGCACATGGGGGGCTGCTGGAGAATCTCAAAGAGGTGGATTATCTCACTCTGGAGTTTTATGAGAGGCCTCTGTGATCAGGAGACACATGCCATATGCACCAAGATGCTGTCAACAGGGAAGTGTAGCAGTGCTGCAAATAGAAGCCCCCGTCTATCGGCTGAGCAGTCACTCTTTTTTGGGTTTTTTTCTTCTTTTTACATAAAATTTTTTCCAGCTTTATCGGGGTGTAAGTGACAAATTAACATTGTATATATGTAAGGTGTGCCACAGGATGTTTTGATATACACATACCTTATGAAATGGTCACCACAATCAAGCTAATCAACACATCCATCTTCTCATATAGTTACCTTTTTTTTGTTGAGGACACTTCAGATCTACTCTCCGAGCAAGTTTCAAATAACCTATACAATATTGTTAACTAGTGTCATCATGCTGTGCCTGGGCTCTCCCAGACTTATTTATCTCGCATAATGGAAAGTTTATACCGTTTGACCAACATCTCCCCATTTCCCTCAGCCCCCGCCCCTGACAAGCACTATTCTGCTCTCTGGTTCTATAGGTTCGACTTTTTCACATTCCACATATGAGTGATCATACAACATTTGTCTTTCTGTGTCTGGCTGATTTCACTAAGCATAATGTGCTCCAGTTTCATCCACATCATCCCAATTGATAGGTTTTCCTTCTTTTTAAAGTTGAATAGCACCCCATTGTTTGTGTATACCACATTTTCTTTATCCATTATTCATCAACAGATGCTCAGGTTGTTTCCATGTCTTGGTAACTGTAAATAATGCTGCAACAGACATGGGGTGCAGATACCTCTGTAAGATAGTGACTTCATTTCCTTTGGCGATACACCCAGAAGTGGGATTGCCGATCATATGGTAGTTCTATTTTTACTTTCTTGAGAAACCTCCATGCTATTTTCCATTGTGGCTGCACCAATTTGCATTCCCACCAGCAGTACACAAGGGTTCCCTTTCCTTCGCATTCTTGCCAACGCTTGTTATCTTCGTCTTTTGAATAATAGCCATTCCAACAGTTGTGAAGTGATAGCTCATAGGGGTTTTGATTTGCATTTCTCTGATGATTAGCACCTTTTTGTGTACCTAGTGGTCATTTGTGTCTTCTCTGGAGAAATGTCTGTTGAGGTCCTTAGGACGGCCACTCTTACTTACAGGTGCTGACTTGGAATTGAGCTGCTTCCCACATGGGCAACTCTGTTTATCCTATTCCTGAGAAAAGCAGTGAAGATTCACTTAGCAAATGATGTTTAATGATTCTGCAGGCAATCGTCTGAGAGGTAGAGTGAAAAATAAGAGGAAAAATGTACAAATAAGGGGATGTTTCGCCCTTATTTGTATAAATTACCCTCAAGAGTCTGCAATTTAAAAAGAACACTTTAATCAATTTGGCAGCTTGCGTGGCATTTTTCTACACTATTTGTAGGATGTTGGTATCTCCTTAGTAGTTACTATTCTCCCATGATCATACAATGAGCTCTTGAACACGTGGTAGCTTTTCATTCATTCACTCACTTAACAAATGCTTATTGAGCACTTGCCATGTGCCAGACTCTGTTCTAGGCACTGAGGATACAGCAGTAAACAGACAGACAAAGATCCCTGCCTCACAGAGCTTACATTCTGGCATAGGGATGGGAGACAGGCAATAAACCAAAACAGAAGTAAACCATGTAACACGTCAGATGTGCCACAGAGGCAAATGAAGCAGGGAAGAAACACTGAAATGTCAGGAATGTGCTTTTATATGGGGTGGTCTGGGAGGTGACCAAGAGGTGACATTTGAGCAAAACCCTAAATGGGGCAAGGGAGTAAGCCTCAGGGAATGTGGTGTAAGCGCCTTGCAGGCAGGAAGAGGGCAGCAGCAGGTCTGGGGTCCTGGGTACACTGGGAGGAAGCTGGTGTGGCAGGAGGAAGGAGGGGGAAGCCCAGACAAGTAGGCGTGGAGACAGTGCTGAGCCTCGCAGGCAATTTGAAGAACATTAGTTTTGACTCTAACATGGAACACCGCTGGAAGGTTTTGAGCAGAGCAATGTCATGATCTGACTTTTTTTTTCCTTCGTCCTTGAAACAACACACTTCTTTGATCTCTCACCATTTCTATCTTTGGAAAGGCTATGATGTGTTAGTGGGTGTTGAGAATTGTTTGCTTTCCAATGTGCAGTCACCAAACTGAATTTATTCTTACTCTGGACTGCATAGGGACTGCAAACCCAGCGACTCACCAGAATTTAAGTTTTTCCTATTTTTTTTTCATAGGTGTAATTGCGATATAATTCGTACACCATACAATTTACCCATTTAAAGTACACAAGTCAATGGTTTTTTAGTATATTCACAGACTTCTGCAACCATCTGTATACTCAACTTTGGAACATTTCCACCACTCCAAAAAGAAACCCTGTGCCCATTAGCAGTCACTCCCACACTGCCCTCCTCCCAGATCCTAGCGGTCACTAATCTGCTTTCCATCTCTGTGGATTGTAGACTTTCCGATAAATGGAATCATGTAACAGGTGAACTTCTGCGACTGACTTCTTTCACTTAAAATTTTCAAGGTGTCTCCATGTTACAGCACGTATCTGGGCCTCATTCCGTCATCTGGATAGACCACATTTTGTTTATCCCATTCATCAGTTGATGGACATTTGGGTTGTTTCCACCTTTTGACTGTTATGAATAGAGCTCTTACTTTATTTGAGGATCATTCGGGTTCTTGCATTGAAAATAGACGCTAAAGGGGTAAGTCGAAGACAGGGAGAACAGCTAGAAAGTTCTTGCAGGGATCCAGCGAGAGCTGTCGGTGGCTCACACTTTGGTGGAGAAGTCAGAAATGGCCACATTCTGGTGTACTTTTATATCACCTGCTCCTGAAGTGTTCCCTGCCTTTCCTTTTTTAACCATTACTATAATTACTTCACTGCGTTTTTGCCGACTTCGTGGATCCCTTGTTTAAAACCCTGATGTAAACACTTACATTGACATTTTTTGCTGGGTATGTGTGAGGTATTTAACAAAGTCTTAGCTCTCCCAGAGTTTGCCTGCACAGACCAAATCGAAATCAGCAAAACAGGAATCTTATAGTGTCTCTCCAGTTTCCCTGTAAAGATTTCTCAGCTTCAGCCTCTAGAATTATTTCATCAAGTTCAATGGATATGTACTCTTCAATTCTTTTCTAGCCCATATTTTTCCAACAATGTTGCTAACTACATCTCTGTAGCAGACTTCTTGTCTAAAATACTAGCTGAAATGTCAAAAAGTATAGGGTTTAAAAAGCTTTTCTCCAGTGGAATGTACTTCCCCCTCACATGTGACATGATAACTTGATCTCAAACAATGTCATAAGGACACTTTCTTTGTTAGATTAGAATTTTGTTTGCACGCATTTTCGAATAGCTTTAAGAGTTGAATAGCAATCTATGTAAGAAGAAGCTGAGAGACTTATGTAAGAGATATTCATATATCTATAACCTGCAATGCTCCCTAAGAAAGGTGGGCTGTGTGAGCAGAGAGGACTTTGTTACGCTGGACACCTGGAGAAGTTTGTCGGCAATTTTGGGAGTAGAAGTCAGAAAGAGCAAAACTTCTCTGCAAAGTGGACAGAGAAAGAATTGAAAACCCAGAGGAAGATAATAGACAATGAAGCTGGGCATTGCAAAACTGAAGAGTGCTGTCAAAAGAGAGCAAGAGCAAGAGAGAGGATCCCTCAGCGTTGAGAGCTGAGGACGCACAGAAACGCCTGCTGGGTTGCTGCTTAGTTCGTTATTCGTTGTGAGATGTGCAATGCAAATCCCATTTTGGTCCCCCCATTGGACTCATCAGCAACGTCTAGACTGCTGCATTAGCTATCTAGGGCTACATAACAAATTACCCTGAAACTTAGGGGCTTAAAACAACATACATTTCTTATCTCACAGTTTCTGTGGGTTAGGAATTTGAGCATGAATTGCCATGACCTCTGCGTGAGGGTCTCTCACAGCTTGCCATCAAGGTGTCAGCCAGGTTGTGTCTCAAGGCTAGACTGGGGAAGGATCTGCTTCCAAACTCACTTGCGTGGTTGCCGGCAGGATTCAGTTCCTCATGAGCTGTTGACAGAGGCTGCCCTCAGATCCCGGCTATGTGGCTCTCTCCATAAGGCAGTTTGCAACACGGCAGCTTGATTTATCAGAGCGAGCAGGAGAGAGGGCAAGAGAGAGTGTCTGCCAGCAAGAAGAAAGTCCCAGTCTTTTGTAACTTTATCTCAGGGTGACATCCCACCACTTCCTCTGTCTTCTACTGATTAAAAACAAGTCAGAGGTCCCAGCCCACACTCAGGAGAAAGGGTTACACAGGGGTGTGAAGACCAGGAGGCAGGGATCATTGGAAGCCATCTGGGAAGCTGCCCTCCACAATCACCCACTACTGCTGTGGTGGGAATGAATTATTTGAGAAGAGTCACACCCTGGGGCAATGAGTTGCATAAACAGCATATAGTTAGGAGGACCCCAGAGGCAGCCATTCGCCAGGAACTCACAGAATCAAGACGAGGCTCGGTTTCCCCTGGCCGTGGAATTGGGGGTTCCTCACAGGCTGGACAGACTCAGCTGACACCCAGATGAATTTCAGAGTTGTATCCATGGTCTTTAACTCCAGGTGCAGCGCCCAGCGAGCTATTCCTGAGCCAGAAGTAAGAAGTATGCATTCTCCTGACATCAATAACAAACTTGATCAGGGAAAATAGGGCAGCATTGATTGACATGAGTCAGGCCACACTGGAAGTGGACGACCACCTCGAATCAGAGAGACTTGGAGAAACTTCTCTGGGATTCTTCCTGTCAACTTTGGAGGGTGTGTTCTTGATATTGCATGGTCCACTGATGAATGGACCCATCAGGAATGGATGGCATCCTCAAATGGGGTAATTGAGAACTGTTTAAGGAAGAGATTATCACAGAGGTGTGGGCAGGCCTAAGAGAAAACAAGCGGGTGAAGTACCCTGGAACTGTCAACAGTGGGGAGCCCTTGCCACCCAGGTCTGAAAGGGAAGGGGAGAGAGAGGCTTCTGGAACCCAGAGAGAGCTGTAACTGTAAGAAAGAGCCACCCAACAGGAAATGTGGCCTTCAAGGAGGAACACAGCCACTGCCCCACCTCAGGCTGCCAGGAAGGGAGCCGGGGCCCGCCAATCTCCTGGGGGCCCCTTCGGCCAATCACAGCTGGAAATCAGAGGCCAAGGAGCCTCATCGGGCTGCAGGGCACCGTGGAGCGGAGAGAAGCGGAGAGTGGATCTGCAGGCACAAGCGGAAAGCACCCAAACATAAACCAAAAGCCAGGCAGCTTGATCTGAGCCTTTAAAAAGTTCAGAAGCCACTGACATTCTCCTGGGAATGAGAGGACAGCGCAGGCCTCGGAAGCCGGTATTCCACCCAGCATGGAGAACACGAAATCATTTTTAAAATACAGGTCTCCTCTGGAAGGGAAAAGGTATGCACGTCTGGCAGTCCGCTTGGGAGGATTAAAGAGCCCACCCTCAGCTCGACCCGGCTGCGGCCCCCAGAGAGGATCCCAGAGCCTGAACTAAGCCCACCTGGAGCCACTGGAAGACGCTATGATGACCCAAAACTAGAAGCGTTATTTGGAAGTGCAGTGCCCGGCCCTGGAGGGAAGGTTTTGGTTTCTTTGTTTGTTTTTTTCTTTTCCTTTTTTTTTTCTTTTGAGGAAGATTAGCCCTGAGCGAACTGCTGCCAATTCGCCTCTTTTTGCTGAGGAAGACTGGCCCTGAGCTCACACCTGTGCCCATCCTCCTCCACTTTCTATGTGGGACGCCTATCACAGCATGGTGTGCCAAGCGGTGCCATGTCCACACCCGGGATCCGGGCCGGCGAGTCCCCGGCCGCCGAAAAGCGGAACGTGCACACTTGACCGCTGCACCACCGGGCTGGCCCCTGGAGGTAAGGTTTTTGAGCAGGCCACCAGGATGCTGCAAGAGTGCCAGGCCTTGGGAGGTGGTAGGGAGTGAAGAACCTTACAGCATGTTTACAGCCATCAGTACTGGGGGGCGGATATTGCTGCATTATCGTCTCCAAGCTTCCGTTCTTTCATTTCTGTAGCCAAGTACTTGATAAGACCAATGTGGCTGTCTGATAATGGGGACAGACACAGACTATACACCAACAGGGAGAAAAGCCCCCTGCATCTGTATGAAGACCAGGGAGGTCTTTACAAGAAGCTGTATGACAAGGCGCTGCTGGATGCTGCTTAGAATGTCAGACTTGATGACAACAGGTTGCTGCGCAAGCAAACCCAGATTCTACAGGAGAACTAAAGGGCCCTCCCCTGCACCCCAGAATTCTTGCCCTGTATGATGCTCAATCAGGAGGAAGAAAAGCAAGAGATGATATTGGCTGCCCTTGGGGACAGGAAGCATCAACCCAGTTGGACAAGCAGATCAGCATCCATACTTGGCTATCTGGAGTAAGTCAGGTATGATTCAGCCCCCTGAGGCCAAATTCCCAACAAGGAAGGCCCCTGGAGGGTGGGAGGAGCAAATCTCCTACCTGTGATGAAAGTCATCTCCAGAACAAGTCTAGGGGTCAAGGCAAAACCCTTGAACACTATTTTGCTATTTCATCATCTGTGTATAAAGACAGTTTTCAAAAACAGGGTCCCTGTAACCCAGCAAACACTGAGATGCATCTGGGCCAAATTCAGGGTAAAGCTTGCACTGATGGGAGCCCTGTGAAGCCGAGATGCCCCTCCCCTGTTTATTCTGGTTATGGAGAAAATGGCACTTTGTGATCAGTTACACCCACAATAAAAAACAATCTACAGACACCCCGAAATTAAAAATAAGCAGGTAAGTGAAGTCATCCAAAACAGGTGTATCAGAAAATTCAACCCAAATTTGTTCATGTAACCGAATGGTCCAGGGCCAGATCTGCAGGTATGGTTTGATTCAGGCTCCAAAAGCTTTTACCAGAACCCAGTTTTTCTCACACTATTTCTTAACTCCATTCTTCATTCACTTCTTAATTCCACTCCTCGGAACAGCTTCTCTTCTCATGATTTCAAGATGGCTGCCAGTTCCCATCCAGAAGGAAAGAGGGAGGCCTCTCGTTCTCTATGCCAACAGTTGAATAAAAATCCAGGGCCTGGCTCTCATTGGCCCATGCCTGAATCAATCACCATGGCCTGGGGAGCGGGATACACTGATTGGTTTAAGTGACTGAGAGCCCAGGCTGGAGCTGAAGGTGGGATTAATCCCACCTAATCCACATGAGTGAGAGCCCCAGAGGGCTATATCCCCAAAGGAAATTCACAGTATTGCTGGGAAGGAGGAACTGATGCTAAGTCACTACAAATAACAAACGTACCACAAAGGCACATAGTGAAAGGCTTAGAAGTGTAATCCTAATAAAGGGGCTAATCTAAGGGCTCGGGAACAATTGTCTAGCCTACTCCACACAGGAATGTTCCAGAAGGTTTCAGAGACTGGAGGAAGTTCCTCAGGGCCAGAGTGCTCCTGTGAAATGACAGCCCCTCCCTCCAGATTTCATGAGCGTGTATCTAGTCTGGCTCATAAAAGGCCAAGATGGAGAGGAAGGCAAACAAGGCCTCCACCTGCCCGAGCATGAGCTGCAGATCTCTCCAAGGATCTGACAAGCCCGGGTCCCTTTCTGAAACGGTCAGTCACTGGGGCAGTGAAGGCAGAGAGGGTAAAATGATGCTCCCGTGGTGGCTGAGTCCGAGGACTCAGTGGATGTCTGGATGGATTTACAGAGGGATTTATATACTCACTTCAAAATACATATTTTGTAGACGTCCCACTTAGCCACTGTGTGGCCTAGCCATTCTGCAGTGCTTAGCTTGTTACTACATATATGTGTTATAGGGGAGCAATATAGATGTTTTTAAAGGTCCTCAGGAGGCAAGGATGGGCAAGAACTTTTAAGGACTAAGAAACACGTAATATTGAATATTAAGTTGTCTACTGCGTTGTCACTCTCTTCCATGACAGCATTTCTTCAGTAAAGCTAGGTAAACACACACACCTCCTCAAGACACAGCCACCTCTCCTCAGCACCACAGCCCATCCCCGCAGCTGTGGCTGCACCCTTGGGTACCAGCCCAGAGAGAACAACTTAATTCTAAGTCCCACTGATGGTAGATAGAAGTTGCAGGAAGACTTTCGGCCCCCATCAAGCCCCGTGTCTGGAGTGGGCCTGGAGGTGGGGCTTCTGCAGAAGGATCTAGCTGGGGCGATATCAAAATATTTAGTAAGTAGTATGGCACAGGTCCTGACCGATCAGAACCACGGCCAGCACGCTGTGACCCACATGCAAGTGACTGTGATTCCTGCCTCCAGCTGGGGGAGTTGTAGAAGGTGGAGGCGGGCAATCCAATGGCAAGGCTGACAGTGAAAGGTGAATGGAAACAGCACCTACCAGTGTGACCCGCTGCTTTCCTGCGTGCAGAGCATTCAACCCGAGACCCGAGACTCCAGGGGTCCTGCAGGGCATAAGCTAGATTTGTCTTCCTGCCTGAGGCAATCACCAATTATATGTGCTGGGAGGCAAGCTGGCCTCCCGCCAGAGGGGGAGGTGCAGGGATTTACAGAATCTCTCTCTGATCTAACTTATCGGAGAAGTCAAAGGATACCCATCCAGGAGGCAGCCCAGTGTGGGATAAAAGGTCAGGATGCAAATCCTTTCTACCTGATAGGCCTCACACAAGAGTTCCTTAACTAACCTCTGTTGGGCTCAGTGCCCTCACCTGGAACATGGGAGTCATAACGACATCCATCTGGCAGGGTTGTGATGACAATGACGTGAGCTAATGACACAGGTAGAGCCCTGAGAGCAGTGCCTGATGCAGAGCTGACTTCCGGAACAGGACCCATTATTGTCATCCCAGAAAGGAGGAATGATCCAGGAATTAAATCAAAAATAAAGGATCAGAAGGCAAGGCGAGACCCCAAAGCTACATGATGTTGGCAGCGTGAAGTCTGACTCAAAGAAAAGTGGTTGTTGTTGTTGCTCAGGATAATCCAAGGCTGGAAGAAAGCAGGAACCCTGAGTGAGTCCAAAGCCTTTCTGATGGGCTTCTGTGCAGACCCCTTCTCATCCAGCATCCGTCTCCAAGCCGTGGGGCCGGCCCCCCTGAACTGGGGGCTGGTGTTTTGTAATAAGATAAATGGTCCACACTTGAGAAGCAACATTAGCTGCCACCTCCCCTCCCTGCCAGGATGAAAGAAAACCAAATCAGACCCTAAATAACACCTGCAGGGCCACACCTTCCACGGGGCGGTCTTGTAATTTTCTATAACTGCAGGTGACATCTGAAAATACGCTAGTCTCTACCACACCTACCCACGCTGCTGTTGTAGACCCGTCACCTCTTAGGAAGCACCAGAGATGTCTGGAAACTCAAGCAGGCCTTTCCTCTCATCTCCAGATGAGAGGTCCACTGTGGAGGTGTGACCAGGAAGAAAACATGGGACGTGCTGGTGGCAGAACAGAAGTGTCCAAGATACCTCACTTGCCACTTAAGGGATGCCACGCAAAACAACTTTGCTGTCTTTGAGGAGGTATAACACCCACAAGGTGGCAAAGCACCGCTGCTGTCCCCTTCCTGAGCCAAAGGGCAAGGGCATCCTGTGAATCTCCAGAAGTCACTCCTTCCCAGCCTGTGGGCTGAGTTGGCTCCGCTGTGCCATAATCACATGGGTGACTAACCTGTACCATGCAGTTTCTTTTACTGCAACCCATCCCCAAAGCCCAGAGCAACTTAAAACAAGAAGAGCCACCACCGCCACGAAAAAAGGAGTATTCTGTAAGCTTAACTGATGACTCCGTGGCCATCCATTCGGCCGACTCCCAAGGAAATGGAAGCATCTGGAAAATGTATTTAAAAATTGATTTAACGTTGAGCCATGTTAAATGTTTTAATTTCCAAGCAATGCGATGCCCACCGAAACATCAATTAGCCCCAGCAATCAGGCAGGAATATTGGCTTCTGTTGAGGGAGCCATTTATTTCAGCCCTGCTAAGTACCTAAGAAGGAGAAATCCAATGTGGCCTATAGCTCCGAGGAAGGGAAATGAAGTCAGAGTGGAAAGCAGACCAGGCCCGGCTGCAACGTGCCTCCGCCTGCACCCACGGCTCCCTCTCCAGAAGGAGGGCAGTTCCTTGTACCTAAGGTCCTCATGCTGATGACAGAAACACCCTCCCCTCCCCACAGCTTCTCTATCTCCCAGCTGGAAGACAAAAGGCTGAAATGGGGCAGAGAATGGCTGCCTGCTGAGGACGCAAGGCAGCTTAAGAATTTGCAAGGTCATTTTTAATAATTATTCCTTTTGGTGCTTTTTCAATCTCAAGGTCCCGGGGTCTCTCTGTCCTCGTTGAGGTTCCAGGTCTGGGCAGGGGTCCCCCACAGACTGAAGCGCCTCTGTCTCCACGCACCTTGGCCAGCTGCTTGGGCACTGAAGGGCCATGTGTGCCCGCGCTCACCACAGGACCTTGGGCGTCAGAAGCAGCAGGGGGCAGCCAAGCCAAAGCCCCCGGGCCACAGAAGCTCCTGCAAGGAAACAAGGCAAGAGCATGGGTGAGGGGAGCAGCCCACGGAGGGAGCCGCATCGCACCCAGTGCCCCAGGCTCCCCCTGGAACCACTCACTTGATCTCACTGTACCTTGGTTTGCTCATCTCTTAAATGGGAATAATGACCCCAAAGGAGGAGTGAGAATTAAATGAGATTGTGTGAATCAGCCACTTCCAGAGTTGACTTCAGCAGGAGAGTCACCTGGAGAGATTGTTAAAAATACGAACTCTAGGGGCCGGCCGGTGGTGCAGCTGTTAAGTGCACATGTTCTGCTTTGGCAGCCTAGGGTTCGCTGGTTAGGCTCCCGGGTGCCGACATGGTGCCGCTTGGCAAGCCATGCTGTGGTAAGCATCCCAAATATAAAGTAGAGGAAAATGGCATGGATGTTAGCTCAGGGCCAGTCTTCCTCAGCAAAAAGAGGAAGAGTGGCAGCAGTTAGCTCAGGGTTAATCATCCTCAAAAAAAAAAAAAAAAAAAATGCAAACTCTGGGATCCTCCCCAGGAGTTTCTGCTTCAGCAAGTCCGGGACAAGGCCCAGGAATCTGTATTTTGTGTGTGTGTGAGGAAGATTAGCCCTGAGCTAACATCCACCACCAATCCTTCTCCTTTTGCTGAGGAAGATTGGCCCTGAGCCAGAATCTGTACCTATCTTCCTCTACTTTATATGTGAGACACCACATATAAAGCCGTGCATAGGTCTGCACCTGGGATCCGAACCTGCAAACCCTGGGCCACGGAAGCAGAGCACGCGAACTTAACTGCTGTGCCACCGGGATGGCCCCAGGAATCTTTATTTTAAGCATCAGTCCCGGGGGGATTCGGACAATGAAGAAAGGTTAGGAAACAAGAGATTAAGAAACTGGCCCACAGGAAGAGTCCAGCCAAGGTCAGCCCCCACTCAGGCCTGGGGGGTGAGTGGAAGGAGAAGGCATCTAGGATCCTGCGTGGCTGAGGACACACAGGGACATCTTCTTAAAGTGCCCTCCTCACTTTCTGATGCTGCTGTTTCAAAGGAAAACTGATACTGCCCCTCTGCGGGGGATTTGGCAATTTCCATCAAAACTACAAACTCACACACCCCCTGCCCCAGTAATCCCATTTTGAAGACTTTATCCTGCAGACATACTTGCACAGATGCAAAGTATGCAATGTTATTCACTACAGCATTGTTTGTAACGGTAGAAAAATAGGAACGACTAAATTGTCTGTCTGTAGAGATCTGGTTAAATATGGTTATGGCGTAGCCAGAAAACCACCAATTACACGGCTCCTGTGTGCAGATATGGAAGTGTCTCCAAGGGAAATTACCACAAGAGAAAGGCAGCACATTTCTCTCACAGCAGCCACTGTGCTGCCTCGTGGTCGCCTGGGTACTTGTGTCTTCCCTCACTCCCACACTCCACGGAGGTAGGACAGAGGACACAACTGGCTTGTTCACAGCTGTCTCCCCAGAGCCTAGCACCATGCTTAGTCCTAAGATGGTGCTCACTAAAGACGGAAGGAGTCACGCAAAAGTGGGAGCTGGGGGAAGGAGGAGGAAGAAAGGCAAGAAGGAAGAAAGGGAGGGAAAGTCACCCCCCCTACTGCCCTGTCTTAGCTCAGGCAGCATCACCCCCCTCTGCTTCCTTCCTTCCCTGGTCTTATCAGATATGAAATCCTCTTGTTCGTTGACAAGAGAGCCTTACCTGCCTTGCTCACCTCCATATTCCCACAACATAGGTGCCCGCTATATATAGGTTGGATTTATTAATTAATACTGGACAGTGAGAAGGAGGGAGCATGGAAAGGAACCACTGAAAGGATTTCAGTCCTGAGATTCTGATTCAATGGCTTCTGGGTGGGGTCCGCGGAACTGGAGCTTTTAAAAGCTTGGGGCAGGGGGCTGGGAGATGGGCCCTGTAGTATAGTGGTTAATTTCAGGGGCCCTGGTTCGCAGGTTCAGATCCTGGGCGCAGTCCTACACCACTTGTCAGCCACGCTGTGGTGGGAACCCATATACAAAGCAGAGCAAGAGTGGCACAGATGTTAGCTCAGGGCAAATCTTCCTTAAGCAAAAAAGGAGGAAGATTGGCAACGGATGTTAGCTCAGGGCAAGTCTTCCTCAGAGGGAAAAAAAGCTCCCCCGGGTGACTTCGGGTGACTTCAAAGTGCAGCTGGAGTTGAGAATCATTTACACATAGCTTGCAGAGACTGGCTTTTTCTCTGAGTGCAGAATCTCCAATGACTGTCAGCGACCCCATCCTGAATCTTAGGAGGCTTCCCGCCCCAGCCCCAGCAAGGCAGACCAAGGGACGGAGAAGGGGACAGGGGTGGAGGATTGGCTGGGGGCTGTCCTGCTCACCTTGGGGAGAACGGGAGGCGAGGATGCGGGTGGGGCTGGCGCTCAGGGGCTCGTCCAGCCAGGAGCGAGTCTTGGCGCCATCTAGCGCCCGCTGGAGGCTCTGCAGCTGCGGCGCGCTGAGCTGCCCGCGCTGAGCCGGGGTCACGGCCGCGGCGTTCTCGGGGCCCAAGGAGGCGATCTGCTCCGCGGACAGCGCCTGCAGGGCGAGGGGGCAGCGCCCTCAGGGCCGACCTCCGCGGGTTCCCCAGGCCTCAGTCATCCGCCCAGGGCCCGCACAACTTTGCTATAGCCGTGTACCATTCCTGCTCTTTAGGATTTCTCCTTAAAATCAGATCACTCTTTCACACTAAAATTATTTTTAAAATGGAAAATTTCTAATGGAAATTTCCAAAAATGGAAAACTTAAATGACTTGCCATCAGTAATCATGAAAAATAAGCCAAAAGAAATAAAGCAACATTATTGAATTCTAGCTAGATTTGTTGGCCAACATCTGAATTTGAGGCCTTTTTTTTAAAAAAAAGAGGGCATTTTAAAAGTGTTATAGAAATGTTAAAGACATTTTAGCTCCAAATTGAGACTTCCTCCTTGAAGTAATCAGTATTAAAGGAGAGTTGAAAGAGAGTCATGATTTTCTCACTGTGTGACTTAATGTTTAATGCAATACAAGCTACCTCCCCAATCCCTCAAGGCCCCCACCTGAGAAACACCAGTGTGGAGGAGAAAACACAGGCCTAAAGGCCAGAGGCCTGAATCTGAGCCCCAGCTTTGCCACATACTAGCTGTGTGACCTTGGGCAAGTTACCTAGCCTCTCTGGGCTTTTGGTCTAGATGTGGGTTGGCACAGAGAATTCATCTCCCATGCAGATTCTGATCGTTTAGTGCGACTGCCTGAACACCATAGGGGTGAGTCCTGTTAGGGCGCAGAGGGGCAAAGGTGTAGTGATCTACTAGTGATGTCTGCCACGGACACCGGAAGTGGGAAATCTGCCGTGCACAGTGTCTTTGAGGAGCCTGAGTAAGCTGTTTTCTGACGTTGCTTCCACCTTAGAGGACTTGGTGACTAGCTCCAGTGGGTCTGGAATGAGATGGGGGGGCAGGGGTCTCAGAGCCACCCTGCTTATTTTCTAAGAGCCCCAAAAATTCGGAGACAGAGGGTTATGCTCCCTCACCCCTTCCTCTTCTCCCCTTCACCCTCTTCTCCCTTCCTGTCTAGGCAGACACTTCCCTGGAATCATGTCATTCCCCGGCTTAGAAGCCTTCCCTGAGCCCCCTCCAGGACACAGTTCCAGCTCCTGAACTCGGCAGTGAGGCCTTCAAGCTCTGGGTCCTGCCCACCTCTCCAGCAGCCCCTCTCGGGCACTCTTCACTCCAGGAGAATGAGCAACCATATTTGCAGCCCCCAGGGGGCAGCACCTTTGCCATGCTCTTCCTTCTGCTGGAATGCTCTTCCTCCCTCTGCACTAGCTAACCTGTCCTGCAAGATTCAGCATCACCTCCTCCCTCCACCACACACACACACACACACACACACGCACACACACAGCATAGGTGCTCTTCTGGCTTACATCTTACATCTACTGTTAACACAGAGTCTGTATTATAAAAATTATTTTTCCAATGCTGTTGACTTGCGACCCTCAAGCCAGGTTAAATCTCTAGGCCTACTGCACTGTGTTTCAACGGATCATTTCAAAATGGTTGCCAACATTTAATTATCAGGAGATTTCACATGAAAATGGAGACTTCTGGATTCTTCCCCAGCCCCCATCCCCCAAAAAAGATCCAGCAATACTGGCCCACATTGTCACACTGCAATAACGTGCCAGAGATGAGAAGCAGCCTCCACATTTAGACAGGGCTCTCCAGTTCACCTCGGTTCCTCCCCAGGCCACTGCACTCCTTTCTGTCACCTTCCACGCTCCTGAAGGCACTGTGTTGTACCCCGTCACCAGGGCATCCCCAGGTGCACCTACGCTGGAGCCTACAGCCCACCACCCAGGCTGGAGCCTACTGCAATGTAAGCGGGCAATAGGAATTTCTGGAATAAACAAATACTTGAACAAAGAAGCACCCACAAAGTACACTCAAAACAAGACCAGGAGAAAGCGTTCAGCATCCAGGACCAAGCTGCCTATCCCATGCAGAGCCCCCAGAGGGGAAGCCTGAGAGCCTTAAGGACTATTTATTTCCCCAAAACAGCCCTTGCTCCCGCTCTGTGCTGGGAACTGTCCTGGGTGCTGAAGGGGTCAAGGTTGGCCATCTGTCTTGAAAGCAAACAATGACATGGCATCACGGGAGTTTGTCTAGCCTCGTTTGTGTATCTTACCCAGTTGTGGTGGACAGAAGGTGTTCCCAAGTTACCCAGAAAGCAAGGTCACTCCTCATCAGAGCAGACTGTCCCCACCAAACACTCTCCTAATCTTGCACGTGGACGGGAAGCCAGGACCTCTCGCTGCACACCCTGCTTCCCTAACTTCAGTTGATCCAATTCCACCCTCTCGACTTTTTCCCTGGCAGTTTATCAGCTGTCCTGTTGTGGTTTTCTTCATGCTTTTTTAAAAAATCAACTAAACTATTTTTGCTTAAATTTGTTTTAAAAGGAAATGTTATCCAGGTCCACAATCCCTCACCAGCAATTCTGAAATCCAAAGAAGTCTAAAAACTGAAAGCTTTTTCCAAAGTTTTAGACAAACTTATTTGCCAGCAAAACCTGACCTGAACTGATGTGGGGCCATTTATAGTCTCTATTTATTCCAATTTGTTTGACTTCTCACAGATTTCTTCACAGAAATATTAATGTGTTTGCTTACAAGGTGCTTCCCCCAGACGCTGCTGGGGGTGTTAAGTTACATAATGTAGATGCACAGACTGATCTTTCTAAAACCTGGAAAATTCTGAATGCTGAAACATATCTGTCCCCAAAGGTTTTAGATAAGGAAATATGAACCCATCATAACATCATAAATAGAAAATCAGTACCACTTGCGATGAAGAGACAGCAACCATAAAAAAATGATTAAAATAGAAATTAAAATTTTCAGAAAAAAACTTTAAAGAAAAAAAACCACCTAAAATTATCTCGTGCCCCATCCACTGTTGGTGTCTAGTTCTCCTCAGGCCCTCTCGGCAGAGGCCTGGCTGCAAGCCGCTGGACTCCAAGACCTGTCATCTGCTTCCCTGTGCTATTGGAAACGGGGTCAAGCCCCCACTCTCCTTGAGGAACTGAGTACCTACTCTGAATATCTCATCAGGAAGGCACTGGATTGCTGACGGCTGGAAATACGGCATCAAGTCCTCGTCAAGCATTCGGAGCTCTTCCTTAGTTAATCCAGCTGGGGAGAAAAAGGAATCACAGGGTTTAGTTCAAGCCCTAGGAACTCCGCTTGTTTTATTAATGCTCTACATAATGCACAGATCCGCGTGTCTAGGCAAGTGCCATTCCTTACAAAAGGCCCCCGAAATCACACTGGGGAAGCAAGTCCCTTAATCAACCCAGGAAAAAAAATGTGGGTCACATTAGCCCGGATTGGTCTCCTAGAAGGAAATGTGTGCCCAGAAGGAGCTTCACTTTACACAATTTCAGATTGTGTATAAATCTATTTAGGAGCCAATTAAAACACATTTTAAGCCACTTTCGTGTGTACAGGAATCACCAAGAGAGCTTGTCTAAAAAGCAAATTTGCAGACCCCACGCTCTGCAACTTCAAGTCATGAAATCTAGGTTCTACACATGGCCTAGGCTTCTTTTATTTTTTTGGTTTTGTCCCCAGTTTTAAGGTTGGAAAGGGAGAGAAAGGCATGCTCAAGGTGCCTCTTACCTGCAATGGTCCCGAGCTCCTGCAAGACAGAGCTGGACCACTCAGCGGGATTCCCAAACACAGCTTCTGCCTTCCTCTTAAACTCAGCCAAGACATGGATGCTGCAGAGCAGGGTTCCGATTCTGGCCGCCACCACTCTGGTTAAGAGGGAGGGATACAGTGCGAGCCTGGGAGACTCTCCGGCCAAAAAGATGTGCAGAAGGTAGGTAGGCTCAGCACTGAGAATGGATCCGGCTAAGCCGCATGTCAGCCCAGAGAGGTGGCAAAGCATCAGGAAGCAGGGAACATTGTGCTGAAGGAACTCCTGGATCAATTAACCGATCATTTACCACTTTGCACGCTAGTATTTTGGTTACCTGAATTCCGAGATCCTTATAAGCGAGATTTCAGTGACGTTCATAGCACACAGGGTTGCACCAAGTCCTACTAAGTGGAAGCTCTTCAGATCCTGGATGCTGTAGCCTGAGTCCTCTAGGAACCCTTGCAGAATGGCCTTAGCCTATAAAAATGAGGAGGGATAGATGACCTACCCAGGGATGATCAAGACCCCAAGGCCCAAGGGGATGACTGAGCTGTTGCAGTTGCCTGTTGGCTGCTCCTGCACCCTAGTCCTCTGGATGCACCCCGCATTCTAGCCATCACAGCCACTGCATCCAGGATAACGTCCCTAGGGTGCTACTTCTACTGAGAATGTCCCTGATCTGTGGAGGTGACTTTAGGCAGTGAAACTCTCATATCCTTCACTAACATCAAAGGAACTGGATCCCGCGTCTGCTGGCTTGTTTCTTTCAGTCACTCATGACCTTCAGTTTGTTTGGTCACTTAAGTTCTCCTGCATCAGGATCCAAGCTTTTCCAGCATCTGTCTCAACAACTTTCTGATAAAAACCTTGTCATTTTCTGCCCTTTCGCCTTTGTTTTAATCAGTCCCTCCATCTGAAATGCCCTTCCTGCATTCCCAACTGTTAAAATCCAACGAGCCTTTTATTTGCGGGTTCAAGTCAAATGTCACCTTCTTCATGAAGTCTTTCCTATCTTAGCCAGAATGAATTTTTCTTTCCCTAAGGTCCTACTGAAATAGGTTTGTCCCTCACTCATCAAATACTTGGTGTTAAAAACCATAGAGGGATCTCTTGAACGAGCTTTGATCTAGGGGGCTGATGTGTAGGTCCCTGTAATTCTAGCATAGTGGCCATTCAGTAGGCATGACTGTCCCTGGAGAGCCACCCCTCCCACACTCTTACTTCACAGGGTCCAGCTGGAGCTAACTACACTCTGAGTTCCACAGGAGACGCTATAGCCCAGTCCTGGCCAATCAGGTCATCTCTTAGCCTGGCTGCAGTGACTGGTTCTAGAGTTGGTATGTGATCTAGTGAAAATCAACCAGGACTTTGGTTGGAACAACCCGGAGAGAAGAGCTTTCTTTTCTCTGGACTGGACCTTGGAAGGATAAACGCTCAAATACGCAAGAACTCACCACGTGGAAAGAGCCTGCCTCTGAGTGAAGCCAACACAAAGGAAAGCAGGGTCAAAAGACTGTGAGAGACAGATTCTTGACAATAGTGTTGAAGCCCCTGGATCCAGCCATACCTGAACTCTACACCTGAACTTTTCAATAAATTCCTTTTCTTGCTTAAGCCACTTTGAGTTGGGTTTTCCGTCAACTGTAACCAAATGAACCCTGATTTGTTTGATCTACCTGTGTTGGACCTGAGGAAGGATCCAAGTCAATCCCTTGGAGATGAGTTGTATAATAAAGTCTGGATCCCTCAGTGCCCACAGGGGCATGGGCAAAAGATTACAAGAGGACAAGAGCTCACAAGGCAAAGTTGGGGAGGAGACATCCAAGGACAAACATCTCCTGACTAGGAGTGAGGGTCACAGGAATACAGTCAATCTTCCCTTCTCCCTTTAATGTCAGTCCATCCGCATCACACAATACAGATCATCCCAGGGTTGAGAGAAAGTGTTGGCAAAGAACATGAAATGTTGTAATGGGATTCTACTTTTCATGTGGCTGTTGCCTTCTCCTCCCTCGGGTCTGTTTAAATGCTACCTCCTCAGAAAAGACGCGTGGATTCCCCCATCTCACGTAGCCTCCATGAGCATCTTGTCCATTTTCAGCTTATCACTTACTACAATTTTTCAAATTTTTCACTTTTTAAATTGTCAACTTTTCACTCACTCACTTTTTTGTCTGCATCACCAAGTAGAATCCCCAAAGACAAGGACCACATCGAGCGAGTTCACTAGTCATCCCCAGCACCTGGCACAACGCCTGGCACACAGTGGGGTTCAGTAAGCACTTTCTGAGTGAATGAATGAATGAATGAATGAAGGAACATCTCAGAGAATGACATATAGAAGTTGTAGGCAATATGTACTCCTTTGAAATGGCATCAGATTGCCACCTTCACGTGATGGATTGGCTTCCGGGAGATTTTCCATGTTTCTGGAAGTCGGACTGGTCAGTGTCTCATGAAGTTGCCCTCAGTGATTACAAACCTCAAAGGTTCTATAAGGGAATTTCAGTAACACCATGCTCAGCCTTCAATGTCTTCGGCTGAATAGGAATGTGCATCAAAAATAATAATAGCTGATATTTACTGAATGCTTACTATGTGCCAGCACTTTACATATGCCATCTCATACAATCCTCACAACAACTCTATAAAAAGAAGGATTAATATTATCCCTATTTCACAGATGAGGAAACTGAGGCACAGAGAGGTTAACTAACTATGCCCAGGTTACACAGCTAGTAAATAATGGTCCTGGAATTAAAACCCAGGCAGTCGGACTCCAGAGCCTGTGCCTCCTAGCCAGTGAAGACGTTTGGGTAAGGAGAAAAGATGGAGATTCAAGTTAGCTTTTGAACTTTTCTTATTAATTCTTCACAACCAGGTTCCGCTGGTTGATTCCTAGCAATTTTTGCTCCTCAACTCTCAGGCATGCCCATTTTCAAATGAAAGTGCGAAAATACAATTCAAATAAAATTACTCTGAAGATGTGATATTAAATTGTCCTTGCCACTGGAACCTGGAAAATGCAAGCTCAGCCTGCAAGGTGATAAGCCAAAATACATTTACTTGAATGACTAGACCACTGTATCTGTAATGATTCCAAGACAATTAATACCAACACTTTTCGGCAATATTAACTGCGGAAAAATGAAGAGCTGTAAGATTTCAATCTCTCTGTTCATCCCTCTGGCTTCTATAATAGTTTTTTTTTTCCTTATATTGGTTTTTAAGCTGAACTATCTGTTAATGTAGTTCCACCAGGTCTGACTATTAATCTAGAAACATGCATTTAAGGGTCTGATGGGGGCTAAAGTGGAGGAACCGACTGCAAATGATATATGCAAATGTTGGGTTTTCATATCCTCTTCAAACATATTGATAAGTCTCACCACCATCCACAGGAATTAAAATTGGTATAAAGGGAAAGAGAGACTCTAGTTTCTAAGTTGGATGTATTTTTCTGTTTTCTCCCAGACTGTGAGTAGAATAATTTTAATATCAGAATGTGATGTGGCTCTTCTCAAACGTCAAGGCCAGTCTTAGAGTCGTGCAACCCCAGGATTACAGAATGTCAGACTGGAAGGAACCTCAGAGTGCTGGCTCTAACCCCTTCATCTTACAAATGAGGAAACTCTTAAACCGCCAGAGACAGGGAATGTGACAATGATGATGACAACGATGACGATGACGATGAAAACACACTAATTTTTATTGAATACTATGTCCCAAGCACTGTTCAAAATGTTTTACATCTATTAACTCATTTAATTCTCATGGCCAGAACCTCCATGGTGCCCAACTCCAGAGGGCACAATTCAGACTGTGTTCTATTTGAATGGTGCCACTCAGAGTTATGTGGCATGGCAATCCTGGTTCGAAAAACCTCACGAGAGTAGGGCACATGCATTAGTTCTGCCTGCCCAGCACCCATTCTCCCTTTGTTTGATAACCCCATGCTTTTCCTTTGGCAAGCCACGGTGTATTAGTTTTCTCTTGCTGCTCTAACAAATTACCATAGATTTACCGGCTTAAAACGGCATAAATTTATTCTCTTACAATTCTGGAAGTTGTAAGTCCTAAAATGGGTCCGCAGGGTGTGTTCCTTTGGGAGGCTCTAGAGAGAATTCATTTCCTTGCCTTTTCTAGCTTCTGGAGGCTGCCTGCATTCCTTGACTCGTAGCTCCATCCTCCATCTTCAAAACCAGCAGCACAAGACCTTCAAATCTCTCTCTGTGTCCTTCTGTGTCCATTGCCACATCGCCTTCTGTGTCTGTGACCCTCTTGCCTCCTCCTTTTGAGATCTTTCATGATTACATTGGGCCATCCAGGATAGTCTCCTCATCTCAAGGTCCTTAACTTAATCCCATCTGCAGAGTCCCTTTGGCCACATAAGGTAACATATCCAGAGTTTCCAGGGGTTAGGACATGGACATCTTTGGGGACCTTTATGCAGCCTATACACACCCATCCCCGACTCTCAGTTCATATGGACATGGTGAGATGGACTCCACTCCCTGATGCATACCTGGCCAGCCAACATATTCTATCCATGACCAGATTGTTTATGGGTGAGCCATTACATGATTAGAGTCTATGCCAGAACTTTTTCAAACGTTAATGAGAAAGGGGCACTTTTCAATGGGGTTGCTAATTAGATAAAATGTAAGCCTAGTGCGGAAAATGAGAAAGAGCTGCCTAAGAATGAGGACAACACAGAGCAGCTAAGACTCCTCTCTCTAGAAATACAGTAGATTAACTTCCCTCCCAACTAAACAACTAAATTCTGGAGGGAACTTCTTCTTCAGTCCATGAAGGCTTCACTGACACAGAAATCACCCTCCCAGCGTAAACAATGAGAAAACCGAACAAATTCCATGAAACCACCGTATTCAGACATTGGCAAGAGTGAGCACAGAACTATAATCCTGAGAGAAGGGAAACAAATAAAGCGAATCCTAAAATCGCCCTCGCTTACTGTCCAGAAGCAGTCTCCAGGCCACTGAGCAGGAAAGGGAACCCAAACAAGCCCCATGGTCCAAGCGAGTGGAGGACACAGAGATCCTCCATCAGAGAGGACGGGACACCTCTGATTTGTGGGGCAAAGTACTGAAGAGAGAGAAACTGCATAGAGAGAGCTCCAGAAACCTGCAGAGAAGCCTTCTCAAGTCTTTGGCTGAGTACTGATCTACACATGCAAGGAGTGAAACTAAATAAATATAAACATAAATATCAAAAGACCCAGAGGAAAGTGGTACATAAGCCAAACAATTTCCAGAGCTCACATGGAGTTGAAAAGAGTTCACTCCCACCAGCCAGAGTGGAGAGGTCTTGAAATACATGGAGCATCAGATAGAGTGCTCAGAAGACCCATGTCTCGGTAATGAGGACAAATTAACCACAGAATAACGGTCACTCTGGACCCGCCCTAATAAAGCTCAAAAGGAAGCGTCAACAAGATCAGACTGACTTTAAAGCAACTTAAACATACCCCAGAACAAAGCCCAATACTCTTCAAAGGACAACAACGAAATCAAACACTCAACAATGTAAAATTCACAATGCCCATCATCCAGTCAAAATTATTAGGCTTGCAAATAAGAAAATGTGACCCAAAAGTAGGAGAAAAATTAGGAAATAGAAAGAGACTCAGAAATGACAGTGATGATGGAATTAGCAGCAAAACTTTTAAAGCAGCTATTATAAATACTATATGTATGTTCAAGGATATAAAGGAAAATACACGCATGTTTAAAACGGAAGTAGAATATTTTAAAGGTCCAGCAACATCTACCTACCTGTCCCGGGGTCCATTCTGTCTGCTGGCTTAGGGAAGCCACAGTGTCGATGGAGCTGAGATCCAGCTGCTCCAGCTCACTTTCATTAAGAGCCAGGGCAATGCGCCCGAGGGAAACAATATGATGTTCTCTCCAGTAAGAAGGCGTGTCCCAAACCTTCAGGTGAGAAAAGAAAAAGCCAGTTAAGACCGAACGTTAGTGACAGCATTTAAAACAGACATAGGTAAATCTCCTTAATATATAAAGTTCTCTTATAAATCAATAAGAAAAAATGACTACATTTGTTTAAAAAATAGACAAAAGATATAAACAAGAAATTCACAAAAGAAGAAATAAACATATGGAAAACGTTCAATCTCAGTCATAATTAAAGAAATGTACGTTAACAACAATCAAAGAATACCATGTTGGCTGATCTTAACAAGGAGTAAAAAGAATGATCATTTCTGTTGGTGGAAAGCTATGGGGTAAAGGATACCCTCATTTGTCGATGTTGAGAATATAAATTGGCACACTTTTTTTTTTTTAAAGATTGGCACCTGAACTAACAACTGTTGCCAATCTTTTTTTTTTTTTCTCCTTTTTCTCCCCAAATCCCCCCAATACATAGTTGCATATCTTAGTTGTGGGTCCTTCTAGTCGTGGCATGTGCGACAGCACCTCAGCATGGCCTGATGGGTGGCACCATGTCCACACCCAGGATCCGAACTGGCGAAACGCTGGACCGCCCGAAGCAGAGCGTGCGAACTTAACCATTCGGCCACCAGGCCAGCCCCAACACACATTTTAAGACGGCAATTTGGCTATATGTATCAAAAGCCTTTAAAATACCTATACCCTATGACCCAGAAATTCCAACTCCAGAAATTTAGCCTAAGTAAATAATCAGACAAGTGCCCAAAGAAATATGTACAAATATACAACTTGAGGCATTAAAAAATTTAATCTAAAAATCAAATAATTAGCTAAAATAATAAGAACCAGCCATACAATGAAATATTATATAGCTATTTAAATACTAATATAGATTTATACTTCTGATATGGAAAAACATGCATTGTACGCTGTTGGATGTGGACAGTAAGTTATTAAACAGTAGGTGCATGTGATACTGTTTTCTGTAACATACATATGTGAGTATACATGAAATAAATGTATGAAATACACAAATATATTCTACACACATATACAGAAGTCTGGGAAGCTCTATATTTTGGTAAATATACCAAAATATTAACAGTGCTTATTTCTGGCTAAAAGATTATGACTGGGTTTCTTCTATTTTCTGAATTTTCTACAATAAACTTGGATTACTTATCTAAAAAAGAGTTATAAATATAATTTTAAGAAATTTAATGTCTTGACCTCACAAGGGCAACTAGATATTCCACACCATCCTAGCAGCTGAAACAAGCCACTCAAAGGGACCTTTATAAACACAGCAAACTACTTCTAGTCCTCTTTTCACTCCTTTCTGCTATGTTTTCTGATGAATTTGCAACAGATTCTGAGAAAACCTGCTGTGAGCAGCAGCTGGGGTTCTCCAAATGGAGAAAGAAAAGGCACAATTCCTGGAAACCGTCTCGGTCAGAGGCACCAGAACATCCACAGAATTTGATCTGCTAAGCGTCCATTAGATGCCAAGACAGATCTCTTCTGTTCTCTGCTACAGCCCTAAGAGGGGGATACTAGAAATTTCTCAGATGCTGGAATCACAGCTCAGGCGCTCAGCTGGTGTAGTGAAATTTCTACAAGATATGGCACGTGAAAACTCCTGGAGGAGGCTTCCATGCACAGAAGCGCCGGGACCGTTAGGTTGGGTTTTTCCCTCCGTTGAATGCTTCCTTCCTGAGGCGCACTTTACCTGGACTGCCTTCTCCTTCAGGGTCATCAGCTGAGGCCGGCTGAGGCCCCTGAGGGCCCCCAGAAGCTCCACGTTCCTGATGAACGTGTCTTCCTCCATGCAGAGCAGGTCCTCGGGGGCCCAGCAGGCATTGGCTTCGGCCAACTTAAAGATGTCCTCGGAAGAGGGAGCCGCGACTCCATGGCAACCTGAAGAATGGGGAGACACAGGAAAGAGAATTTTGGGAAATGTTAGTCTGTTTCTTTATTGAAATGAGTAATATCCTTCTCCGGTCGGATTTATTCATGGGATGCGGTGTAGCACAGAAACTGAGAGAAGGGACTCAGGGACCAGTTTGAATCCCACTTCTGCCATTTCTTGCTAATTACCTGGTAACAAAATTGCGGAAATGCCAACGTTTTGCACAGCCACATGCACACAGTAGGAGCTCTGTAACATTAAAACTGGACTACAAATGACCACGAGGGAGTCGGAGCTGATGGGGAACAGTTCTGGCTTTAGATTCAAATCTAAAGTTATTTAACCCCTCTGTGACTCAGTTTCTTCATCTATAAAATGACGATAAAATTACCTCATAGAATTTTTGTGAGGACTAAATGTGTTATTACACATAAAGCACTTAGAGCATGCCAGGTATACAGTAAGCACTCAATACTCAATGTTAGCCATTTTTATTATTTATGTTCCCTGCCACCACCACCCCATGCATTTGAGTTTGCAACACAGAGTTAAGGCTTCCAGAATTATGAGGAAGGAGCACTCCTATCTAAGCATGGAAAGGCGGATAATATGCCCTCCATAAAAGTCTCAGTGGGGACTGTGGCCTTCCCACCCCAGGGGAGAGGAGAAATGGGCCTGCTGCATTGGCCTTGGCAGCAGGGGAAACCCATCCATTTCAGTCTTCGAATAAGTTGAACCTTACCTGGTCAAACTGGTTTCCCATCACCAACACATAAATGAGATACTGTCTTCGCTGTGCCCAACCTGGGAGAAAACCCAGGCTCTTTGTCTTAAGAACAATCCTGGATTTCTTGTCTTAGCAGCTGACGAGCCTGATGCCACAGACCCACCAGCACTATTGGGCCCCAGCATTTCCCAAGCCCCGTGGCCACGCCTTTCTCACTGTATCTTCAGTGGCAATTCACCGGACTCCGGTCAAGAGGTGAAAGTGGACCAGGTCAAGGGCTCTATGTGTGGTCCTCAAACATCTTTATCACAACCCACTTGGAGGAGACAAAAGACCCCTCCCCGCTGGACCCCCCTCCACCCGATTTCCCAGTGAAATGAGGGTCCAGCGATTGCACAGAGTCAGAGAGGAGCAGAACGGTTAAACAGGGCAGCAGAGACCCGGTCTTATCACTGCTGTGTTCCCAGGCCCGGCATAGCAGGTGTTCAGCAAATATTTTTTGACTGAATCAACACACACATAAAAATTAGGTAAAATAAAACCAAGTAGTAATTCAGCTAATTCATTAACTACCGAAAGCACGGCAGCAATGAATACTCAGAACCAACTAAAGAAAACTCAGACTACGCGCTGTAACCGTGCAGCCTCCCCCGAGTGTGGAAAGTCCTACTGTCGCATATCCACATGCACAGCATCGGAGCTCTGCAGTGTGCCAACTGGCCTGCTAGGCGGGGAGGGCGGGAGGAACTAGGGGCGAATGCCACCAGCTTTGGGGACAAGTCCAGGAGCTGCCTTTTACTACCCCTCTGACTTTGGCGAAGTCTGTTACTCTCTCTGAATCTCAGCTTCTTTTGTCAAGAAAATGGAAGAATCATGGTGCCACCTCATGGGACGGAGGTGAGGACGAGACAAGGCGTGAAGAGATGATCACCCGAAGTAAACATAAGTCAGGTCGTGACCCTTTTTTGCTCCATGGTCCCCATGAAACCCCTACCCAGAGTAAAAGCCAAAGTCCTTAAGGTTTCCTTCATAAGGCCCGACATGGCTGGCCTTGTCTCTCGCTCCACTCCAGCCACGCTGGCCTCTCATTTCCCCTTCCTCTCCCACTCCCGCCGTACTTCTTTCTGCCTGCGAGATTCTGACTCTCATTTTCCACGTGACCCACTGTCCTGGGTCTTGACTCAAACGTCACCCTCCCAGTTTGCTGAGTAAATTGACCTTTACTCGACAGCACCTTCCTTGACCATTTTCTTTTCAAATTACAACCCCCACCCGACACTCCCTGACCCCTTCCCTTGCTTTATTTTCCTTCTCGCATTCACTGCACACAATGTACTTCACCGGCACGTGTATTACTGGCGTGTGTAATTATTGTCCGGCTGCCCCTGTTTGAAAGTCAGCTCTGTGAGCACGAGGATTTTTGTCTGTTTTGGTCACATAGTCGGTGCTCAAAAATTACTCGTTGCAGGAAGGAAAGCGATCAGTGACTGTCAGTTATTACTCTTACAATTATTATTGGCTCTGATTAACTTTGTCTCCTCCTGCCTGGCACAAGTCTGTGCTTAATAGGTGCACAACAATAATAAAAATGTCTAACACTCACCGAGCATTTCCTACATGCCAGGCGCTGTTGTGAGCATGTTTACTGGTGTAAATTCAGTGATCCGCACAATCACCTAGTGAGGTAGGGACTTGCATTGTCCCCATTGTGCAGAGGACGAACACCGAGGCACAGAGAGGTTAAGGAGCTTTTACCCAAAGTGCCACAGCCAGTAAGCGGCAGACCCAGGGTTCAAACCTTGCCAGCCCGGCCCCAGCACTGCAATATATAGCCACTTAGCCATTTTGGCCTTTAAGTCGATCGTTTTGAAATGTTTGTCGCACATATTGACCCACTAAACCTACTAGCCTGGGCAAGGAGTGCAGGATGTGACTCTAAACCGTGTTACAAAGACGTAACTCTTTGGCCTGTGGATTTTGGCATTCTACGGCTTTGCAAACATTTCATCCAGTCCCCTGACAAGGAGGCCTCTTGACGCTAGGGACTCAGCCAGCACACGGCCGCTATGGCACGGGCTGGGATACCCCAGAAACGCTCACCGGGGCTGGCGTCGGAGCTGGGCCTCCTCTCACTGCTGTTCTGAACAGACTCAAAGACAGCCCAGAGGAATTCTTTGGGAGGTGGAGTCCTGGCCATCTTGGAAGCTGCTTGTTGAAGGATGTCAGGAAACTGTGCGGGGTAGAGAAGACGAAAGAGGAGGAACATATAATAATTAAAGCACATTAAACAGATTTAGATCTGAGTTTAAACGGTAACACCACCTCCCTGACTCCGTTTTCTTTTTCTTCATAGCAGCATCTCATACAAATTTAAACCCTGGCCCGTTAACGTGGTCTCTACAAAGAATCCAATAAAATGTACCCAACCTCAATGACAATCCAATAAATGTTCAGTAACCTAAGCAAACATTGTTTCTCAGATTGTCAAAAACAGAATAGCGATAATACAAAATGCTGGCCAACATGCAGGAAACAGGCACACTTATTTTTCTGCGGGACTGTTAGATGGTGCAATCTGATAATTTCTATAAGAAATGTAGGTGTGCCTATCCCTTTTTGGTTTGGTGCTGTGTTAAACTTTGATTAAACTTCATCATAAAAAGCAGGAGGAGAGGGTTGTCTCTGGTGCTGGGGGAAGACTAGCATGAGGGGCTCCTGGGCGCCCTGGGGGAGTGCCATTTCTCACCTAGGACTGAAACACTTTGTCAAGACTCAGGATATTTATTGGTAGACCTGTCAAGAGCCCAGGGAATTCATCAAACTGTTCCGCACAGCCGGGCGCCACTGTGGCCGTTCTCCCACAGAGGACGCGCCTCGGCTTATACAATGCCCCTCTCTAGCCTGATCTTCAGAATCAGAGCCACAGCCTAAGTGAGTAGTTCCCAGCCCTGGCTGGAGGTGAGAATCACCTGGGAAACTAACCGACACCGGGCCCCACCCCAGAGATTCTGAGACCACTGGTCTGGGGCGGGGGCCGTGTATCTGCCCATTTTAGAATCTCCCCAGTGACTCTAAGGTCGCCAGCAACTGCTGTGAGATAAATCATTAACTTTTCAAAAGCAAGGTGCACAGCAGAGTGGATGGTACTTTTCATTTTGTATTTTTAAAAAGGAGAACAAGTATAGGCAGGAGGAGGATTCTTCCGGAAAGGATGCAAAGGAAAGCGGGAGCAGCGATCGCCTCTGAGGATACAGGCTGGGGACCTAGAAATGCGGGCTGGGAGGAAGACGCGTTTACATCCTACGGCCTCTGGAACAGTTGCACTTTTTTTAACCCGCAGCACGTATTACTTATTTTACTAAACATTTCAGGCACTGAAACAAAAAGTATAGAGAATAATACAACAAAACAGCCACATATTGACAACCCAACTTAAGAAAGAACACATCACAAATATAATAGATAGGTCGCACCCCAGCCTTTGGCCTCCCTCCTTCCCCAGAAGGAACTGTCACCCTGAATTTGATAACATTTGATAATTAACCATTCTCGCGTACTTTTATACTTCTCGTACATACAGAATTGTTTTGCATGTGCTTAAAATTAATTTAACTCGTATTTATTTATTTACATTCTTCTACTGCATGTCTTCTTCTGCAACTCACTTTTTTTTTAACCCTACATTGTGTCTCTGAGCTTTACCTGGGTTGATACAAGACTTTTTCAACTTCTAAAGTTGATTTTTTTAAAGATTAGATAAGTATATAATATTTACGTCTCCACTGCTTAGGAGTGCATGTTTGGACAGCCCGGAAGCTGACTTTACCACGACTGGACACTGGAACGCACGTGTGAGCCTGGCTGACGTGCTGTGCTCGGGCCCTGCTGAGCGAGGACCACGGCATCCATCTTGCGCGTGCAACTACAGGGATGGGCTTTGAGGTTGATCTGATTCTTGTTCAGCAAACATTTACCCCTCTTCACCCTCCACTCACATGGAGGAGATGACTTCCTGCCCCGCTGAGGTTGGGCTTGGTCATGTGACTTGCTTTGGCCCATGGAAAGTGACAGTGTGCCATTTCCCATCTTGGGCCCTAAGGAGAATTGCACTTTGCACTCCCTCTTCTGGAATTTCAGACCTTCATGATGAGAAGAACACGCTCCAGGTAGCCTGGGCCCCAGAGGCAGACTCATGGGGCAGAGGTGTCCCCGTGACCCACAGAAATAAACGCTGTGGTTGCAAGCCAGTGAGACCGTGTAGCTGTGCAATGCAGCAAAAGATGATGGATTCGTGCTTGTCTGGCACGCCTCTTGGCCTAAACTCTCTCACTTTTGGATAGTTACTCCAGGTGGGGCACTATACCCAAACATACTGCTCAGTAAAGATTTGTGTCGGGATTAAATGTGTTTGCACATGTGATTGCACACACTGGACATACATGTACGTGTGTATGTGGCACTGGTGGGTGTAACACCTCAAATGAGCATGCGTGGGAAAGGCTGGAGTCTGTTCAGCCGCTGCCTCACTTCCTTTTCCTGAACCTTGCGCATCCTGGAGTGGAGCTGGAAACATCTGAGCCCTTTGAGGCAGGGAGGAAGTTTCCAGAAAAACAAACTGACAGCAAACCCAGTGGAGAATAATTGACCACACTTTCTCTCCCTTTAAAACTCCTTCAGACTTCTAAAGACAGAACACAGAAGTACCTTTGTGGCAATAGAGCTTAATTCTTCTCCTGAGAAAAGTACTAGAAAGGGTCCCAAGTCCTTTGTAGTCTCGGCTGTCCAGTTCTGGGGGAGGCTAAGAAGAGATAATAAGCAGGAAATTGAAAAATCATGCTGTTGTCCTTGTCCGCCGGCATTCTTTTCTTTCTGGAACAGACTCTCTTCATACCTGGAGAGGCTGTCAATCACATGGGCCCACTTCCCTGACCAAGAAAATGGGCATGTGATGCAGGCTGACCAATTAGAGTCATTCCTGGGAATTTTGATGGAACTGCTAGAGGAGCTTTCTCTCTTCCTTCTGGGGTCTCTAGCAGTAAAAGGAATATTGGAGGCCACTCCTATCACCAATTGGAGAAAATAAAGGCCACACCCAAGAACACAGAGCTGAGGGATGGGAGGAATACATTCCTGTTGACATCACTTGAGCCCCTGGATCCAGCCATGACTGAAGTCCACCCCTAGAGTTTTCCACTACATTTAATTTCTGAACTTAATAAATTCTCATTTTTTGAGTTTAATTGAATTATTGAATTTCTGTCATTTGCATCACAGTAATTCCTTCCTCCCCTTCTTCAGTAGAACAATAATGATATATTTGTTTCTTTTAAATTACCATTTAAATAGTCTTCTCTTATAGCAAGATGAAATTTCCTCTTGAATTTGGCAGGATAATAACAGCACTGACCCAGAATCCACTGTTGTTCTCAAGTGTCCACAGTGAGTGCCTCACACTGTACTTGGTGGCATCTCTGAAGGAGGTCTGCCCAACAAGTAGTGATAATCCTGCTCTTAGGGCCAAGTCAAACCACTCCCCTTTATCTCTTGGATTAAAACATTATCCCACTAACTGTAAGCTCCATGAGGGCAGGAGCCACAGCTATCTTCCTAACCACTGTATCTTCAGTCCTAGGCATACAGCAAGTGTCCCACACTCGGCACCATGTGCCGGACTCTATTGGAAGCCCTTTGAGTGCATGAACTCATAATCATCACAATCACCCTGTGGGGACTGTTACTGTCCCCATTCTACAGACCTGGAAACAAAGTACAAGAAGATTAAGTAGCTTTCCCCAGGTCACATAGACAGCAGACGATAGAAACAAAATTCGAACCAAAGGAGTCTGGCTCCTGAGTCCACAATCTCAAACCCTATATGACAGTACAACGCCTGAGTCATAGGAATGACACCAAAAAACATTTTTGTTGTCTGACCACTGGCTGATGGCTAGGCCCTACTCAAATATCGGAGCTAACTTCCGGAAACTCTTCATGGGGAATAAGAGTTTTCTTTTCCCCCAGGGAGTTCTCATTCATGCCCCGATTATTCACATTATTGTTGTTGTTGTTTCATAACAAAAATAATAATACCACCTCCTTGCGTTTGTAAAGTGCTGTCTTTTCACAACTCTTTCCCTTTCCATTTGCTGAGATGTATTTTTATTTCACAGGGAGTCTGAGGCCAAAGAAGAAAGGTCACATTTCCAGAACAATCACAAGCACCTAACCTTGTCCTAAGCAAGAGACTCTCTGTTTGGAAGGCAGGAGAACGAGGGTTGGGGACCCCTCCGCCAGCGCCCCCCACCCCAGCGCTGAGCCCGGCCCTCCTTACCCGTGCTGCTCCAGGAGCCTGAGCCTCACCGCGGCCTTCTGCTCGGGGCTGAGGTCTGGGCAGTCTCTGAGGCCGTGCAGGGCGGTGGCCCAGGCCCTGGGGGACACCCCGCGGTGGAGGATGGCCGCCGGCAAGTGGCAGAGCAGGTTCCCCACGATGTCCACAGCGTACTCGTCAGCTATGGAGTTGTTCTGAAACCGACAAGTGGAGCTGATGGGAAGATCCAGCAGGGCTCAAGATCATGACCCCTTAAAAACACTTCCTGACCCCAAACCCCGTAAAGCTTCTGGAATCTGATCACCTACCTGCCCTGGACTACCCGCACAGGGCCTGATTTTACCCCAGGAACGCAGACCTCGGAAGTGTGGGAGACCCCACCAGGGAGCGGGTTTGGACAGACTTGGCACACGATGAGCACTCGTAAATGAGGGCTGGGCCGCGTTGTCACAGCTCTGAGGCTACCCCCAAGGCAACAAGCATTATAATAATAGAACAACAATAAAAACAGCACCTCAGTTTGTACAGCACTTGAAAGCCTTCAAAATTCTTTCTCAAAATGACAAAAACAGCTAACATTTATTGAGCGCTCACCACAGGCCGGACACCATTCTAAGGATGTACGGGTCTTAATCCTTTCGTCTTCAAAGTAACTGTAAGAGGTAAGTACTGCTACCCTTGACCTTCAAAGTTGCAGACACTGCCAACTAGTGGCCAGGCGGGGATTCACACTCAGACCGTCTGCCCTTTGGGCTTTCCCGTTAAACAATAGATTACCTATTTCCTGCCCTCAGCAACTCTGCGAAGGAAACGCTATTACATCTTACAGATGAGGAGGCTGAGGCTCAGGGAGGGGAAGTGACTTGCCCAAAGCCACATAACCAACCACTGGCAGAGATGTGTCTAGAACCCAGACTCTGTGTACTGTGTTCTTTCCAGTCCCCCAGAGCAGCCTCTCCTCATTCAGGCCCCAGAATGGCAGTTTCCAGAACCAATGGCCAAGACTGTCCCACCCAGTGGCTTCAGAGCCAGCTTTGAGACACACACGTCAGACTTCTAGTCATCAGAGCAGGCTTAAGATTCCAGCCAGATCCCCTGAGCCACAGACACCCGGAGGGGAAGGGAGACAGTAAAAGTGTCACCCAGGAAGTTTCCTCACCAGGCACTGCTGCACTTTCCTGAGGATGGAATTCTTTTTGTGGGAATCTAAAACCAAGGAGTCCAGCTGACTCTTGCCCAGGCTGATGAGAAAGGGCACACACCGGGAGGCGGGGACAGCAGCCAGGTAGCGAGCCCTGGAGAGAGATGGGAAGAACAAGGGAAGGTGAACAGTGGCTGCTCTGTATTTGCCCCTGACATCAGGGTCTGCGCACCCGAGAGCTTACTACACGGGTATCCTTTAAATGTTTGCCCTCCCCAGTGATGGGGTGGCTCCCGTGGGCAGGCAGCCAGCCTGCCAACCATCATGCTCCTCTTCCATGGGCAGGAAACTAACTTCCCACCATGCTCCTCTTCTATGGGCAGGAAACTAACTTCCCATCATGCTCCTCTTCCATGGGCAGGAAACTAACTTCCCACCATGCTCCTCTTCTACGGGCAGGAAACAAACTTCCCATCATGCTCCTCTTCTACGGGCAAGAAACTAACTTCCCACCATGCGCCTCTTCTATGGGCAGGAAACAAACTTCCCATCATGCTCCTCTTCTACGGGCAGGAAACTAACTTCCCATCATGCTCCTCTTCTATGGGCAGGAAACTAATTTCCTACCATGCTCCTCTTCTATGGGCAGGAAACAAACTTCCCATAATGCTCCTCTTCTATAGATGGGAAACAAACTTCCCATCATGCTCCTCCTCTATGCCCCAGCAGCATTGATCAGAAAATAGATCTCCATAAATATATGCTGACTGATGGACTGGTTGAGGGGAGATGAACAGAAAGGAAAAGAAAGAGCAGAAGAAAGAGACAAAGAGGAGAGCGAATAAAATAGAAAGTGAGGAAGAAAGACGAGAAGGAGTGGAGAGAATAAGAGAAACGATTCCCAGCTCAGTCATCTCCAACCCAGAACTCTTCCCTAAACCCTTGACCGTGTGTTCTCAGTCGGGGCAACAGCACCCTCAAGGGGCAGAAACTGGTTCAGGGGAAGGAGGGAACAAAAAAAATCTTAGTTATGACAATGACTTGTGACCCACCAAAGCTCAACAAAATCTGATTCCTTGTAATCTCTCTCATTAGGGAGAAATAAATTTTTCTCCTTAGGGAGGCAACAATGAAATAAGGTTGAGAAAGACTAGTCACCACGTGGCCTAGTCATTAACGTCACCTGACTGCTCCAAAACCACATTCCACACGTTCTTCCTCTCTACACCATCCTAGACTGCTTTTTCCCTTTATCCTCAAATCTATCATTGCTATGTCCTTAATATTACCCCAATCTGTTCTTGCCTCTCCATTCCTAGTACCACTGTCTTATTCATTCATTCTTTCATTCATTCAGCAAATATCCAAGAGCATCTACTGCACGCCAGGCACTGTGCTGGGCACCAGTTACAACCATGAACAAGACATGAAGGGCAGGTCACTGCTCTCGGGATGCTTCTTTTGAGGAGGGGAAGAAACACAGAGACCAGTGAATAAACCAGGCCATTTCAGCTGGTGATCAATGTAAGGAGGAAACCAGAATGGCTCTGTAGAGGACAATGATGGTGGGATGGCCAGGAGAGCCCCTTCTAAGGCAGTACTATTTGAGCTGAGACGTGGATGAGTGGAAGGAGACAGCCATGCCAAGGTCAAGGTTATGGAAATAATCTTCCACTGTGTCCCTCCTTCCAGCCGGGTCCCCTGCATTCCGTCCTCTATGTGGGTAGTGGTGATGATCTCCCTGAGACATTAATCTGAGGGCTGTGCCAGAATACAGGTGAAACACGAGCCTTCCTGATCTGACCAGCCCCGTGTCCCTCCCAACTACCCTGCAGTGCACACCATGTGTCCCCCAGAGCGCTTCACTCCCCTCACCCACTGCTGGACCGAACAGCCCTTGTGCCCCAGCCTGGAGTGTCCATCTTGAACTCTCTAACCCGCTCATTCTTCAAGCTTTAGTCCACTCTCCTCCGACTCTCCAGTCTGAAGGAGATCTTCCTTCCTCCGCGTCTGGTGCCCATTACCCCTTCCCATGGTAACAGCACATGGCTTTCTTGGAGAAGCACCCTGGCACTCTAAATCCTTGTGGTTAGGGGTGGAGCCCATTTCATCCTCAGCTCCAGGGGTGCAATACAGACCTAAGACAGTCAAAATAACCCATCCTCCTGACCCCAGTGATTGGTTCGTGGAGAGCAAATTGGCCCAATTTAAGTCAATGAGCGTCAAACTCAAGACTTTTACTGAGAAGGATGGGAAGAGAGTCTCTTTCTTTTCCCTAAATGTGAAACTAGAAGACATAATCTTGGATCTGCCCAGGGGCCACCACAGAGAAAGAGCTTGTCTGACAGAGAAGCCTACAGAGGAAAGGTGCACCAGGAGACAGTTAGATGACATCATTTGAGCCCCTGGATCCAGCCATGCCCAAACTCCATCCCCGGACTTCCCAGTTATCTGAACTGAAAATTGCCTTTTATTGCCTAAGCCAGTCTGCATTGTTTCCGTCACTATCAACGAAACCAACTTGACATAATTGGCTTCAGGCTTGTCTATTTTCCTCCCATGAGATTGTAAGCTCTTATAAGGGGAAAATTGAGTTATCTCTGAGAATTAGTACATAGTAAGCACTCAATAAATATTTTTTGAATGAATGAAGACAGTAAGTGTAAGAGAAGGGAGAGAGAAAGAGAGAAAAAGAGAAATAGTGTCCAGAGCACATTTAAAACTCAGGGCTGCCTCCCAGGCCTGAATGCCCAGACATCCCAAGAGAAGTCCTCACAGCAGCCGGGGTTGGCCTGGAGCCTGGGTCCAGCCGTGCAGCCAGCGCAGATGGGACCTGCTTCCCTGGAACTCATTCAGGCTTGGGTTACTTTGCCATTGGTTTTTAAATAACAAAAAAAAGCAAGAGAGTCTGTCTGAAATACCGATGTGGGGCTCAGAGTCTAATCCTGGTTCTCAAGGGCTTAGCTGTCGAAGGCACTCTCCACGCCACCTCTGGTTCCTCACAAAACCCAGGGGGAGGGGAGCACTTTGGCTGAAGTGATTCCCACTGTCTTACTGCTGAGCCAGAAAGGGGGGCCAGTGCTCACTCACGGGAGCGCAGCCAAGAGGAAGGGCGGCATAGTGGACCTGGCGACGTCCCAGTATTTCCACGCCAAACAATTAACCTGAAAGATCAAAGCGGTTCGAGGAACGTAGTCCGACAATAAGAACAAACACAGATTGTGCTTTCGGTGTGTCGGGCGCTGTTCTGAGTGCTTTCTATGTGTCTACTTATTTAATAGGACACCCTATGTCGTAGGTACCACTCCTGTGTCCAGTTTATGGATGAGAAAACTCAGGCAATAACATGACAAACACAAAAACTCTCAAAGTCAATAGCAAACTTTCCCCTGCAGTTACCTCTGGAATAGGGATTCTCAGCCCCAGCGCTGTTGACATTGGGGCTGGATAACTCTGTGTCGTGGGCTGCCCTGTGCATTGTGGGACATTAAGCAGTATCCCTGGCCTTGGCCCACTAGATGCCAGTAGCATCTCCTCCAGGTGTGACAACCAAAGTGTCTCCAGATATGGCCAAATGGTCCCCTGTTGAGAACCACTGCTGCTGGGGACATTTTACTTTCTTTCTATTGGGTTTTTTTAAAAATAATAATTGTGTGTTTTCAGCAAAGATATAAACAATAAAGGTAAATTTTCAAATGAACTGGTAGTTGAGGGTTCTGAGAACTGGGAGAGTCTAGGTAAGGAGCTTCGGGGGGCAACTCTTCCTGCTCGAACATGTAGGTCTTCCTCAAAGCGGGTCTGGCCTCCATCCATTGGATCAGTTATTGACTTCCCTCCCTATTTGGGCAAGGCTTTTAACATGGTTCAAAGGTTCTCACCAGGGAACTGGTTAGAAAGGTAAATTACCAGGCTTCATCCCAGGCCTACTAGAAGGGAAATTCTGCAAGTGGGGCTCTGCAATCTGTCTTTTTTAACAGTCTTAATAAGGTATAATTGATATGCAAAGAACCACACATATTTAATGTGTACAATTTGATAAGTCTGGACATACGCAGAACCCATAATACCATCACCACAATCAAGGCAAGAGACATATTTGACACTTCCCAAAGCTTCCTGTGTCCCTTTGTTTTTGCAGTAAGAGCATTTAATATGAAATCTACCCCCTTAACAAATTCTAAAGTGCACAGTACCATATTGTTTTGGGGTTTTTTTGAGGAAGATTAGCCCCGAGCTAACTACTGCCAGTCCTCCTCTTTTTGCTGAGGAAGCCTGGCCCTGAGCTAACATCCATGCCCATCTTTCTCTACTTTATACGTGGGACGCCTACCATGGCATGGCGTGCCAAGCGGTGCCATGTCCGCACCCGGAATCCGAACCGGTGAACTCCGGGCCGCCGAGAAGCGGAACGTGCACACTTCACCATTGTACCACGGGCCGGCCCCCCATATTGTTAACTATAGGCACTGAGTTGTACAGCAGATCTCTAGAATTTACTCATGTAGCAAAACTGAAACTTTAACCCCACTGAACAACTCCAGCCTTCCAGGTACTGCTGAAGCAAGCTCATATTTGAGAACCACTGATAGAGTGGACCATCTGAGGGATGACAGAGCTTCGTTAAAATTGCACGTATTCCTCTAATGATCTCAAAGGATTATCTGCCAATCTTTACGCTTCCCTGCTGTCAGGGAGAGAATTCACTGTTTGGAAACTTTTCATTCAGATCGGAAAGGCACTGAGGCCAGCGGGGGGGAGCTGTCCTGTGTATGCACCTGCTCGCCCTCTCAGCACTCTGCACAGCTGGCAGTTTGCATTCAAAGTCCAAATGCTGTTCCCAAGGCCCATTTTCAGTGGCGTAGATACTGTGAAAAGTCAGTTACTGCCTCTGGTGTCCCCAAAGGGTTAGAGTCTCCATAACCATTAGGAAATGGAAGTTTCAAATAAACAGTGCAATGCTCTTAGAGGATTGTTCCCATTGCAGGCTACCCCCGGGAAGGACAGGCATGACAGATGAAGGAATGACCTTCTGTCTCAGGAGAGCATAGTTATGGACGTGCAAAATGTTCCACCTTCCAGCTGTATTTACAGTTCCAATCTGAGCACAGGCTAACCTTTCGTTGAAACTCTGGCTGTGGAGATGTGGGTATTTGGAGCTTTTAAAAAAGAAACTGGAGAAGTTCTGGCTCAATATCTGACCCCATGTCATCACTTCCATCTGAATAATCCTGATATAAATATCTCAAGACGCCAGAGTCAATCCAGGCCCGGCAACCAGGGTCGGGAGAGAGAATGAGAAGCAGAAACTGCTTGCATGGTACCTGATATGGTGAAAGCAGGGAGAGGTTGTTCTCAAAATACTGGAAATGGGCCAGAAAGGAGTCCACACTCATGGCATCAATGTCAGAGCACATCACGCCTTTGACCAGCTGCCCTGCGCTAGAAAACAAAACAAGGGACCCAGCAGAAGAAAGGGGTAAGGAAGAGAGAGGAAAGAGGACACGAGAGAAAGCAGATCTGATGTGACACGGGCTACAGACGGGACAAGCCAACTCTCCTCCTGGGAAGTCAGGCTCCTTGGGAGAAGGCTCCAAAGGCCTCCTCAGCCCCCGGCCGGGTTATACTCTCCTACCTCAGGAGCTCCGAGGGCCTTCTGGTCGTCTGTGACAGAAGCTCGTACAGGAACAAGGCCTGAGGGGAGAGAATGATGCCAGCGTCGATGGAGTACTCGCTCACCGTGATGAGCCCGGGGGCCCTCTGGGGAAGGCACGCCTTGATCCCATTTTACAGGTGGGAGAGTGGAGGCTTAAGAGGCTATGTTACTTACCTGGGACCACACAATTGCTAAGCGGCAGAGCTGGGATTTGAATGGTGACCGAGTAATTGCAGAGCCTGTGCCCTCCCACCTCAGGGACTCCCTATGCTCCAGGAGGCCAACGAGGAACAAAGCCATTGGGCAGCAAGGCTGGAGTTTCCTTCCTGGGCTTTATGAAGCCGCTGCCAGTCGAGGACCCTCTGTAGCCGCTATGTCCATGCCCACCTGCTAGTTACTGAACACACAGCATCCCAGGAAGCAACCGCCAAAGAGACAGGTGAATAGACCAAGACGGGCTGGAAAGGATCCTCAGCGAAGTAACTCCTGCTGGCAGCACGCACTCCCCTCAAACCCTCCCAGACGGGCACTCCAGGAGAACAATAGACAGGAGCCAGGGGAGTCGTTTGTTTTAAGGAATGTAATTTTACAGAACACCTAACTTGCAGACGCGATCAAGCATGACATTCGTCTATTCTATAGACTCTGAAACTTTGAACGTAATTCCCCAAACAGAATAAATTGTGAGCTGGCATTAGGCAGAGGCATCTGAGACGTGCAGCTAGGCCCAGGAGAAAGGAGCAGCAGGGGAGGTTGGTTCCCAACGCTCTGTGTGTGGCCCCAGAGATCTCCTTGGGCACAGGGTCGAGTTCTGGGACCCTCCCACAGTCTTCCCCAACTCAGGAACGGCGACTCCATTAACTCAGTTGCTGGGACAAAAATGTCTTGAAGGCATCGATGGCAGGATGTGTTTTCCAAAGTGGCCACATATTTTCCATCTGATATGCGCTTCTAGAACCTTCCAGAACCACTACCCCATGATAAGGTGGAATCTGTGTCCCCTTCACTTGAAGATGGGGGGCCTCCGTGACTGCCTCAACAGATAGAGTGCAGCAGAAGTGACACTACGTGACTTCCAAGGTGAGCTCATCAAAGGTGACAGAGCTTCTCCTGGCTCGCTCTGCCTCAGGACATAGGCCTTGGGAGCCCTCAACTGCCCACATAAGGCCAGCCACCCCAAAGCCACCATTCCAGACACTGTTCAATTCCTAGGCTGCAGCAACAAGTTACCACAAACCTGGTGGGTTAAAACAGTAGAATTTATTCTCCCACAGTTCTGGAGGCCAGAGGTCCACAATCAAGGTGTCGGCAGGACCAGGCTCCCCTTGAAAGCTGTAAGGGAGGAGGCTTCCCCATCTTTTTCCAGCTTCTGGTGGCTCCAGGCATTCCTTGGCTTGTGGCTGCATCACTCCAGTCTCTGCCTCTGTCTTCACGTGGCTTCTCCTCTGTGTGTTTCCAATCTCTTTTGTCTGTGTCTGCTGCCTGGGTCCTCTCCTCTTATTAGGACACTCGTCATTGGACTTAGGGCCCACTCAGATAACCGAGGATGATCTCATCTCGAGATCCTTAACTGAATTGAATATGCAAAGACTCTTTTTTCCAAATAAGGTCACATTCCCACTCACAGGTTTTGGGTGGCATATCTTTTGGGGGGGGCACCATTCAGCCCACTACATGGAAAGACCATATGCAGCTTAGAGAGAGACCCCCCTTGCCCCAGGTGTTTGCATCTCCCCAGCGCAGGTGTCAGACACATGAGTGTCTCCAGGTGACTCCAGTCTCCACCTGAATCCAATTCATGAAAGACCCTGAGCACGAAGCCCCGAAACCATGCAAGTCAATAATAAAACAATTGCTACTGCACTGAATTTGGAGGTGGTTTATTAGCCAGCAATAGATTATTGGACCATCAGCCTTGACGCCTCACTCTCTTTCATACCCACATCCAATCTGACAGCCAATCCTGTTGCCATTACCTTCAAAACGGATCCAGAATCTGACCATTGGTCTCCACCTGCATTGCCAGCACCTGGCCTGAGCCCCTGTTGTCTCTCATCTGAATCAGTCAATAGTCCCTAACTGATCCCTTTGCTTCCTCCCTGCTCTTCTCAATTCAGTGTCCATGCAGCAGCCAAGAGAGTCTTTGAAAACAAAAGTCAGATCACGTCTCTTCTCAGATGCTCCTCCAGCTCCTCTTCTCACCCAGAGTGGAGGCAGTCCTCACAGTACCCATGAGGACCCACAGAGTGGCTCCCCCGTAACCTCTCTGAGCTCCGCGAGGTCGTCTCTGGCTACCTCCCCACCCTCCAAACCGCGTTCCCCATTCCCTGATTTACTTCCTCCTTCGCGCCCATCATCACCTAACACACACTTGACTTACTAATCTTACGAACTGTCTGTCACCCTCACGAGGATGGAAGCTCCCTGAGGGCAGCGACTCCTCTCTGTTTGGTTCACTTCTGCGTCCCCAGCACCAGCACCGTGAACAGCATCTGGCACGTGGGGAGCAAGGGCTCCACCAACATTTGATGAGTGAATGAAACAAAGAGTGGGCTGAATGAAAAAGAAGGCAGGAAAGGTCCTGAGAAAGTGCACTGGCCTCCACACCACGATCATCCCCAAACCCCCGAGCAGGCAGCGTTTCACTTCACACATCATAACCGCTAATATTTATAGCACACTGCCCACGTGCCAGGTGGTATACAGATGTCTCATCTCACTGATTCTCGTGAGAAATTATCCCCAGTTTTCATGTGAAACTGAGGCCAAGTGAGGGGAAGTAGAGACCCCAAAGTTAATAAATGGCAACCCCTGAATTCATGCTCAGGTCTTGTCTAACTTCTTAACACTATGCTATTCTGCCTCCTGAGTTGAATCACACAGAAATAAGGGTTGTTTTTTTTTTTTTTCCCACCAAATTAACCTGAAAACAGACTTTTCCCCCAAGGCAGAGAGACAGAGGCCCAGGTGCCATCTGGGGGCCTCGTGTTCACACCTGACTCCTGCGAAGCTCCTTTTCCTTTAGGGCTGTAGCGTTGAATCTGGGTTCCCTCCGTAAATTGAAGAGAGACACTTCCTTAAAGAAAGCCCCTTGTATTTCCACAACACCGGAGGTGGCATCTCCTGCTTCGATCATCTGCCAAAGTGAGAGGAGACACAGTAAGAACGTTGTAGAAGGAGCACTGAGTTTGGGTAAGCTGGGCACCGTGGCAAGGGCTTCGCGGGCAACAAAACCCATCGGACCTGCTCAGCAGCCCAGTGATGTGAGGGCTATCCTTATCCCCATTTTATGGGTAAGAAAACTGAGGCTCAGTGAGCAATCCAGAAAGTCGGTAAGTCAGATTTGAGCTCGGGTCTGTCTTATCGGAAACCCACGCTCTTTAGTTTCGCCATCCATGCTGCTGTCTTCTGGAGGCAGATGCTGGCGTTGGTGTTTCAGGCCAAACCTCTTGTGTTTGGTTCCTTAGCAGATTTTGCAACTGCATACAGCAGGTCTGATAGAATAGGCTGCCCCAAAAACACCCCTGCCCAGTGAGAAAGAGGATACACACATGACTTTGCAACATGGAAGAGGCTTCCAGAAGCACTCTGGGAACTTCAGGGTTCATTTGTAAGCATTTCCAGATTAGACTGGCTAGAGAGAACAGGGTCTGGGAAGTAATGCAGCATGACCCAAGGGGCTCTTTCTGGAAAGGAGGGAAGCTGGGTATTGGGAGAAGACATTCTTCTGATCTGGACAAACCCATGCCAAAGGCAGAGCTAACCCCAGCCCAGAGCCGATGGCCCAAAGTCACAGCCCACTCCCCAGACCCAAAACCGCATGCTCTGCAAGCCCCGCGGCCGAGGACCACACGTCTTCCTCTCACCTTGCTGAGGACACCTTGCTGCTGGGCAGGCGACAAGTCAGACAGGTGCAGGGAGATGCTGCTTCTCAGGACCTGCAAGAGGTCCCTGCGGTCCATGCCATAGAAGGCCTGGGTGCCGACCCCAGCCAGAAGCACGCCCATCTGGCTGACACCGTAGAAGGACAGCACCTGGGTGAGGACCGGCCACAGGGAGGGTGAGGCTCTGCTCTAGCCTGTTACCTCTCAGACGCTTACCAGTCCCACACATGCTGGGTATCAGGATGGGCACTAGGGGCACCAAGGTGGGCAAGACACATGCCATCCTCCCAGACCTTCCTTCCTTCCATCGGGAAAGAGAGGTAAATATCAAAACACAAGACTCGTGGTAACTACTCTGCTGGGGGAATTACTCTGCTATCCGAGGCCACATTACAAATACCAAAAAGCATCACCCACGCGCCACAGGGGCCAGGAAACGGGCTTTTGTGGTTTAATTTGAACTAGCTGACAGATTTAAAAACCGGTGGAATTGCCATAAAAATCCAGATTTGAGTTTCTGTTCTATAAAAAAAAATCTGAACATGAGGCAATACTGGGCCTACACTGGCAACAATGGGCAAGAACTGGCTAGCAGCCACCCCTTCAGGTAGGTCACTGGGCTCTCAGTTTATCCAGCCGCACCCCTCTTACAGTGCCTTGAGACAGCCTGCTTCTCTCACTCTGTCACCCCATGCTCATCTATCTACCTGTAGAAGCTTTGAGTTGAAATAAACATTTAAAGATATAAGTCTGATATTTTATGACAAATATGATTGTAGCTGGCCACCCTATCAGAAATTCTACTTGTTTTTTTCCCTCCCTCTTTGGGAGTGAAGATGCTAGATAGTTTTCCTTATAATCAGGGACATTCCTTGGTTCTACAAGAAGACAGTTGAGTGGTTTCCTTTAGTTATTCTCTTGGAAGGGATAGTCTCTTCCTGTCCCCAAAGAAGGCAAGACCTTTCGAGCTCTTGGCTTCTTAATAAAAGTCGCCTCACCCCTCTGTAGGAAGAGTTGGATACTAGGAAAGAGACAAGCCACTTTGTCCCAGGCTGGGAGGGGACCGGAGAGTCTCCCTCAGCTCCCTAAAGTCAAAATCACAGAGAACAGTCCAGGTGGCCCATGAGGCCCCAGTCCAAACAGAAGGGCTGCAAAACCTTAAGCTAAAGTCATCATGAGGCTAGAAGGGATGCGAAGAATGGCCTAGCCTTGGTCTTGAGTCAGAAAGTGAGAATGAGTGTGCAATGGTCATGGCGCCATGACGGAGGTAGTTTGCATGGAAGTTACTCAAGTAGGCTCTGGAGCCAGATGCCCTGGGTTCAATGTCAGCTGTGTCCCCTTTACGTGGCCCTGGCAATTCCCTTATGTGCTCTGTGCTGCCCATGAATGACCTGGAAAATGAAGGTTCTAACACTACTGGTCTCACAGAGTTGTTGGGAAGATTAAATGGTTAACTCACTTAGAACAGAAGTGGCACACAGTAAGTGCTTAATAAATGTTTGCTATTATTTCATATTGGTATTGGTCCCAATCCAATCCTCACGAGCCATTTGGCATCCTGGGAAGTGGATAGGAGTGTAAACTGAAAGAGCGGGACATCAAAACGCTTAGGGGTGAAGTCTCTGGAGCTCCTTCTACTGGGCCTGGCACAGGGACACTAATTCCCGAGGAGAACAGTTCATTTCCCACCCCAGGAGCAGCAAGAACAAGGACTAAGGCTCCTGTCCCCTCCAAACAGGACCTTCCGTGGGGATGATTCTCTCCCTCAGGCCAAGACTGGAAGAAAAGAGCATTATCTCTCATCCCAGGATGAGGGACACGTTCACAGCCTCAACAACAAGCAAGGAAATCCTGGGGTGGATGCCACACATTGCTCAGCATCTCAAAGACAGCTACCCCTCCCTGAGTTCATACTCTAGGACATGTGTTGTTCGAACCTCTTCCTGGGTACTGACTCACACAATCCTTGCAGCAATCCTGTGGAGTAGGTGCTACTGTTATCCTCATCTTACAAATAGGGAAACTGAGGCAAAGAGAAGTTAAGCCAGTTTCCGGTGTCACACAGCTAGTAAGTGGCAGAGCAAGGATCTGAACCCCGGTAGTCCTCCTCGGCACTATCTTCTTACTGATTGGCTGTGTCCGCCATGTGCGGATAACTGGGCCTTGGGTCTCAGGGCACTAAAAAAGAGTTCAAAGCTCCAACTGACCTTCTCATGGGCCAAGTACTTGGCAGACAAGATGATGACCTGGCTCTTGGCCCAGCTCGAGACCTGGTTGAGGGTAGAGATGGCGCCGTGCACAGCCTCAGGGGAGAGCGATTCCAGCTGATCGTGCGTCAAGCCCACAACCGCATCTGACAAAGAGCCCAGAGTCTCATTGAGGGTCTGGTTCTCTGTGGCAATGTCCAGGAGGTCAGCTTTGAGCTAGAAGGGATGCAAGCTGGAATGAGCGTGGACAGCAAGCAGGACAGTGGTTCCCTCTGACTACATGCTGGGATGCAAGGACTCCACAACACCCTTGCCCCACCCTGCCCCATCCAACGGAGAGGGGACTCCTCCAAACCCAGACAATGAGAACCCCTCTGAGAGTTCCACCTCCCCTGGCCTTGGCCTTGATATGCTGCAAGTTCACTGTGTGCTTCATTTAAATATTAATTCGCTATGAAATCAACCTTAAAGCATGGCAGAAAGAAACTTTGCTCACTTCACCCATAACTCCACCACAATCCCACAGCCTCTAGTTTCCTTTTGTGACCTTGAACTCTGTATCCATACATATGGCTGTTTTTCTTTCATAAAATATCCAGGGGGAGTTTCATGATAATATATAATCTGTGTAAATGTAACTCTCAACAGTAACAAGAAAGTAAAAGTCTCCTGAAAATCCTACCTCATAAAAATAACTAGGATTAGTAGCTGGGCATGCATGTTTCCAAGATTTCTTATGCCTTTATAAACCCTGTAGACTTTAGAAACCACAGTATGTAGTTTTTTCTTAGTTGTAATATGAATGGAAGTGCAAGTTTCTGCTCTATATTTTTCACTTAAAATTATGTCTTACACATGTTTTCACATTTCTGTGATCACCTGAATTATTTTATTATAATATGCCTGTCTAGTTAGAGTCATGTTTCCCAACTGGTTCCGGTAGAGAAGATGATAAACTCTCTTACTGTAACATGAACTCTGTACAAACAGTTGAGAAGAGTTCATGTTTTAACACCTGAATTTGCAGGAAGAATACATTCATTTTAGACGCGTGCACGCAGGCGTTCCCGGCAATACTGAAATGGCCACTGGGGGGCAGCAGAGAAAAGTGAAAGAAATGGCCGTCCCAACTCCCGGTTCTCCAAATTCAGGAACGGCCTCTCCCTAGCGCTCAGTGTCCGCTTCTGTAAATTGAAGGGGTGCCCTGGAGCAGTGCTTCTCACAGTGTGGTCCTTGACCAGCAGCAGCAGCATCTCTCCCGGAGCTTGTTAGAAATTCGGAGGCCCCGCCACAGACCTCCTGAATCAAAGACTCTGGGCCAGGGGCCCTGTGAACTGTATTTAACAAGCCCTCTGGATGCTTCTGATGTACCCTCAGGTTTGAGAACTACCCACCTAGATGATCCCAGAGGGTTCTCTCACGTCTAATCGGATCTGACCTTCGTGGTCAGGGCTGCCACAGCTACTACCCCCGTGGCCGGAAAATACTCATCCAGTATTAGAAGTACCATCTGCTGCGGCTGGACCTAGATTCAGGTTAACCCCACGCGTGTCCTCTCAAAGGCCAGGTGAGACTGTCATCCCCATTTCTCTGGAGTGAAACTGAGGCAGAAGCCCCCGGGCCTTGGGTCCCGTCTGCACCTTCTGAACGCCGGCCTGGAAGCCCCTCAGGCGGCTGCACTTGATCATCTGGTGAAGGCGGACTTGGGCCATGGCGGCGTCCAGCAACTCCAGGTCTTCGTAGAAACAAACCAGCAGGCCCAGCCTGTGTGAGAAGATAAGGGAGCTGGCAGAGGCCCCAGGGCTGGGGGCCACAACCGCAGCCCCACCCTAGTGGGAACCAAGTGCTGTACCAGGTATTGTGCTGAGCCCTTTACCCAGATTCTCTCATCACAACAACCCTGGGAGGTAGGTGGACTGTTAGCCCCATTTCACCGAAGGGCAAACTGAGACTCAGTGATCTTGCCCAAGGCAAGCAGTGGAGCTGGGACTTAAATCCAGATCTATCTAACTATGCCATCTCTCCCCCTGGGGCGGTAAAGAGCACAAGGAAACAATGGTGGTTAGCCATGCAAAACTCCCCATTTCCACATGGAGATAAGGGGTTTGTCCAGCCTGAGGGATTCGCTGAGGCAGAGATTTAGTTCCAGGATGCTTTATAACCTATACCCCCAAATGATGACTTCAAAGGAAAGAGGAAGACAGGAGGCAGAACAATGTAGGGACAGAGGTGGGATTTGAACCCTGGTCTAGCTGGGAGCACTATACCTAGTGGTTAAGAGCATAGCTTCAGGCCAACTGGAGTTTGAAGCCCAGCTCTGCTAGGTGTTTGACTTCCAGCAAGCTACTTAACTTCTCTGCAAAGTTGCTGCACACAGCTGTGCAGTGCACACTCTGTACTACTGTACAGGGTGGCCTTGCCTTTCTGAGCCTTTAATAAAGGGGGGGGGGTTGCTTTGTTCATCATAGCACATCATAATAAATATGATGACGGTAGGAATGTACAAGAGTTAAATGAGAAGAGGCACACCAACTGATTAACACACGTCCTGGTGGCCACTAAGCAAGCATTCATGAATGGATGCTCTTAGAGTTAGTATAAAATCTACTTGACTTAGCATGGCTGGACCACCTAGTTGACCATGCTCAACCTGGTTCCACCCTCTCAGAAAGACACTGACACGCCCGGGCATGTCCACAGGAGAGGAACCAGGTCAGGAAAAGGCTTTGAAAATGTGTCTGATGAGAAAAGAAGATGCAGGGGAAGTGAAGACTGAATATCAATAACTGCATTAAGAATCACGTCTCTTGAGCACTCACAGAATGTCAGGTGTGTGTAATCCTTACAACGACCTTCATGAGGCAGAAGATTATCATCTCCCATTGTACGGATGGGGAAACGGAGGCAGAGAGAGGTGCACTCACACGGCCAAGATCACACAACTTGCAAGTGGCAGAGGCAGGATTAAACCCAGGAAGTCTGGCTCCAGGCCCATGTTCTTAACCACTAAGCTACTTTTTGTGTAATATAGAAAAATGGGACCCATGCTGATGGCTGAAAGTTACTAGAGATGGGGGAGAAGGTGTAATCGTTTTATATGAGAACATTCCCTACCAGTGACTCTTTGAAAAAATCTAAGGTCATATGGTGATGTCAGAGGAAGCCCTGTGACAGCAAGTTCCTGGGAGATGGAGAGAAGATGGCCGAACAGTGCTCACCACCCCTCCCCATTCCATGCTCCCTCCCCCTGACATTCAAACCCTGTCTGGGATCACCCCTGCACAGCTCCTGGCCCTCCCCTGCTGGAAATGGGTCCAGGGGATCACGTTACAATCACTACATTCTAGAGCAGATCACATCCTGGGCTGCTCACCTGAAAGTCTGGATAATAAGGGGTTTGCAAATATAGGGACCCATCAGCTATTTCCAATACTCAACCCAACCTAATGGAAGTTACACATTTATCTTGGAATGGATGGAGTACTGAGTATTTAAAATGTTCCATTTCCACGCTCAGAGCTGGAATCTTAGCACAAAATGCCTGGCACAGAGGAGATGCTCTGAAAGCATTTGTCCCTCTCTGCCCACTTCATAAGTCCTTCGAAGGGTGTTTCTTTGGGGAAACACCTCCCCTCACATGCACAGAGACGTGAGAATTCAAAGAGATGGATCAGCCACCTCCCTTCCCTCCCGGGGACTTTTGCTGCTCACAGGAAGCTGACGCTTAGATTGCATCTTAGGAAACAGCTCTGAGGGCCCAGAGCCCACGCCCTTTACCTGTGGATGGTGGAGGTATTCCTCATGTCAAAGCTGGAGGAGCTGATCCTCTCCAGAAATGCCTGGGCCAGTTCAGGTGTGATGTCATAAATTGTGTCCAACTGCTTGGTAGCATTGTCATAGCTGATAAACAGCCCAATCTGGTGGACAAGGACAGGAAGATCAATGAGGAGGGCTAAGGCGGCTCCGTGCAGCCCCACCCTGGTGGTCTGTGCGGTGCCCCCTCCCAGAGCCCCACTTCTCATTGTCAGTGATTTCCTAATGGTCAGTAACTGATGCTTTGGTCTCCTCTTCAACCCAACTGTTACTTAGGAAGGTATTATTTTTTTAATATCCGACCAGTTGAATTTTTTTAAAGCTCATATTTGCACATTAATTTCTAGGTTTGTTATACTGAGGTCAGAGAATGTGGTCCACAAATTTTCTGCTCAGGGGAATCAGAGGTTTTTGTAATAGATGAGTTGGGTTGTAAATGGCCCCCGAGTGATGAATAAGAGTGCGTTCTCTTTGTAAGATACAAGTATATTTATAGTCAGCTTTACTAACTACGCTAGTCAGAGTCTTTCCATTCTTGTTCACTTTTTGCCCGTATGCCCAAGGGTGTCACATTGAAGTCTCCTGTATTTCAACCCACTACTATTCTGTGCCTACAGGACTCACAGTTGTCTCTCCCTCACGGATGTACTCTTTATCCATATAAAATTCCCCCTTAGTCTTGGTGCTCTGTAGCTTCTCCTCCTTTCTCTACATTTTTAGGTGGTGAAGAAAAGTTGCAAGTGGGCTCTTGATCTTAGACATTTCCCCTAGGGGCCCAGCTTCCTAAGAATTTAACCTCTATCTACTTCCCGAAATTCACTCAATGTTGGGAAAGTAAAATGGAGGTTTAATCCATTTTATAACTGAAGGTTATAACATTGAAAGACGTTTGAAATATTTCCAGCCACCTTAAGAGGAACCTAGTTCTGCCTCTGGTTTCATAATAACCACACAGAGTTGGGTCAACTGATCCTTGAACAAGCCAGTCATTTGATGCAAACACTTCTCTTACTGGCCAGAAGAAAGCCAGGGCACACATGATAAAAACTGGAGGCAGGAGGGCCAGCTCCATGGTGTAGTGGTTAAGTTTGGCACGGTCCACTTTGGTAGCCTGAATTCGCGGGTTCAGATCCTAGGCACAGACCTACATCATTCTCAACCATGTTGTGGCAGTGACCCACATATAACGTGGAGGAAGATTGGCACGGATGTTAGCTCAGCGCTAACCTTCCTCAAGCAAAAAACGAGGAAGATTGGCAATGGATGCTAGCTCAGGGCAAATCTTCCTCAGCAAAAAAAAAAAAAAAAAAAAATTGGAGGCAAGTCCCAAACTTTATGAATGCTTCCCTTTTGGCAGCATTCTTTGGAGGCTGCATTCCAAAATCATGATGTCCAAGGGATTTTAGTGTCATTGTGTCCACATCAGGAGAAGGAGACAGACAGGCTGCCCAGTGAGTTAAGTAAGCTTAAAACATGTGCATTTCTCCCTGTAAACTCGAGAGTTAGAATCCAATCATTGCTCATGCTCAAGTAGCTATCAATAGAAGTGGCTAATAATCCACGTTGCTTTTGATCTGGGTTCATGCTTCCAGAGACTGGAAACTTTACAGCTATTGTCCTTGGCCTTTCTTGAGTACAAAAATATGCTTAAATGATTTTTGGTTCAGAGCCAACACCCTTTATATCACATCTGCTCACATCAGAGCTATCTTAGTTGTCCACAATTCTTTTTCTTTTCTTAGCTCTTCTATACTAGAACACAATCTGACGGGTGACATTCCAAAGTTTTCTTTAGAGGCTCAAGATATATTGGGGCTGAGGCGGGTGTCCAATTTCCAGAGCACCGTGACTGACTGGCTGAACACGAAAGGTTTAGAATACGCCTGACTCCAGATGTATCAGTAACGGGGACATGCAAAGGTACTTCCCCAACTTACTTCTATAGGACTAATTTTCATAATTTCTTCAAATGATAGGTGCACCATATATCTGCCCAAAATCCATAAGTTTTCTGCACTGACCCATGAAACAGAGTTATCTGCAAAAAATAAATAAATAGATAAATAAGTAAATAAATAAATAAAAGCCTTTGTATGTGATAGTCAAAAGCATCTTTGATGTTGGGACCTTCTTCTTGCACTCATTAGTTCATTAACTCGCTCGACAACCATTTTTGGGGAGTCTCCTACTTGTGAGATGCTATGCTACACAGAGGTGCCCACAGACGCCCGCCACCTGAGGCAGGTTTGTTACTCAATAGTGTGGTCCCTGGACCAGCCCCATCAGCATCACTTGGAACTTGTTAGAAACGCAGATTATGTTTTAAGACTTAAGACCACAAAATATAGTTCTATTTTTAGTTCACTTAGTTACTAACTTGAAATATGTTTGACTCTTTGATTACTACCAGTAACAACTATGATCGTTCTTATCGATGATCATTGTCTTACTATACTTGAGCCAAACCAAACTACCTGTCCTTCCTCATGGGCACCTCAAATGTTCTCGAAATCCTCGCTTGCTTGGGCCCTTCACATCAGCTATCATGCCTTTCCTCTAACTCTTCTGCTTCCAAATTGTGTCTTCAAAATTAAGCTCAAATGTTTCCTCTTCCTTAAAGCCTTCTCTTGTCTCCTCAGCCGGCAGCAATTTCTCCCTCCTCTGAATTCCCAGAGGACTCTCTCTGTCACTCTGTTCAAGCATTTGAAATTCCCCAGCAGTGCGATGTCAGTGGGACTTTAAGAACAGTCGTGTCCAGGATCTAACTTCAGGTTTCACTGAGCTAGAATTGGCCACCGTGCCCCCAATCCTTCAATAAAGGACTTTTACATACAACAACATTGCGTTGGTAGCATTTTCGGGAAATGAAAGCAGCAGGGGAGTGTTTACAGGGTGCAGGGAATCAGTCACCCAGAGCTGTTGCAGGAAGCTGTGGGCAATGGCTGACTGCCAGGCGGGATGGAGAAGTCAGCTGCTGCATGCATGAGTCACAAGAACAGGGCGCCACCCCAACCCAGCAATCGGAGCTGTTGGGCTGAGCACAGGTAGATGGCCTATGATTCCCTAGATGGGGACTCTGGACATTTGACTGGCTTATTAGAAGAAAGGGTAGCCCCAGAAGGCCAGAGAATTTGTGGGGGAAAACCACTGAATTCACCAAGAACCAAGTTGAAATATTTACTCAGGCCCTTTACAGAAAACAGTTGCCACAGGCTGTTGTAGTCTAAGTGGCAACCCTCTCCATGGCGTTTATCCATTCGATTTTCTTCACAGCAGTACAAATATCTGAGTTCTCTCTCTCACTCTCTTTTTTTTCATTTACTTTAAAATGTTTCTCCACCTACCTCCCACAATAAAACAATAGCTCCCTGAGAGCCAAGACTTTGTCTTCTTTTCCTCTGTGTCCCCAGTGGCTGACATATACTCGGCTTTTTGGACAGGTTAAAAAAGTTTCTTCTGTTTACTTGACTGACATTAAACATTCAGTAAGTTGAAGCTGTCTGAGGAATTGTTTGCATTACTCATCTACATAGCCATTCTTTTCTATATTTCTTTTTTTCCCAATTGTAAAATACACGTAACATAAAATGTACCATTTTAGCCATTTCTAGGTGTGCAGTCAGTGGTATTAAGTACACTCACTTTATTGTGCAACTATCACACCATCCATTTCCGGAACATTTCTCATGTTGCAAAACTGAAACTCTGTGCTCATTAAACACTAACTCGCCATTCCACCCTCCTCCCAGACCTCACAACCACCAGTCTACCTTCTGTCTCTAAGAGTCTGACTCCTCTAGGACATAGCAGGTTTTTAATAAACATCTGTCACATAAACAAATCCTTTGGTTGTCAGGAAACTTAGCACTAAAATTCTGTGCTTTATTGCTTAGATTTTCTTTTAAAAAATGATTTTTTGCACTTTAATACAGATGTTTTAATACAGATTTTGAACTTGCAACCTTGTTCTAAAGGTTCTCATCGAATCTACGAAGGCATCATTATTTACGTTCCACTAAGAAACCAGGACGTGCCATCAACAATGAGATACAGATGCATCCTTATTTCGGAGAAGTAGGGCACTGATGAAATGGGATATGTGTTTTATTCCATAAGCCACATCAAACCCTTTTGGGAAGCTGGGGGGCAGGGAAAATGATAAGTGACATGAAATCAAATCCCTGTTTTCAGATATGAAGCACCTCTTTCGAGGATGAACTCCCCCTAGAACGTGGTCGCACTCAGAGTGCGGGCTCACCAGTGGCGTTGGAGGATGTCTGCAAAATCCCAGCCATCCAGGAGTAGAGAGCTCTCTGGGAGTGCGCCGAGGTCTGGTCATAGAGCTCTTTGAATACAGCAGATCTAAATGACACAAACATGGGCATCAATTCAGGAACAAACAGGCGGGGGCTGCCTTGAGGCCGCGTCAGAAGGGTGAGTGTACCCGAAGCTGTCTTGTGTTAAAAACCTCCCCAGTCCCTTGCTGTATGTACTTATTTTTCCATTTCTCCTCTTCCCCTCACAGCTAAATACTTTCCAGAGAGTGGTCTCCACTTCCTCACTTCTTGGTCATTTCTTTTTTTGGTAATAGCTTTATTCAGATATAATTCATATACCATACAATTCATCCCTCTAAAGTGTACCATTCCATGGTTTTCAGTATATCCACAGACTTGTGCAACCATCACCACAATCATCTTAGAACATTTTAAGCACCTCAAAAAGAAACCGTGTACCCTTTAGACATCACCCCTGAACCTCTAGTCACCCCAACTCCTAGAAACCACTAATCTACTTTCTGTCTCTATAGATTTGCCTCTTCTGGACATTTCAGATAAATGGAATCATACAATATGTCATCTTTGTGTCTGGCTTCTTTCTCTTGGCTTGATGTTTTCGAGGCTCATCCAGGTTGTAGCACGTATCAGTCCTTCGTTCCTTGTTATGGCCAAATTCTATTCCATTGTATGAATACACCACATTTTGTTTATCTGCTCAGCATTTGATGGACATCTCAGTTGTTTTCACCTTTTGTCTAGTATGAATAATGCTGCTGTAAACATTCACATACAAACGTTTGTGTGGACATAGGTTTTCATTCCTTTGGGGTACATACCCAGGAGTGGGACTGCTGGGTCATATGGTAACTCTGTGTTTAGCCTTTTGAGGAACTTCCAGGCTATTTTCCAAAGTAGCTGCACCATTTTCCATTCTCACCAACAGTGTATGAGGCCTCCAGTTTCTCCACATCCTCACTGGCGCTTGTTATTATTATATATATATTATGTTATATGTTATATGTTATATAACATAACATAATATATATTGTGCTATATATTATATATTATATATGTCACTTTGATTATAGACACCTGCTGGGTATGAAGTGTCGTGGTCACCTTTTAAGCCACTGCAATCTGGTTTCCCCACCACTGTACCATTCCCTGTGGCCCAAGTCACCAATGACCTCCTTGTTGCCATATCCAGCAGTCCCATTTGGTCCAAACACAACTTGACCTTTCACAGCATTTGACCCTGGGCACCCTTCATCCTGGAAGCCTTCCCTTACCCCCACCCACCACCGCTGAAAATCAATTCACCAAATGAACAATTCACCAACCTTCTCTAAGCTTAAAGTTTCTCTGCCACTCTCCCAGTCATTTCATACGTAAATAGGCAAACTTTCCCTTAAGTCCATTTTTTAATATCTTCTCTCTGTATTTTTCTTCGTCTTCCTTCTTTTCATTTTGTTTTTTCATGAGAGCAAAGTACATGAAAGGGACAAGAGATAGACAGAGTTCTGGAAAAAAGTAAACATCATTTAAGGGAAAGCTTGCCCATCTGCAAAAATGCTGGCTCTGTCATTCCCTAGGAGTCTGACCTGGGCAAGTTATTTAATCTCTCTGTGCCACAATTTCCTCATCTGAAGAATGGGGGTGGGATTACTGACATTATCCTCACGGAGAGCAGAGGGATGGTAGAGTACGGTAGGAAGAAGACAAAGCTAGGGTTCCGGAGACTTGCGTTGAGTTCAGATTAAGTTAAGCCCCATGGGATCACCTGAGGGCCTCAGTTTCTTCATCTGTGAAAGAACGGGTTGGATTAGAAGATGCCCATTAGGAAGACTTCAGTAAAAGTGGGGACCATATTCTGGACTCCTCACTCAAGGACTGAGAACCTGGAGTCACATAATGTGATATCTGTATTATTCTGCTGTCTTTCTGTCTACAAGGCTCATAACCTTTCCCCCGGCTCTTATTCAAGGTCTGTATAAACTTTTCGTAGTGGATGTCTGCGGGCTTTGACTGCCCAGCATCAATTCCCTATTTTCTCATAACAACACCTCAGTTTTTCTTGGAGAAATGACATTTCTCCCACTCTTGGTTCATGTCGTTTGGGTGGGACTGTGACCCACATCTAAGCCATTCACAATAGTAGATCCCATTGGCCACAGTGATGGGCTCAAGGATGAGCACATGACCCAGTGTGGACCAAGGACAGTAAAGTCTAGGACCGTGGTTGGAACTTCTGGAAAGAGAGACTCTGCCTCCTCTGCATGGGGCACCCTGAGGAGGTTAGCCTGGAACTGCCAGTGCTCCCTCATGAAGAGAGCCTGCCTGAGAGCAAGGCCAACTCAGAGGGCAGCAGAGCTGAGAGGTGAAGAGCCAAAGATGTTCCTGATAGCATAATTTCAGCTTCTGGATCCAACTGTGCCTGAACCAGGCATACACCTAAAACTATTCAATTACATGATCCAATAATTTCCTTTTTTTAATTAAGGTTATAATAGTTTACAACATTGTGAAATTTCAGTTGTACATCATTATTTGTCAGTCATCTTATAGATGTGCCCTTCACCCTTTGTGCCCCCCTACACCCCTTCCCCATGGTAACCACTAAATAGTTCTCTTTTTCCATGTGTTTGTTTATCTTCCACATATGAGTGGAATCATACAGTCTTTGCCTTTCTCTATCTGGCTTATTTCACTTAATGTAATACCCTCAAGGTCCATCAATATGCTTGTGAATGGGACAATTTTGTCATTTTGTTATGGCTGAGTAGTATTCAATTGTATATATATACTGCATCTTCTTTATCCATTCACCAGTCGATGGGCACTTGGGTTGCTTCCACATCTTCACTATTGTGAATAATGCTGCAATGAGCATAGGGGTGCATAAGTCTCTTTGAATTGCTGATTTCAAGTTCTTTGGATAGATACCCAGTAGTGGGATGGCTGGGTCATATAGTATTTCTATTTTTAGTTTTTTGAGAAATCTCCATACTGTTTTCCATAGTGGCTGCACCAGTTTGCATTCCCACCAGCAGTGTATGAAGGTTCCCTTTTCTGCAAAACCTTTCCAACATTTGTTTTGGTTTTTTTTTCTGTCTTGGTTATTATACCCATTCTAACAGGTGTAAAGTGATATCTCAGTCTAGTTTTGATTTGCATTTTCCTGATGATCAGTGATGTTGAGCATCTTTTCATGTGCCTGTTGGCCATCTGTATATCTTCTTTGGAGAAATGTCTGTTCATATCCTCTGCCCATTTTTTGATAGGGTTGTTTGATTTTTGGTTGTTGAGTTGTGTGAGTTCTTTATATATTATGGAGATTAACTCCTTGTTGGATATATGATTTGCAAATATTTTTGACAGATGGTGAGTTGTCTTTTCATTTCAATCCTGTTTTTCCTTTGCCTTGTAGCAGCTGTCTAGTCTGATGAAGTCCCACTTGTTTATTCTTTCTTTTGTTTCCCTTGTCCAAGAAGACATGGTGTCTGAAAAGATCCTTTTAAGACCAATGTCAAAGAGTATACTGCCTATATTTTCTTCTAGAAGTTTTATGGTTTCAGGTCTTACCTTCAAGTCTTTGATCCATTTTGAGTTTATTTTTGTGAATGGCATAAGAGAAGGGTCTACTTTCATTCTTTTACTCGTGGCTGTCCAGTTTTCCCAACAGCATTTGTTGAAGAGACTTTCCTTTAATGTATGTTCTCAGTTCCTTTGTCAAAGATTAGTTGTCTGTAGATGTGCAGTTTTATTTCTGGGCTTTCAATTCTGTTCCATTGACCTGTGTGTCTGTTTTTGTACCAGTACCATGCTGTTTTGATGACTGTAGCTCTGTAGTATATTTTGAAGTCAGGGATTGTGATGCCTCCAGCTTTGTTCTTTTTTCTCAGGATTGCTTTAGCAATTCTGGGCTTTTTGTTGCCCTGTATGAATTTTAGGATTTTTTGTTCTATTTCTGTGAAGAATGTCATTGGGATTCTGATTGGGATTGCACTGAATCTGTAGATTGCTTTAGGTAATATGGATATTTTAACTATGTTTATTCTTCCAATCCATGTGCACGGAAAATGTTTCCATTTCTTTATGTCATCATCAATTTCTTTCAGAACAGTCTTGTAGTTTTCATGTATAGGTCTTTCACTTCCTTGGTTAAGTTTATTCCAAGATATTTTATTCTTTTTGTTGCGATTGTGAATGGGATTGTGTTCTTGAGTTCTCTTTCTGTTAGTTCATTATTAGTGTATAGAAATGCTACTGATTTATGTAAGTTGATTTTGTACCCTGCAACTTTGCTGTAATTGTTGATTATTTCTAGTCACTTTCCAATGGATTTTTTAGGTTTTTCTATATATAAAATCATGTCGTCTGCAAACATCAAGAGTTTCACTTCTTCATTGCCTATTTGAAATCCTTTTATTTCTTTTTCTTGCCTAACTGCTCTGGCCAAAACCTGCAGTACTACGTTGGATAAGAGAGGTGAGAAGTGGGCACCCTTGTCTTGTTTCTGTTCTCAGAGGGATGGCTTTCAGTCCTTCCCCTTGAGTAGGATGTTGGCTGTGAGTTTGTCATACATGGCCTTTATTATGTTGAGGTACTTTCCTTCTATACCCATTTTATTGAGAGTTTTTATTGTAAATGGCTGTTGGATCTTGTCAAATGCTTTCTCTGTGTCTTTTGAGATGATCAGGTGGTTTTTGTTCCTCATTTTGTTAATGTGGTGTATCACATTGATTGATTTGCGAACGCTGAACCATCCCTGCATCCCTGCTGTAAATCCCACTTGGTCAGGGTGCATGATCTTTTTAGTGTATTGCTGTATTGTTTGCCAATATTTTGTTGAGGATTTTTGTGTCTACGTTCATCAGCAATATTGGCCTGTAATTTTCCTTCTTTGTGTTATCCTTGTCTGGCTTTGGTATCAGGGTGATGTTGGCCTCATAGAGTGTGTTAGGAAGTGTTGCATCTTCCTCAATTTTCTGGAATAGTTTGAGAAGGATAGGTATTAAATCTGTGAATGTTTGGTAGAATACTCCAGAGAAGCCGCCTGGTCCTGGACTTTTATTTATGGGGAGGTTTTTGATTACTGTTTCAATCTCTTTACTTGTTATTGGTCTATTCAGATTCTCTATTTCTTCTTGATTCAGTTTTGGGAGGTTGTAAGAGTCTAAAAAATTATCCATTTCTTCTAGGCTGTCCAATTTGTTGGCATATAGCTTTTCATTGTAGTCTCTTATAATCTCTTGTATTTCTGTTGTATCCATTGTAATTTCTCCTCTTTCATTTCTAATTTTATTGGAGTCTTCTCTCTTTTTTTCTTAGTGAGCCTGGCTAAGAGTTTGTCAACTTTGTTTATTTTCTCAAAGAACCAGCTCTTTGTTTCATTGATCCTTTCTACTGTCTTTTTTGTTTTGATTTCATTTATTTCTGCTCTAATTTTTATTATTTCCCTCCTTCTACTGACTTTGGGCTTTGTTTGTTCTCCTTTTTCTAATTCTGTTAGGTGTAGTTTGATAGCACTTATTTGAGATTTTTCTTGTTTGTTGAGGTGAGCCTGTATTGCAATGAATTTCCCTCTCACAACTACTTTTGCTGCATCCCAAATGAGTTGGTATGGTGTGTTTTCATTTTCACTTGTCTCCAGATAATATTTGATTTCTCCTTTGATTTTTCCAATGATCCATTGGTCGTTCAGTAATATGTTGTTTAATCTCCACATCTTTGCCCCTTTCCCAGCTTTTTTCTTGTAATTGATTTCTAGTTTCATAGCATTATGGTCAGAAAAGATGCTTGATATTATTTCAGTCCTCTTAAATTTATTGAGGCTTGCTTTGTTTCCCAACATATGGTCTATCCTTGAGAATGTTCTGTGCACACTTGAGGAGAGTGTGCAACCTGCTGTTTTTGGAGGGAGTGTTCTATATATATCTATTAAGTCCATCTGGTCTAGTTTTTCATTTAATTCTACAATTTTCTTGTTGACTTTCTGTCTGGATGATCTATCCATTGATGTAAGTGGGGTGTTGAGGTCCCCTACTAGTATTGTATTGTTGTTGATGTCTCCTTTTAGGTTTGTTAATAGTTGCTTTATGTACTTTGGTGCTCCTGCGTTGGGTACGTATATATGTATTATGTCTTCTTGGAGGAGTGTCCCTTTTATCATTATATACTGCTCCTCTTTGTCTCTCTTTATCCGTTTTTACTTGAAGTCTACTTTGTCTGATAGAAGTATGGCAACACCTACTTTCTTTTGTTCACTATTAGCTTGGAGTATCGTCTTCCATCCCTTCACTCTGTGTTTGTCTTTGGGGCTGAGATGTGTTTCCTGGAGGCAGCATATTGTTGGGTCTTGTTTTTTAATTTATCCTGCCACTCTGTGTCTTTTGATTGGAGAATTCAATCCATTTACATTTAGAGTGATTATTGACATGTGAGGGCCTAATGCTGCCATTTTATTGCTAGTTTTCTGGTTCTCCTGTGTTTCCTTTGTTTCTCATCCCATATATTTCAGACTACCAATTCAGTTAGGTTATTTTCTATGCTGGTTTTCTTAATTCTCTCTTTATTTATAATTTGTGTCTCTGTTCTAATTATTTCTTTAGTGGTTACCATTTGGCTCGTATAAAACATCCCATAGATGAGATAGTCACATCTTATTTCTTCTTGTGTTGTGAGTTTGTGGTTAAAATCACAAGATTATATTTATTCTTCATGTTTTCCTTCCCTTTATCCTTAATGTTATAATTAAGCATTTGCTAATCTGTTCTGATGGAGAGCTGCAAATTTCTGATTTTGTCTATCTACTTATCTTCTTGCTCAGGGTTTTGTAACCCCTTTTCTTTTTCGTTTTTTTTTTCCCAGGTATGGGGGCCTTCCTGAGAATTTCTTGTCAGGGGGGTGGTCTTGCGGCGATGAACTTCTTTAACTTTTGTTTATTTGGTAAAGTTTTTATTTCTCCATCATATTTGAAGGATATTTTTGCTGAGTAGAGTATTCTTGGCTGAAAGTTTTTGTCTTTCAGAATTTTGAATATATCATTCACTCTCTCCTAGCCTGTAAGGTTCCTGATGAGAAGTCTGCTGACAGCCTGATAGGGGTTCCCTTGTAGGTTATTTTCTTCTGCCTTACTGCACTTAATATTTTTTCTTTGTCATTGACATTTACCAGCTTTACTACTATATGCCTTGGAGTTGGTCTTTTTACAATGATAAAGTTTGGAGATCTACTGGCTTCTGTCACATGGATTTCCAGCTCCCTCCGCAGGTTTGGGAAGTTCTCAGCTATTATTTCTTTCAACAAGCTTTCTGCTCCATTCTCCTTCTCTTCTCCCTCTGGGATACCTATAATCCTTATGTTGCATTTCCTAATTGAGTCAGATATTTCTTGGAGAGTTTCTTCATTTCTTTTTAGTTCTCTCTCCTCCTCTCTCTGAAGCATTTCTATAATTCCTGTCCTCCAGACTGCTAATTCTGGCCTCCATAATATCAGCCCTACTGTTTTGGAGTCCAGATTTTTCTTTATCTCATCCATTGTGTTTTTCATCTCCAAGAGTTTTGACTGGTTTTTCTGTATAGTTTCAAGCTATTTTGTGATGTAGCTCCTAAACTCATTGAGTTGCCTATCTGTATTGTCTTAACTCATTGAGTTTTTTAATGATAGCTATTTTTAATTCTTCATCATTTAGGTTATAGATTTCTGTGTCTTCAGGATTGTTTTCTGGGTACTTGCCATTTTCCTTCTGTTCTAGAGATTTCATATATTTTTTCATACTGCTTGATGGCGTGGATTTGTGCCTCTGCACAGAGATAGAATTTGGTTACCACTTCCACTTGCTGCCACTGAGGGGAGGGGGCAAGAACTGTGTAATCTGTGCCCACCAGGATCCCCATCAGCTGTTCCTGACTGAGCCTGGGCCACTCCTTGGGATCACAGTGGCCCTGTGGGGTTTCCCACCAACTGTGGGAACAATCACATGGGGACTTCAGGTTGCTGCCGCCTGCTTCCTCAGGCCCACCTAGACACACTCCCCGCTTAGGGACTGCAGCATTGTTATGGGCTCTTGAGGCAGCTGGGAGCTTGTTCGCCCAGACTCACAACTCCACTGCCATCTGGTCCTAGGTTGTACTAGCTGTTGTGCTTGGGTTGGGGCCTCCCCACTGGGTCTGAGCCTGTGCTGCTCCCTGGTTCTGTGGTGGGATTGTGGACTCTCCCACTGGTTGAGAGAGTGATCACACAGGGGCTCAGGGCTGCTGACACCTGCTTCCACAATCCTGCCCGTCGTACTGTCCCTTCAGGGCTGCTGTGCTACTGTGGACACTTGTAGTAGCTGGAGGCGCTTTCGCCCGAGCTGCAGATATGGCACCATCTGTTCCTAGGTCACCCCAGTCTTTGTGCTTGGTGGGCGGGGCCTACCCCACCAGGACAGAGCCTGAGTCCCTCCCTGGAGCTGCACTGGGACTGTGGATTTTCCCACTGGACCAAAGAGCAATCACAGGGGCTCAGGGTTGCGGTCACCTGTTTCCACAGTCTCACCGAGGTGCATGCCCACCCTCAGGGCCATGGCAGTGCTGTGAGTGCTTCATCCAGGAGAGCAGTCGCTCTCAGTTACTGGGCTGTCTGGAGGCCGGAGAGTTCTCACCTATCTCCACCTCCTCCCCACGGGTAGTCCATCCACCTTCCGATGTATAGCAGTGTGGGTCTCTCAGGCGTCCTGAGGTGCTGTATGAGTATCTTCCATTGATCAATGAATGTCCATTTAGTTGTAGTTCGAAGCGGGAGAGACAAAGGGAACTGCTCACTCTGCCATGTTGCTGATGTTATCCCCTCAGTAATTCCCTTTTTGAAACAGGAATTTCGAAAATGTTTGAATGGGTTTTCTGGCACTTGCAATCAGGTGAGCAGTAGCCAAATAAACTCCCTCTCCCAATTCTGTTCTCTCCACTTCCACTCCCACCCATATACAACCTGAGTGAATCAGAGGGAGGGGAGATGCTGAGTTAAGAGGGACTGTGTAACGGCATGCAAAACAAAGAGGTTTTGCATGATATATGTCTTGGCCAAAAAATAGACATCCTGGAGACAAAATGAGGTCAGTATATTGTCTGTTTCCCCTACAGTCCTTTGGAGGAAAACACACGAAAAATAGGATCTTCCAAGTTGCCATCATCATATTGGTCTTTTCCTTCTTCTAAATCATTTTTAGACTTAGAAAGGGCCTTTTGGGACCATAAAGTGACATAATTAATAAAAGGGGGAGCTGGCAGTGGTCACAATGCCTAGGCTCTGTCAAGTCCTAGACACAATCCTCTAATTTGGTGTTCCCCACAGTGTAATTTCATATAGGGTAGGTGCTTACAGACATTAACTGGTGCAACATCTCAAAAGGAGAAAAGTGCTCCCTTTCCAGTGCTCAGTCAATCCTGCTGCCCCTCACGGAGAAAGTCTGTTCAGTGCTAATCAGTTTCAACACACACTCAGCTCCTTTGTTAACCAAGAGAACAGGCCCCAGGCCCAGAGCCTTGGAAAAGCAACATACCTAGGCAGGATGTACTGACACTGTTTTTTTTTTTTCATTGATTTTATTTTTATGATTACCTTTACTTAAGACAAATGATATTGGTTCCCTATTTACAGTAATTATGTCATATTTACTTTAAAAATAGATATTTTTAAGTAAAAGGAATGATTCATTATAAAGAAAAATGTGAAGTAAATAACAGTACAGGTGGTGTATAGATGTCTCAAAAAATTGTGAGGATGATACACGAATGATTGAAATTTGAGAGACACTGTTTTAATCAAACGATCTCTAAACTGCACAGATTTTTTTTCTTTTTGAGGAAGATTAGCTCTGAGCTAACATCTGCTGCCAATCCTCCTCTTTTTGCTGAGGAACATTGGCCCTGAGCTAACATCTGTGCCCATTTTCCTCTATTTTACATGTGGGATGCCTGCCACAGCATGGCTTGATAAGTGGTGTGTAGGTCTGTGCCTGGGATCCAAACCAGTGAATCCCAGGCCCCTGAAGTGGAGTGCATGAACTTAACCACTGCACCACCAGGCCGAGAAGATTTTAAGCTTCTCTTCCAGACTTTGCACACCAGCCTGTCCTCCCACCCCCACCGTCCACCACCTTTCTCTCCTTTCTCATGTATTACCTCCTTGAATTCTCACAACAGCCTCTGTGGGGCAGGGAGGGAGTTAGCGGGTAGGGGGAGCACTCACAGGTTCTTGAAGGCATCCTCACGCAGGTCCTGGGGGAGCCTCCCTGTGACGTCCAGCTGGAGAAAGCTGCCTGAGGACCCCCTCAGCAGCCTGCCCAGGATCTCTACACACTCGAGGGAGTTCAGCACCTGGAAACACCTCTCGAGCGTGATGAGAAACAGGCTGCGGTTCACACCCGGGCTCTGCAAGGCTTGTTCCCGAATCTCTCCCAAGTCAATAATGATGTCTTCCAGCTCCTAAAGGAATGACAGAAGCTGGGGCTGTCCTGAGAGCTGCCTCTTGATTTGGAAGCCCTAGGAGGGACCACACTTAGCAGCAGTGGGGAAATTCAGGACCACTGTTTAACACCATGCAGCTATGTCAAAACTTCTAGAAGTTTCCATCGGCTATGGAACAAAGTCAAGGCCTTCACCTGCTTCACCCATACTAGGCAACTTCTTGCTCTCCAGATACACCATGACTGTCATACCTCAGGGCCTTGCTTTACCTGGAATTCCCTCTCCACCTCCTTCTCCTAGCAAAATGCAGCTCATCCTTTAAGGCCAAGCTCAGTCATCACCTAACTGGCGAAGTCTTCTCTGAGGTCCTCTTACTTTGGTCAACCAAGTCTCCATCCACTATGTGCTCCCAAGAGCATCTCGAACCAAACTCTATGACGCATCAGAGATACTTATGGGCCTGTCTTTCCTCCAGGCCAATGGTTCTCAATCCTGGTTGCACATCAAAATCACCTGGAAGGCGATCCCCTAGCACTGCCAAATAGAGTCTGATTTAGTTGGTCTGGGGTGGAGCCCTGGCATCTGATTTTATTGTGCAGCTGGGGTTGAACCAGGAAAGTCCTCGAGGCCCAAGCCAAGTGCCTAGTGGAATGCCTGGTACGCAGAAGGCATTGAGAAATGACCGGTTAGAAGGAATGAATCCTTTGCACCACAGAACCCAGGAATGCCGACACGGTTTAGTCACAATCCGACTAGTCCCTCTGTCCTTCACCCGACACACCCTCAAGAATAACAGCTACCATTTACTGAGCAGTGACTACACACCAGGCACTGTGCCAAGCCGAGAGAATTATCATGTAATTACCTCATGTAATTCTCACAAGAGTCCTATGGTTAAGCCCCATAGGTCCGAGGGTCAGACATTCCTAGGTTCAGATCCCAGGCCTTATCCCAGGGATAATCTACTTATTATCTACTTATTATCTGCATGTCCTTGAGCAAATCACTTATCTTCTTTAAGCCTCAGTTTCCTCCTCTGTAAAATGAAGACACAATCCATGCCTACCTCTCAGATTTGTATAGCAATTGAATGAGAGAAGGAATGAGGGTGCCTGGTTCCCACTCAACAAATGTTTGTGGCCGAGTGGTCAAGTTCACGCGCTCTGCGGCAGCGGCCCAGGGTTTTGCCGGTTCAGATCCTGGGGGCAGACATGGCACCGCTCATCAGGCCACGTTGAGGCGGTGTCCCACATGCCACACCACAACTAGAAGGACCCACAACTAAAATATACAACTATGTACTGGGGGCTTTGGCAAGAAAAAGGAAAAAAAAAAGATTAAAAAATCTTTAAAAAAAGAATGCAACTTAGGAGTCCTTAGGCAGGGCTCTTTGGTAGAATTTAGGGCATCTGTGAACATTGGGGGGAAACTGCATCCTCATTTTGACTGCCATAAAACTGACACCCGGCACCTCCTTCAGCGATGAACGTCTGCGACAAGCCACTGCGGCAGTAGCAAGACCTTTGATTTGTCATCAACAGAAATCACGGACACTTCCATGGCACGTTATGGTTGTCACAGATGTCTTGAAATCCTGTTTACACGCAACACTTCCTCAAAGTTCCAGAAGCTATTAGACCCGCTGTTAAATCTTGTTATTGGATGTGTTCAAGCAGCATACAAATCACTCCAAATTTGTTTGTTTTTACATATTTTGATAAATGTCTTTCAATAGCATCGGCTTCCTTCACAGCCCTTTGTACTTTATGTTATAGACTAACACGTTAGTCTGAGAAGGGCTCCACCAGACACCAGAAGAGCTCACAGCTGGAGTCGAGAGCCCAGGTTCCAACCTCAGATTTCCCACCTTCGAGCTGTGTAACCAGAGGTTTACTCAAGCTCTCCAAGCCTGTGTCCTCATCCACATACTGGAATGCTGAGATTCTAACTCTTCTCATGTCAGAAGGTTCTGGAGAGCATTCAACGGGCCCATGTACGTTAAACCCCTAGAATACTGTCGGCAAACAGGGCCCACAGGCTAAATCTGGCCCACTGCCTGTTTTAGTGAGTAAAGTTCTATAGAACACACCCGCATTCCTTCATTCACCCGCCACCTGTGCCTGCTTTCACGCTACAACAGCAGGATCAAGTAGTTGTGACAAAGATTGTATGGCCTGCAGAGCCTAAAATATTTACTCTCGGGCCCTTTACAGAAACAGCTTGCTGGCTATTCCCTTAGAATAGGACCTGACATGTAGCAAACCCGCAATAAACATTCATCGAGATCACTTTCATAGACCCCCCACCCTCATTTTCACCATACCTTTGCATTGTATTTACTATTCTTTACTTCATAGTTTTCCTTAAACTGACTCTTGTTTAAACTTATATCCATTTCAAAAGGAAACATTACAAAAGGAAAACTACACCACAGGTTCGATGTGTCCATCCTATTTTAACAACAGATATTAAAATAAATCTATGCATATTAAAATGTTTAAAGGGTTCAACTCCTTTTGGGAAACCCTGCTCCACGCTAAAGTTTCTCTGAAAAAGAAAACTCTAAACCTCACCTTTCTGGGTCCCGAGGATTTTCTGCGTCTCAGAGGCTTGCTTTGCTCTTATATCACCAACCCCCTTTTGTGGAAATTATCTGTTTCTGTTTTTTGTCTCCCCTCCGGACCGTAAGCTCCTTGAGGACAGGCTTTCATCTCTGGAGCCAGTGTCCACTGATGCACGGTAACTATCCATGGATGTTTACCAAGCCAAACTATTGGAAGCTCCTCGGTACCCCTCGTTTCTTAGTCCCCGTAGGAGATGAATTATAAAGCTCTCCATTTGAACTTTGGAGAAAGCGAGTGAGAAAACCTGGATCCCAAAGCTCCCAGGAGAGTTGCGGAGGGAGAAAAGGAGAGGAACAGATAAAGAAGGGCCCAGGCCTGAATCAGGCTCAATTCACTTCAGCTCAACAAATACCAACTGGCCCTGGACTTCTCGTATTCCCAGGATGCCAAGAACGCCTCACCAGAGGGTCCTTCTTGTCTTCTAAGAGGCACTTCATGGCGGTGCGGAATTGCTGAGCATCTGTCTCCCTCAGGTCCTCCAGCAGCTTCTGGGGCCAGTACAAACGCTGCTCCAGGTGGTTTCCCATGACTGCCTAGAGATGGGGTGTTGGGAGAGTCAGTGAGGACAGGACAGGAGCATGTGATCAGCACCGTGGCCTGCAGCCCAGCAGGGCTACCCACTTCCCTGCAGAGACCAGAGCTGGCAGCCTGCACACACTTTTGGATTGGCTGGCTCCAAAATTTTTCATTAGCTGCCAACATTTAAAAGTCAGGGGATGCCTCACAAAAATTTAGATTTCCAATTTCTCTTGGAAAACACAAAGATTGGCAATGCCAGGCATGCATCTCCTTCCTGGTGATAATCAGCAGGCTGAGGGGCAGCTGCTCGCTATAATTACTCTCCTGCTCACCATCCACCCAGCCAGCCAATTTCTCCATGGCCTGCCTGGTCCTTGTGGGTGACTGAGGTTTCAAGTTCAGAGCAGCTGGCTTCTGCCCGGAAAATTTACTACCCCCAACTGGGCACTGCTCAGACCCCATCCCATGACCCCAGCTACCAGTGCAGGACAAAAATTCAGGCAGCATGAACAAATTCCCCATGGCATCCCCCCCAGGGCGAGGAGCACAGGCCTGTAGTCTCCCCTAAAAGAGATTTCCTCTGCTATCTTGGGAATTATTTTCTCAATCTCCCTTAAATAGAGGTGCTCTAGAAAGGCAGCATAGCATTATGTCATGGGCAAAAGGTGGGCTCTAGAATCAGACAACCCATGTGCAAATCGCCACATTGCCACTTACTAGCTGCATGGCCTTGGGCACATTACTTAACTAGGGTTGCCAGGTAAAATACAGGATGCCCACTTAAATTTGACTCGCAGATAAACAACGAATAACTTTTTTAGCATAAGTATATCCCAAATTTTGCATGGGACATACTTACACTAAAAAAAATTATTCGTTGTTTATCTGCAAGTCAAATTGAACTGGGAATCCTCTCTTTCTATTTTCTAACCGAGCATAACCTGTGGGCCTCAGTTCTCTCAGCTGAAAAATAGAGACAATAGTAGGACTTACTATGTAGGGTTGTTATGAGGATTGAATCAGTGTGTGAAGTATTTTCAATAGTGCCTGACACACAGTAAGTGGTCAATATGTATCAGCCATTATTTTCTATTCTGAATGAGCTGAATAATTATTTACTCATTGTCTCTCCCCCTAGAATGAAAGGCCCACATGGGTAGTAACATGACTGCCTATTCTCTGAGTCTCCAGTGTCTAAAACTGTGCCTGTCAGAGAGTAGATGCTACATAAGTAGATACTGAGTGAACAGATGTATACCTACATAGGAAGAGACATAGTGAGTATATCTACTAATCAGGTTAAAATATACACATCTCATGAGAAACCTACTGCTAGAGAGAAAAGGAGCAGCATTACTTCTCTTTAGGATGCCACAGACTGATGAACAGGAGAAAGAAAGCAGAAGCCATGGGGTCAACAGCCACCTCCAGTTAGAGGGTGACCTGGTAAATGGTTAACAACCAGCTCTCTGAGTGTAGTTCTCATGTGAATGCTGTTTGATATTTTTGTTTTTATTAAGAAAGAAGCAAAAATTGAAACAAGAAGGATGTATGCCGTAACTTGATTTATCAATGATATGAATTCTTTGCCAAATCAGATAATAGTTCTTGAATGCTGAAAGAATATTTCCTCAATGTTCTTGGCTAGTCACAGTGTAATAGTAAAGACAGAATACACCACACTGGGCTAATGGTCATGTTAATGAGGCATGTGCTGTCCAGGTTGCCACAGTCCCCACCATGCCCTATCGCTTCCTAAGGCAATATCCATCACCATCTGTTAACATGCTTGTGCTACTGGTTTTCTTATAGTAGAGTTAGAAGGGACGAAAAATATTTCTTGGACTTGTGATTGAGAGACTGATTATTATACCCAAAGATCCACTCCCCTGCTGTTCCTTTTATCAATAGAATCCCACAGGTCTTTGCTGGGTGCATGGCCTCTCAGAAAGGCCTCTCATCTTACTCCTCTGCAGGAAGACGTGACTATGGACTATGAGCCAATGGAGGGAAGCAGAAGGAAGTGTACAACTTGCAGGTCACATCCTTAAAAGAGAAGATGCTCACCCTTCACTTCCTCTTTCCTCCCACCCCCTCCCTTGGGTTGGAGAATGAATGTGCTCTTTCAACCATGCATGCAACAACTTCCTAGAGGATGAGAAAACAAGAAGAGAGAAGGAACCTGGGCCCCTGGGCCACCTTTTGAAATAGAGCTCCCTCTCCTCTCTGGATCTCCCATCTAGTTCTGAACAATTACATGAGATAGAAACAACTAAACTGTTTGAACTGCTGTCATTTTGGGTCTCTTTGTTACAGCAGCTCAACCTATACCCTAATACACCATGTCTCCATCAAAGGTGGAAAAATGAAAGGTAGAAGAGCTTGTATCACGTTTCAAGAAAAACTGGAAAGAACACATTGTGTGTGTATGTGTGTGGAAGTGAAGACTAGCGCTATACCTAGCCCAGTCCCCCAACTTACCTGGCTCCTGAGTTTGCAATCCCTGAGCACTGAGAGAGGAACATATATGGATGATCTCAGGTACACACCTGCAGGCTGGGGATGGTGAAGGCAACATTCCGTGAATTCAGATAGGCCAGGACTCTGCGGGACAGGTCTGCCGTCCACACGTGGGAGCTTCAGTCCAAGACAGATGGGAGAAGGTCACGATGACAGTTCCTCTACGATGAGTAGTTCCCCTACTAGCTGAGTGACGAGGGGACCGGCGTTCAGAGAGGATGGTGGGATTGGGCTGGGGATGCTAGAAACTTGGTGCTTGGAGGTAGGAGATGTGTTAACCTGGCACAGTGGTGTGGAGTTTCCAATTCTAGGAATCTGCCTGGATCCCACTGTCTCAAAGGCAATGATCAACTTCTGAGCTGCGTGCAATGCAATATTCTCATTCTCATAAGAATCCACTACAATTAACTGCAATCCAAACGGATTGCCTTAGGAAGATGTGCTAACTATATTAAGTTTTAAAAAAGATGCTGTGTATACCCTGAGAGGCTGGAAGAGCATTGTTAAGAGTCTGGGCTTAAAATCTGGATTTCAATCCTGGCTCTACCACTTAAGTGTGTGGCCTTAGGCAATTTACTAAATTTTCCTGTGCCTCAGTTTCCCTTTCTATGTAATATAGCTAACAGTTGTGAGGATTCAATTCATTCACACATGTAAAGTGTTTAAAACAGTGCCCAACACATAGAAAATGCACAGTTCAATTCATAACAGCCAAAAGCTGGAAACAACTCAACTGTCCAACAATGGGTGAAAAGTTAAACAAATACAGCATAGCCATTCAACGGAACACCACTCATCAATAACAAAGGAACAAGCCGGATTTTTGCTTCCAGATATGATGGAATAATTGGCACTAGATTAACCCTCCTGCTGGAAGCAATTAGAAAATGTTTTATAATCCCATTTTTGTTATAAATAAATAGATGAATGAATAAATAAATAAATACTTTTTTAACCGGAAAGAATATATCCAAAACTATCAACTGGAGTTACCTCAGGGAGAGGAGTGTCTGTGGGATCTTTCACTCTGGCATAATTGGGAGGCCCTGTCATGAGGCTCCAAGGCTCCCATTTTTCTCCTTCATGGTACTTATCATATTAGAATTATCTGCTAATATTTGTCTTTCCACAACACCGTCTAGCACCCTGCCCCATATCCCTGGTATCTAACACCAGCCCGTATACAGTAGGTAACATGACAGTGAGCGCAGAGGGCCCTGGAGCCAGGCTGCTGGACACATACCCCAGCTTCACCACTTCCCAGCTGCGTGACCTTGATTCCCCCTCCCTGTGCCTCAGTTCCATTATTCTGTTCAATAGGATAACCATCGCCCTGTCCCCAGAAATGCTTGTGAGGATTACATGTGCTTCTGTGCATCGAGCACTTAGAATAGCACCTGCCACACAGTAAGCACTCAATAAATGCTAGCTCCTGTGCTAGCGCAGAGAGAAACACAAGTTTGTGGAGCAAATGTGTCTACTTTAAAACACTTGTGCCTTGGTTGACAGTTTTTGCAATGAGTACGTATTACTTTTTACAATTAAGAGACTTCCATTAAGAATTTTTTATAAGAATCTATTCCATCCCTTCCCCTCCCCTCTAGGGAGAGTTACCTTTGAAACTGTATGAGATCCAGTAATGCTACAATGGGAACAAAATGAAAAGACAACTTAAAAAGGAATCATTCCAGAAAGATCACAGTGCATTCTGTTTGAAATTCTTAGAAGCAGCAAGTGGGGACAGGGTGAGTACATTACCATTCAGATAGCTTCCATCTATTATTTCTTCCTAAAAGGCAAAGAGAGAACGTCGAGCATAACATCCAAAAATTGGCAGTTCCAGTAGAGGGGATTTTGATTAAAAGAAAATGGAATACTCACCGCCATTTTTTGCAACAATGGATGCAAATCTGCAAGAAAGCCATTGAATGTATAACTAGAATTGAATTGTGTGACTTTCAAAAATACAAACATAGGTTAGGAAAAGAGCCCCCAAAAAGGTCACTTGCAAAGGAAAATTTTAGTGAATTTTAATTATACCTGTGCTTATATGTACCCAGCATGAAAAAACCTGTTTTGAAACACCTTTTTAGAATAATCCTGAAAATCCTACACGTGTGTGCACATATACGAATGCACACATGCACACACACATCCCAAATCACTTTCCAGCATCATGTACCTAAATTGATCTGTCCCCACTCCGTTCCCTAAGATGTCTGGAAGCCATGACAGATGGTTCTTCCCTTGGGACTTACCCTGCCTGGAATCTGGAAGGGCATGACTTGCCACTCCATGGCTGAGGAAAAGGAACAGGAAAAGGGAATATGTCCTGGCTTCCTGAGACATTCTCCTGTAGTTAATTCAAGCATAGAAGCGATTCAGGTTTGTAGTTTTTACTCCATTTAAGAACATTCAGAAGACAAAAGGGCAAGACAGACAGACACAGAATCCCTTGAAGTTTTTAAAAAATAATTTTAAAATTCCACTTACTTTGCTCCATCTAAACCCCTATCCTAGTCTAAGACTCAATCATCTCTTTCCTGTTTAAATTCATACCCCTCCCCCCCAACACCCTCCCCACTCCCCACCCCCACCCAGCAGAGGAGCACTGGACTCCTCTGTTATAAGCATGGACTCTGTTATATCTGACAAGGGATTTATATCCAGAATATAAAAAGAATTCTTACAATTCAGTAAGAAGAAGATAAATAAGCCAATGGGAAAGAATGGAGAAAAGATATGAACTTAAACTTCATTAAAAAATACAAATGGCGGGGCTGGCCCCGTGGCCGAGTGGTTAAGTTCGCGTGCTCCGCTGCAGGTGGCCCAGTGTTTCGTTGGTTCGAATCCTGGGTGCGGACATGGCACTGCTCATCAAACCACGCTGAGGCAGCGTCCCACATACCACAACTAGAAGAATCCACAACGAAGAACATACAACTATGTACCGGGGGGCTTTGGGGAGAAAAAGGAAATAATAAAATCTTTAAAAAAAAAAAAATACAAATGGCCAAAAGCACATAAAAGATTATCAATATCACTAGTTATCAGGAACATGGAAATTGAGTCCACAATGAGATACCACTACATACACACTAGAATGGCTAAAATGACCGCCAATACCAAGTGTTGGCAATGGTGTGGAGCGCCATAAGGTTAAATATACAATACTCTATCATCCAGGAATTCACCCCTAGGCATTTACCCAAGAGAAATTAAAACATATGTCCATACAAAGACTAGTACAGTTTAAATGATAATAGCCAAAAATTAGAAACAACTTAAATGTCCAACAATAGGTGAAAGGTTAAACAAATAAGATATAAATTCAATGGAACACCACTTATCAGTAATAAAGGAATGAGATGGACTTTTGATTCCAGATATAATGGAGTAATTGGCAGGGGATAAAGCCTCCTGCCTTAAACAATTAGAAAACCAACCAAAATATATAAAACAAATAGAAAAAATATTTGAAGAAATAACGGCCAAAAATTTTTCAAGCTTGATAAAACTATAGACCCAGAGATCCAGGAAGCTCAACAAGCAGAAGAAACGTGAAGAAACCACACCAAGGCACATCGTAATCAAACTGCTAAAAACCAATGACAAAAAAAAATCCAACAAAGGAGTTGCATCTAGAATAAAGAATTCTCAAAACCGATCAGTAAAAAAAATAAATAAACGATTCAGTTAGAAAATAGGCAAAAGGTATGAGCAGACATCTCACCATACAGATGGCAAATAAGTACAGGAAAAGATATGAACATCATTAGCCATTAGGGAAATGAACATTAAAACCACAACACCACTATAGACCTATCAGATGGCAAAAATTTTTTTACAGTGATAAATGCTAAATGCTGGAAAGGACGCAAAGAAACTGAATCACTCATACATTGCTGGTAAGAAAATAAAATGGTAAAGCTACTCTGGAAAATAGTCGTTTCTTATAAAACTAAACGTGATTTAACATACAGCCTAGCAACTGCGCTCTTGGGCATTTGTCCCAGAGGAATGAAGACTTATCTTCACAGAAGAGCCTGCACATGAATGTTCATAGCAGCTTTATTCATAATAGCCAAAAACTGGGATCAATCCAAATGTCCTTCACCGGGTGAATGATTAAACAAACTAGTACATCCATGCCATGGAATACTACTCAGCAATAAAAGGAGCAAGCTATGGATATGCAGAAATTTTGACAGACCTCAACAGAATTATGCTGAGTGAAAACAGCCAACCACAAAGGTTACATACTATGTGATTCCACTTACACAACATTCTTGAAATAAAATTATAGTGATGGAGAAGAGAATAGTGCTTGCAGTGGGGAAAGGTGTGGGTACCCAGGGTAGCACGAAGGAGCCTTTTGGTCATGGAACAGTTCTGCCTCTTGAATGGGGTAGCTGTTACATAAATCTATACATGTGACAAAATTGAAAACTATATGCAAACACACACACAAAGTGCGTATAAAACTAGTGAAATCTGATTAAGCTCTACGGATGGTACTAACGTTAATTTCCTGGTTTTGATATTGTGCTATAGTGATGCGAGATGTAATCATTGGGGGAAGCAGGATGAAGAGTACATGGGAACTTGTCCTTTTTTTCTTTTTGCAACTTGCTGTGGATCTCTAATTATTTAGAAATAATAAAATTTTTAAAGCATCCAAAGAAAAAAAGGTACATTATGCGCACAGGAAAAGAAAGAAACTCATTTATGCAGCAACATGGATGAACCTCAAAAACACTATGCCAAGCAAAAGAAGAAAATCACAAAGAGTATATATTGCATGATTCCATTTACATGAAACTCTAGGATAGGCAAAATAATCTACAGAGACACAAAGCAAATCAGGAGTTGCCTGGGGCCCTACTGGGGTGCAGTGGTAGGAGTTTACTGCAAAAGGGCACAAAGGAGCTTTTTGGGGTGATGGAAATATATTTTGATTGTGGTAGTTGTTACACAGATACATACATTTATAAAATCTCATTGAACTGTACACTTAAAACAGACACATTTTATTGCGATGTAAATTACACCCCACTAACATTGATTTAAAATAGAAAGGAAAAGCATGAACTATGGAGCTAGACAGCCTAGTTTGAATCTCACCTCTACCACTTATTAGCTGTGTGATGTTGTACAAATTACTTAATCTTTCTGTGCTTCCATTTTCTCATCTGTAAGGTGGGGTCAATAATGGCACCCACATCATAGTGTCATATGAAGAGAAAATGAGGTAATAATAGAAAATCACTTAGAACAATGCTTGGCACAAAGAAAGCTCTATATATGGGTTTATTAAATAGGCAAATAAGCCAGACTGATGTTTTCAAAATTCAAATCAGGGGAAAGAACGTTCCAGAAAAAGGGAACCACAAGCGCAAAGGCCTTTGGTTATGAGGTTAGGAATGCAATTTGCATGTTCAGTAAGTCGCATGAGGATGAGAGTAATACGAGATGAGGTTAGGCCATTGTAAGCCCCAAGACTTTTGCTTGGATGGAGATGGGAACCACTGAAGGGGATATTAGCACAAGAGCGGGCTCTGAATTTTTAAAACTGGATCAATAACACTGATTGCCGTGTTGAGAATAGCCTGGAGGGGGGCAATGGCTGAAGCAGGGAGACTAGTCTAGGTTAGAGATGATAACAATGACTTAGTCACAGATCGCAGAGACGGTGGTGAAAAGTAATTGGATTCTGGAGGTATTCTGAAGCGGGAGCCAACACAGTGGATGTGGGGAATAAAAAAAAAGAGAAAACTCATAGATGACTCCAAAGATTTCAGCCTGAGCATCTAGAAAGATGGGAAATGGGGAAAACCATAGGAATAGCAGGTTCGAGCGAGAAGCCCTGGAACTCAGGTGTGGACATGCTAAGCTTGAGATGCCTGTTCCACATCCAAGCGGAGATGGTAAGTAGGCAGTTTGGTATCTGAGTCTGCAGGTGAGGGAGAGTTCCAGAATGGAGCTGTCTATACAGAGCACTCGGCATACATGTGAACCCATAACACTGGATGAGATCACCCAGAAAGTAAGCATAGGGAGAAACTGGGTGAGGTTTAAGGGCTGAGACCCAGGGCGTCCTTTTGTTAAGATGTTGGGTAGACCAGGTGTAACCAGCAAAATCCAGACTCTGGGAAACTCCCCAGAACAAACAACTAGTTTCTTCAGCAAATGTATTGCTAAGAGAGAGACAGGAGAGGAAGGAACTAGGGAATAAAAAAAAAAACGAGATAAATCAATCACTTGTAGCACATGGACTTTATTTGGATCCTGATTCCAGCAAACCATAAAAAACAAAACTATGAGACAATTGGGGAAATCTAAGCCCGGACTGGATATTAGAAGATTTCAAAGAATTATTGTTGATATTTTTAAGTTTGATAATGGAATTGTGGTTTTATTTTTAAAGGAGTGCTTACTTTTTTAAAGGAGCCGTGTTGGTTCGCAAACTGGCCCCACTGCACGGAGGCCAAGGAGAGATGCAGGAAGGAGGCAGAGCCCTGCAGAGCGGCAGACGGCAGCTCTAGTAAGCAACGCAGCTTACACAGGAGGCTTCTCTTGAGTGGCCACAGAACACTAGATCTCTGTGTCTCCACCAGAATCTTAAGAGTTCATATAGCAGCCTTAACTGGCTTCAGTTACCTACACTGTCCAGATAGTTTTGACAACACCTTACTCTCTTAAGGCTACGTCCTTGAAAACAGCTCCCACCTTGGGCAGAACATGCATTCCAAGGACAGGGGAAGGGTGAGGAGCCTCCAATTGCCGGGGTCCAGCTCATGGGTCAACGGGCAGTTACATTCTCTCAATGACCTTCTGCAACAGGGGGTCAGCAAGCTACAACCCAAGGGCTGAATTCAAACGGATGCCTGGTTTTGTGTGGCTCACACGCTACAAACGGTTTTTACATTTTTAAATGGTTAAAAAAAATGAAAAGAACAAATATTTCTTGACATATGAAAATGTCATGTATGAAATGTAAATGTTAGTGTCCATAAATAAAGTTTTACTGGAATACAGCCATGCTCATTCATTCAAGTACTATCTGTGGCTGCTTCATGCTATGACGGCAGAATTGAGAAGTTGCAACTGTGTGGTCTACAAAGCTGAAAATACTTGAGAAGTTTCAACTGTGTGGTCTACAAAGCCAAAAATATTTACTCTCCGTTCCTTTACTGAAAAGGTTTGCCAGCCCCTCTTCTAGAGCTATATCCTTACATATTTACAGGAGAAATGTCATGTTTGAGATGGCTTCAAAATGATACGGGATGGAGGAAATAGGTGGGAGGTGGGTATAGCTGAAACAAGGTTGGCTATGAGTTGACAGTTGAAGCTGGGAGATGGGTACATGAGGTTCATTATATTCTTGTGTGTACTTGTATATGTGTTAGAAATTTTCCACATAAACGACTTTTAAAAAGAAAAAGCAAAACAAAAGCGACTGCATGTTTTTAATAAAAGAGGGTAGACTGAAGAGAACAAACTAGGAAAGGAGGCTGCAAGGAGTGGTGCCAGAGCTAGACGGAAAACAGGTGAGGATGGCGTCCTGGAGGTCAAGTGCAGAGAGGGGAGGAGGACCACTCGGGAGCTGCTCCTGGGTCCGGTCGGATGAGGACTGGGAATTGCACTTCGCTCCACCTGACTCTCGGGCAGCCCACACCCCAATTGCAGGATGCCGCCCTCTTACAGGAACTTGACAGGAACGCTGTAAAGCACACCCAGGGATCCTCGAGATATTTGATAGGTGCCCCAGAACTCTTTAATACAGATTTCCCTGGTATTGTCTGGCTTGTAATCCAAATGGATTCTTTTTTTTGCAAATGGATTCTTTATCCCCCAAAGGGACTTCCACAACCAGCTTTGGAAACAGTTATGCTCATTTTACTGCCCTGGGCAGAAACAAATGGAAACTTTTGAAACCTCCAGACGAAAAGCCAAGCCTTCTAACAGGTTCTGAGTCCCTGATCCCAAAGGACTTTGCAGATGCGTTCTGCCCCACCAGTCCCACCCTCAGCTGTGTGTTCAGCTCTCATAACTCTTACTGGGTTTGGGGGGGTTGGGGTTTGGGGAACCTTTGGCGGTTTTTCTCCCTGCCCTTTGGTCAGCTGCCCTGCCTGGGGCACTGGCCTCGTTCACAATTCTCCAGTTTCCCAGACAATGAGGCTTCTTGTGCTCAGGGCTCCAGCGTCCTGCTAACCCTGTGGAGAGGTTTACGTTACTGAAACAGATGCCGCGCTTTCTGCTGCGCATAATGTCTGCGTTCCAATGAAACCCCAGCCCATGGCCAGCGCGGGATTTGATTTTAATTAAAAGCCCTCCAGGTCACTCTCTTTCAGGAGGCTGGCCAAAAGGATTGAAAGGACTGTCCAGGGCAGTGGCGACTTGGGAGCTGCTAGCTTTCCCACGGGCCCCACCCCAGCCCCCAGAAAAGGCTCCCCCCAGTGCAGACCAGTGGAAATCAGGCAGGCAAGGACTGCAAGGACCAAAATGAAAACAGCAACAATAACCACAAACCTGAAATGAACACGGTGTCCTGAGAAACTGCCCGAGTTTGGATGAGCATGGAGACCAACCATCACGGTTTCCTGGGACTGAAGGGTTGAGTTTAAAAACTGGGAAAGTCCCAGGCAAACCAGGATGAGTTGGTCACCATATGGATGAGAGACATTTCATCGTCTAGGAAACTTGCAAAGATGCCGGAAACTTGCAAAGACGTCGGCAGGTTCCCCCAGTGCTGGGACATCCCACCCCAAACACAAACCAACAGGTCACAATTACATGGAGTTTTACTGTCTGCAAAGCAGCTCCATTTAAGGTATGTATTCAGGATACATACATACGGACCTACAGATACTAACTTGGAGATTTTCCACAAAAAAAGAAACGTGAGACCATTTTCATTCCTATTAATGCACAATGGGCTAGGTCTTCTGGCTTGTAGAATACCAGGCTAATTAAGCTGGATTTGCATTTTATTTCAAACCTTGGTGTGGGAACAGCCCAGCTCGCAGGGGTTGCAGAAGTCAACGGAATGGGCACTTTCTGGACTGGAGGCATGGAGGCCTGAGCACTCGTCCTAGCTCTGCCCCAAGGGTGAGACTCCCCTTCCTCTCTTTTAGTCTCAGAGGAGCAACACGGAACACTTGGGATTCCGTGATGAAAAGAGGAGAGGGGAAGAAACTGGTCTCACTGAGCATCTTCCAGGCGCCGGCATCGTGCCTGGCGCCCCCTTTCACTTCTTTCCATCGGCCCTGAAGGCTTACTTTATTTGGTTGCACAGCTGAGTTCAGTGGATATACGGAGGTCACACAGCAAGCAAATGACAGAGAGGGGTCTTGATGCAGGGCTGCCTGACTCCCTAATAATCACAATCCTAGCAACCATTGAAGGAGAGAGAACAAAATATATGCCTCTCTTTATACATTGTCTCACTTAATCCTTGCAGTCTTTGAGGCAAATATTACCATTATCTCTATTTTTCACACATGAGGAAACTAATTCTAAGAGGTCAAGTGATCTGATTAAGGTCACACAGTGCCAGGGCCGGGTCCCAAACCCAGAACTAAATGATTTCAAGCACTTACCAGCTTTGCTCTGCAGCCTCTCTGCTCAGCAGCCCTGACCCTAAAACTCCAGGTGGCTGGTGTCACCTCAAGGATAGGAGCCCCAGCTTTAATTTGGACCACCCGTCACCAGCTGTGCACTCTTGGGAAAATTCCTTAACCTTTCTGGGTTTGCATTTCCTCCACTGTACAATGGGGATGGCAATAGCACCTCCCTCCCAAAGACTGTGTAAATGTTTTTAAAGTTCACAGGCTTATCCAATGCATAGTCGGTGCTATTTGCCTTACCTGCATTTTCCCATTTTTTTGCTCACAACAGCTATAAGGTAATATGGGTAAAGAACTTTCCTTATACGTAAACTATGTAAAGAACTGAGCCGAGCATTGGTACACATAAGCACTCAACGAACAGTAGCTATTATTATTATTGATGCTTTTGTTTTGGCTGCTGACATTATTGCACGGTTTTTGTCATCATTGCTGTTCTTATTACTTTTATTAAGTGAGTTCGGACCCCTTTCCTGGACGTTTCATCACCCACCCCCTATGAACCGGCCCCGTGAGCGAGCCCTTAAAGCCGCTGCACCCGCACTTTGCCCCCTCTCCTCTCTCTCGGGCTCTCCGCGCCATGCACAGCTTGTGCCCCTTCCCTGGGGAGGCCCCACGGCGAGCCCCCAGCCCGCGCCCCCGCGCCCCCGCACCCCAGCGCCCTGAGTTGCGCCCGCCCGCGTCCCCTGCACCTGGCCCCGCGGGGCCTCCTCCCGGGCCCGCCGCGCGCCTCACCTGCGGAGCCCGGCTCGGCTGCTCTGCGTCCTGCGGGCGGGCGGCGCGGGGCGGGGCCGCGGGACTCCTAGGGCGCGCCCACCGCCCGGCGGGGATGGGGCGCAGGCGGCGGGCAGCGCCAGCCTGCACAGCGCGACCTGCTCGCCGCTGTGGCCAAAGTGGAAACCGAGACACCGAGAGCCGCGGGGGTCACGGTCCCCTCCTGGGGCTTCCTCTCCAGACCCGAATCGCACAAGACGGAGACGAAACGCACTCCCTCTCGCCCCTCTCTGAGATTGCGGCTAGGGAGGAGGCGGAGGAGCGCGAAGGCCAGATCCACCAATTGCTGTGTAGAGACTTTACTGGGATCGGGATTCAAACAATTAAAAATTTATGAACCAAGTGGAGCAAAGTGGTCGCTGGATAGTTAATGGTTAGGTTTTTAAGGTGTGATAATGATACTGTGGCTCTCTCTCTCTCTCTCTTTTTATTTTTTAGGAAGCTTAGCCCTGATCTAACATGTGCCGCCAATCCTCCTCTTTTTGCTGAGGAAGACTGGCCCTGAGCTAAACGGTGCCATGCCCGCACCCGGGATCCAAACCGGGCCAAATCGGAACGTGCGCCCTTAACTGCTGCGCCACCGGGCCGGCCCCTGTGGCTCTCTTTTAAGAGTCATTCTTTGCAGATGTAGATTTACAAAACTGAAATATGATGTCTGGGATTTGCGAGGAAATAATGGGGACCAAGGAGTACGGATGAAACAAGATTGACTATGCGTCAATTGCCGTAGCCACGTGAGCAGGGGTCATTATTACCTCATTTTCTTCCTTATGTGCTTAGAATTTTCCATAATAGAAAGTTGTTTTAAATAAAAGAACTATAAAGGTGTTCGGACCCCTTGGTCAGTAAATGTGACTAAATTTATCTAAAGGGAAAAAAAAACTCCTCAGAAATAAAAAAGGTTTGTGCACCAAAATATTTACTGCAGCAGCATTACATATATGTACAGAACAAGGGGGAAAGGGGGAAGAGATCCAACTTGTGTCCACCGATAAAGAAATGGTTACATAAACCACGATACCTCCACTCTATGGGTTATCCAGCCATTAATATGGGCATTAACAAAGACCATGTAATGGTAACACAAAGAAATGATTTTATATGCCCCAAAGCCAAATATTAAGTAATATGCATGTACACACTTTTATTAAACAGAAAATGCATGGAAGCATTAGGTTTGCCTGGTGGGATTATGCATAACTTTTCCCTTTAATGAAAATACAATTGTAAACTCTAGAGATTCCTTTGCAGTCCTTCACAAAATTCAAGGAAACACATCTCAATACCTGAAAATGTTTAAAGTAATAACTGAAATGCCTAATGTTGACATTATTTTGTCAGTGGCACAATTAGACACTGTCTTCAGAAATGGCACATTGCGCTGGTCTACTGCTCAGCTGGTAGTTATTTTTATAATACTAGTGCTCAGCATCCTCAAAAACATTTTATCCCCAGCTCTTGGTTTCATCCCTTGACCAAGCAGTTTACTCTCAAGGCGTAAATGACAGAAAGTGTCTTCTAGCCTTTGTCAATTTTTTTTTTAAAGATTGGCGCCTGAGCTAACATCTGTTGCCAACCTTCTTTTTCTCTTCCTTCTTCTTCTCCCCAAAGTCCCCCAGTACATAGTTGTATATTCTAATTGTAGGTCCTTCTGGCTCTGCTATGCTGGATGCCACCTCAGCATGGCCTGAGAAGTGGTGCTAGGTCCACGCCCAGGATCCGAACCAGCGAAACCTCGGGCCACCGAAGCAGAGCACTCGAACTTAACCACTCAGCCATGGGGCCATCCCCTGTCAATTTTTGATTTAGAAAATGGCTGTCTATGAGTTTCACATGATTCATCTTGGAAAGATGAAAGTACCTGTTCATTTTTACTTTTTTTAATGTTAAATGCTTGTAAACGTGTATGTGTGGCTACATACATGCACAGAAGAAAGTCTGGAAGGCCATATATCCAAACATCAATAGTGCTGCTCTCAAGGTTATGGGATAGGTCAAGTTTATTTGTATTTTATTGTTTTCTCCTGTCTGTATTTTCTACTTTTCCTACAACAAACATGTGCTTATAATGCAAAAATCAGTAGGGCTTTATGATCGGTCATAGCCACCTTAAAAACAATAAGTAATAAAAACAAGGTGGCAAAATCAAGTGCAGGAAAGACTGTTTTGTTCTGCTGAGGATAAAAAGGACTGCCGATGTATTCCACGACCTCAACTCTACCATTTGAAAAGTGTTGACGTTTCAAAGGCATTTAAAACCAATGTCCTGTGCCTACTCCTGAACATGATATAAGAAAACAGCATCTGGGCATTCTATCTGTTCGTAATTATTTTCAAGAACTTAAGAAGTGTGAGTGTATAAGGCATTCCAATTTTACATAGTCATTTATTTTGGGGGAAAAATCTTTACTTGTATCATTTAAGAAGTATTGAAAGTTTTTAAATGGACTTGTAACAAAAATATAGTATTTAATTCATGTGGATACAGCATATTGACTCTAAAATCCAGAGGGAAATCTTAAGCTCTCGTAATGTAATATATATCCTAATTCTCCCAAAGTATAAAATTTCATAGCTAAAAAGACATACTTTGGTATCAGTGAACACTGACTCCAATTCACCCCTATCGATATAGATAGCGAGCTAAAAAGCATAAATTACTAGTAAAGGAAACCCAATGCCATACAAGTTGTACTATGAGGATGTGGAGAAACTGGAACTCGTGTGCACTGTTGGTGGGACTGTGAAATGGTGCAGCTGCTGAGGAAAACAATCTGACAATTCCTCAAAAAATTAAACAGAGAATTACCATACGGTCCAGCAATTCCACTTCTGGGTATACACCCAAAAAAGTGAAAACAGAGACTCAGATATCTGTACAGCCATGTTCATTGAGGCATTATTCACAATAACTAAGAGATGGAAGTAACTCAAATGTTCATTGACGGACGAATGAATAAGCACAATGTGGTATATACATGCAATGGAATATTACACAGCTTAAAAAGGAAATTCTGACACATGCTACAACATGAATGAACCTTGAGAAAATTATGTTAAGTGAGATAAGCCAGTCACAAAAAGACAAATATTGTATGATTCCACTTTTCTCATAGAAAGTAGAATGGTGATTGCCGGGGGCTGGGAGAAGAGAACAGGGAGTTAGTGTTTACTGGGTATAGAATTTCAGTTTTGCAAGATGAAAACAGTTCTAAAGACGCATGGTGATGATGGTTGCACAATATGAATATACCAAATACCACTGAACTGTACAGCTAAAAATGGTTGAGATGGTAAATTTTTTTAAGATGGTAAATTTTATGTGTATTTTACAATTAAAAAAACTAAGATAAACGAATAACGGTACTGTCAGGAACACTAATAATTTTGAAAGTAAGCAACTAAATGTGCCGGTATCCTGAATTGGCTCCTAGAACAGAAAAAGGTCATTAATGGAAAAATGGGCAAAATCCCAATAGTTTGTAGTTTACCTAATAGTAATGTACTAGTGTTAATTTCTTAGTTTTGACACACCACGGCTACATAAGATAACATTAGGGAAACCAGGTAAAGGGCATATAGGAATTCTCTGTCCTATCTTTGCAAGATTTCTCTAAATCTAACATTATTTCAAAATAAAAGTTTATTTAAAGATAAAGTTTTAAAAAGCTAGTGATAACTAAAAAGTTAAAATCAATTCCTGCATAGAAGACAACACAATGCAAATATATTAGAATTGATAAAGCAAGCAGCGAAATATGAATGCCTATACAGATAGCTACAATAGATGTGAAATTCTTTTATTTTTATTGGGCTGTTCATGTTGCCTAGCTATTGTCTCATTACCTAATTGCAAAAAGGCAGGCTGTTGAATTTTACATTGTAGCAATATTTCCTTAATGATCCTGGGTGCATTTTTTCACTTAATCACAAACAAATGTTTCTCAGCATGGAAACAGTGTGAAATTCCCTCTGCTAATTCATGATTTTGTATTGTGATAAGTTGGGTGTAACTTTGAAAGCACCCTATTTCAAGTTCATATGAGCTCAAGTTTTTGTTCGGTGGACTCCCAGCCAGTGCAACTCTGCAGGACAGCACTGACAGTGCACTGTCTTCAGACGGAATATGGGTGCGTTGGATACAAGCTTATTTGGGGGTACTCAGGCATCTATACAAACATGGTAGTTCAGTTTAGTCACTGGAAGTCCATGCCGAAGGTGCTGTAGTTAGAGAAAAAGGATCATGAAACACTTCTATCAGTAACCAAGTGGTGGGAAGCAACTGATGAGAACATCTTGCTTCATCACGAGTCCGTTTAAATACTATGCTCAGAATTAACTGAAAACAAAGCTTTATAGTCAGAAAGACGACCTGAAACGACTAAGTTTTACTTTACTTCCCAGCCCAGCTTCTTTTCTGTTACATAAAGGTCAACTATGTAAGTTCTGATGACATAGAGAAGGGCAGAAAATACACTATCGCTTTTAACAACCCTGCACAAGGGAAAAATGACTGAGGCTATTGTAGCTCCTTGCCTTGCCTTCTCCGAAATCAGCAGTCTAGACACTCAGCGGGCTTACAGCTGCAGGTGCAGGGAGCTAGGACTCCCAGGTGCAGCTGGCATTTCCTTTCTCCACGACCTTTAAGGTCAACTGGTTAGTTGCTTTGACCACAAATAGAGCTCGTCTTAATTTCTCTAAAACGACCTTAACTTGGTATGAAGCACTTACACGAGGAATGGTGCAGACAAGAAGGCAGCTTTATTAGACTTTGGGGGGAAAAACATGATTCCATTCAGGAAAAAAAAGCCATTGACACTCGGTAGGCAACACTGCCATCTAGCGGAACGGTAACACATCACCAAGGCTTTCAAGACCAGATAGGAAATGTGAGCCGATTTGCTGGTTTAAATTTTCACCATAAAATGAAGCTGTTAATATGCTGGTCTTCAGAGAACTTCAGATTTTGAGAAACTGTTTATCTGTGAAATGCACAAATGTCTGTGCTTTTCTCTTTTTTTGGGTAAAGAATGAGTTCTTTAAAAAAATAGACCATCAAATTCATTCTCAATTTCAAAATTGTGAAACACTTTTGGGCAACCTGCCTCTTTGAACATCCACCACTCTTACACTCTTTTTCGACAGTCTAAACAGCAACCCCTGATTACAACAGACAGTTTATAAAGAAGCAAAACACAACTGTACAAGAACTACATTAAGTTTACTCATTTCTTCTATTTTTACAATCTAGGGTGCTAAGTATTTGCACTTATTTGAATTCCTGGAAAAAAGCATTAGAACGCACCAATTACAATTTTGCATAAATCACATAACCCAACTCTTATTATGTCTACACAATAACAGTGGAAGATACTGGTTTGAGGATGTGGGAACGCTGCTCTTAATGAATAAAGTAATTCTTCTCAAGGCTTTAATTCTCCTTTATACCCTGGTGTTGCAGTAAATGTGTTGATTTGACGACTTTTATGAGCATATAAATGAGAATATCTAATGCAACACCTGGGTGAAAAAAGAAAAAGTGAGAATAACATATTGTTAATAACCACAATCTCAAATCAGGATCTGTTATTACTGAGATTTTAGATTCTGTTAAGTGCTCTGCTCTTTGGAATATCCACAATGGTTACTAATCTTGCTAATGAGTTCCTCTACTGCAGTGTTTCTGGGAATATGGTTGGAGGCACCCACAGATTCTAGAATGCATGAGTCTGACAGGGTCTTCAAACCATATTCTCTGCAAATAACTCAGTTAAGGACTTCAGGAAGAGCCAAGTTCTGGGAAAGAGGTATACAAGTGTAAAGCAAGAAGTAAATTAAAACATTTTTTAGGTTGCGTTTTGTCAGTAGACACAACTGAATGTTTCAATTCTGAGAACCTGAGACTGCCCAGAAAAACAAAATTCTGAGTGCAGGATGTAAGCTGTTACAAAGTCAGAACCCAGCATGTTGTGTTTCCCAAAGCAACGTGACCTGGGGAGTGGCGGGTGGTCTCTGAAGCATACCTGGATGAGGTTCTTTGGAGGGTTACTCTAGACTGCCTCAGTGTGTGCTGAAATCTGCAATAACCTCCCCCACCCCCACCCAGTCTGAAGCCTTCCTTTACTACATATTCAAGTTGACTGCATCTTTCACTTAATGCTATATTTGGGCACCCCTGAAGCCAAAGCAATAAAAGACACTGGGGGAGCCTTTTATTAACTCAAACATGATGCCAAAGTCATCTCCAAAAAAGTTTATTAGCGTGATTAAAAACATTTTCTTGAATAATGACAGAAAGAATTTCTAAACATGAAAGAGTATCAGTGACTATCCTTTATAACCAATATTTGCAAGCGAATGGACAACTTTATTGCCAGTCTTCATTTTATTAAAAACAATCCATATCTATCGGTTTCACGTGAAGTCACGACTATTGCTTTGACTGGGAATGAGTTCCTACTGCAATGAAGTATAAAAAATATCTTCCTTAATTGGAGTGTGACCTGCATTACTGAGTAAAGAGTTGATAAAAATCCTCAAAGAGTTGGGTTTTTCTTTTTTAAAAACACTCCTTTTACAAACTACAAAGAAATAATTAGTATTTTGGCTTTTTAAATTCCTACATGATATTTAGAACGGCAGTCCCCAAAGGTCCTCCCTTCACATAATCACAAATGCAGCCCCTCCTCTGGAGTGTACATTCTTGGGGTGGACTCTGAAGACTTCGGGCCTCCACGTGTTTATACTGGTTTGAGAACAAAGACAGCGTCGTCCAGAACGTAGTAGTCGTTATACATGTCGCCTTCGCACAGGTATGGCAGTCTGGTGAAAGCTTCGATAACAAACCCAGCTTTTCTGAAAACTTCAGGCAGACTATTCACTTGTTCTTCCCAATTCTGTCCCTTGATTTCCAAAATTTCTGATGGTTTCTCCCACTTGCCACCTACTAAAACGAATAAAAACATTCAGTTAAATCCTTGAACCAACAAGCTATTTAAAGAGACAAGCGGGAAGAGCAGTATTTGTCAAGGACTTGGTGTGTGCCAAGCACTGGGGGCCTTGATGAATCATCTCCTAGGGAGCCCCCGAGGCAAGAGGACAAACAGGTAAGTGCGGACTCAGAAGCGCTGAAGAACCTGCCCAAGCTTGCAAGGTTAACGAGCGTCAGGCAGAAACGTAATCCCAGGTTTATCTGGATCCAGAGCCCATCCTACGACCTTCTCGGAGAGTTTCGGATACCACCCTCCCTTAGACTGCCTGGGGTGTAATGGTTAATGGTTTGGGAAGACTGCTCATTAAATACTGTAATATTGAAGCAGACAGTAACATATAAAATTTGAAAGAGGGTTCTGGATAAATGCAAGAAAATATAGCACTTACAGTGTGAGCTTATACAATGTATTAACTAGAGAGGTTTATCAGGCGGAAAACAGGCTAATGAAGGATTTTAATTTATAAAAACAGATCATCAGTGTGTTTTTCAAAGGAAGTTGATCTACTCCCTAACTTTTCAGAACAATTTTATAAAAGTTAAGCTCCAGGACCAGAGAGAGGTAGAACCCTAGAACAGATGAATCAACCTAGCATTTCTTGGAAGAGCGACTGAAGTCACGTCAGTCATTTCTAAACCTATGAGCACCAAAGGCCTGAGGCGCTCAGGGGTTAGATAAGGTCTTTAAGTTCACATACACACGAAGCACTGACTGTAGACACATACACAGGGATAATGCTATGTATTAACTTCAGGATGCTTCTAGGTACTATGATGATGTAAAAAATATATACGTATATTAAAAGTGTTACTAAATTCAGATTGAGGATAGCTTTACATAAATGAGCAAATACATAATGAACAGGTGCCCAGGGTGCAAACAGAAAGAGGGTTCAGCACCTGCGCCCTCTTCTCTGAGTCTTAGTGGGAGGCGAAGCCTGGGGAAGCAGCTTTCCCGCCCGAACGGCTAAGGCACAGGCTCGTGACCTAAACTCAGACACTCACCTGGAAGGAAGAGCTCGTACCCAGAGAAGTGGGGACGTGGACTCTCTCTGGGGAGCGGAGCACTGGCTTGAGACCAAGCGGGTAGGGCAGCGCTGAGTGGTACTATCGACAGTGTGGCCCATACCACGGCATGTAGTGCTTGGCAGCAGCAGTATGCTTTTCAGACCAGTTTTATAGCACGATTTGGGGCATTTTTCTTGGCTGTGGACCCTAAACATGGTTCTCCAATTCTCCCACCGACTGTGTGAGCTACTCCCAAACCCTTCTGCTTAAGTCAGCCCCAGTCAGTTTCTCCTGCTTACAAAGAAGAACCTGACGACATCTCCCAGCGTGTTGGCGACGGGGCTGGGGGTCATGGGGGGATGACAGACACACAACTGAGGGCCCACACAGTTGTTTCACAGCACATTAAAAATGGGTTACACAAAACTGGGGTACAACTAGTTAAAGCCATACAACTTATTTCTTCATTGTACCATGAAGTATTGGTTCACTAATTTCTCTTGTCTCTATGTGAAGACACCTCCTGCTGCTGCTTCTCGATTTCCAACAGTTACCGGTCCAGCACTGGGCACACAGGAGCTGCCCCAGGACCGGTGACAGAACCCCTCTGGAAACTTAAAGTACGAATTATTTGTCAAACAGTACTCCTTTGCATGAGCTACATGTAAATCAAAGTCTCACTCAAAACATCGAAGACCTATGAGGATCTGTAAAATCCAAGAATTTATCATAGGAACATTTAGAAACATGCTCCAGGCTAAAATTTCAACTTTAAATCGTGACATTTGGTTACAAACAATCTTTACACAATTTCAGAAAGTTCCTGATGACAGTTCCTTAATAAGAGTTCCTCTCTTCAGTTCTTCCTGTCTAAAAAGAGAAAGAAAAAAAAAGCCAGCTCTCTTCAAATACACACTCTCCCACCACACACACACACACACACACACACAGACAGATGGACATGGAGACTGTGAATGGAGGCAAGATCATTCTCGGTCTGGAAATCAATCTGATTCTATTCTATGCGGGTAAGGTTCTTTTTCTTTTTTCTCCTCCATTCTATTTAAACCAATCGCTATTTTTCACCTAATGCATTTATATTTTAAGCACCTAGAGATTAATTTTTAAATGTATAAAATTATGGAAATTGTCTAACATGATGTTTCCTTTTTCCCCAGAGAAACAGGTAATAAAATAGCTGAGAAGTTTTATATTAACTTTGAAAATTCCTTCTGCTTTAGATAAGAGCCCCTCACCAAACAGTTGAAAATATCCTGAAAATCCCATGTGCTAGTCATCGACAATTTAGCTCCCACGCACTAAACAATACTTGAATATTTTCAAAGAACAGTATTTCTGAAAAGCTGAATTTCTATAAAGTACTTATCATTAAAAAAAAACAAAATGCAATGGCTCCTTACACAGAGAACGACCATCTCATAATATATCTTACTTTTTAAATTCTGCCTATATCTGTTTTTTCCTTATGGAAGATATAGTGTTTCCTACATCACAGTTCTAATAATCTCAACATAGTTCTGATAAATCTAAGACTCTCCAATTTGCCCACAAAGTTTGAATCAGAGGGCAGGGAAGGGGGTAAAAGCTGTCAAAATTAATTTTTTTTCATCTGTACAGAAATATATCAAAATGTTAACAGTGGTTTTTTTTGGTGAAAGGCCTATGGGTGATTCCTTGCTTCTTTCAGTAATATTCTATTTTTTCCTAATAAGTATATATTACTCATAAACTATTTTAATTGGTGTTATTTTAAAGAAGAATCTGTAGGTTTTAAAAGTATATTCTGAAAGATGTGCAGACAAATATCTGGAATTCGTAACAGGTGAGAGTGAAGGAGCAGGTGGGGGAGAGAACGCAACAAGAGGGCGCCGAAGTCAGGAGGCGGCAGGGAGCTCATGCGGCCGGGAGCTCATGCGGCCAGGCGGCGACTTCCGCCAATGTTTGAATTTTCCATAATAAGCCTTTTTTTTAAGTATCAAAAATTACTTTTCTATTTATTTTCTAGGTTGCTTTTAAAAACAGGACAGTGATCTTTTTTATTCCTTCCGCCAAGGAGACAAACTTTCAACCTTTTCAGAGAGTACTGTGTTTAAAAAAAAAAACCCTACAGAGAGTCCTACAAGAGAAACTGCTCACAGGAGTGGGCGGTGGTGTGACCCCTTCTCCCAACTTCCCCTTTTCGCTAATATGTTGCCTAACAGCTGAGGGGAGGTAGCAGCGGTTTCCTCACAAGTCTGCGCTCTCATAGGAAACTGCTGCAGCTGGTTTTCTCCCAACTCAGACTAACGGCAGAGAAAGCGAGAAATAAGCGGAGATAGGAAACTCCAAAGTTGCAAATAGTTATTTTATCCTGGGACATTAGTTCTCCAAGAAAAGTGTTAAAAGTCAGCTTCCCTTGTAAAAACCTATCTGACAGAGGACTTGAGATCGAGACACTGTTGGTTACCGTTGTTGCGGTTGGCAGGCCCCATTCCATTTCAGATTTCCGACATACAATGATCATTATACATTGCAAAGTGTCTCTCTGTACTTCTAGGGAGGAGATGTGAGGTTCAGTCAGCTAAAGACTGTGAGAAACCGGCTGGTCTTCTCCAGGTGACTTGACCCTCTTGTCTAGCTTGCACTTATTAGGTCACTAAAAAGCTCCCAGCTCATCTCCCAAGTTTTACAAACACTAAAATTAAAACATGGTGAATAGATCTGCCTCACAAGACAGCCTATAAGAAAAATGTTAAGTGAAAAAAGCCCGTCTGAACCTTAAGTGTCAGACCACGTGGATTACTTTTAAATTTCAATTTTCAATTACAGTAGCAAAAAGGACAAACTCAGACAAATAAAATTATTTGGAAACATATAATAACCAGGCAGAAGTCAGTCTAAAAACTCGCAAAAAATTCCAATTTGTCTGAACCAATACTATTTTACACAGGGCCTTCCTTGCCCCAAAAAGAGTTTAGGGCAGGTCTCCCCATTTTAAAACACCTAAGTGGCTTTCCAGCTTCACATGCCTGGGATCTGAAGGCCAAGGTGGGGACCCAACCTGCGTAACCTGGGAAGCCGCACGACAGGGTGGAGAGAGCACTGGACTGGGTGTCTAGTCCCGGCCCTGCTAGCATCTTGCTGAGACCTCCACAATTGTCGCTAAAATGGGTGACTGAAACTGTGCGAACAGGAGTAGCGGCAGCAGCAGAAATAGCCACCTTTTATTAAATACTTATTATGGTTTAGGCAAGTAAATACTTCTTATGTGTTGATGGTCTCATTTAAACTTCGCACGAACCCCACGAGGTGCCTAACACTATCCCCATTTTGCTAATGAGGAAACCGAGATGCACAGACCATAGAGCTAAGAACTGGCAGAGCTGGGATCCAAACTCCAGCCTATGCCCTTTATCCCAATAGTGTTCATCGAATAAGGTAAAAGCTACAAAGCAGCGTACAAGCGCCAGGAAGAACTCAACTTCGCTTGGCCGTGGCATGGCAGCTCGTCAGGCCTCTGCTCAGTAACAAAGACGGCACAGGTTAAGCCAGGGCTGCATTTCCCCAGGCGTCCGCCTGGCCTTTTATAACATTTCCCATAGGTACAACCGGGCTCACAAAGGAACAACTGGGACTGCCATGAATTCCTAGTGACCCCAACCCACAAGACAAAAACAATCCCTACTGCTCATGTCTCCATCATGGACAACAGTATTTGCACCCAGGGCTTTGATATCCGTTACCACGTTGAATACAACACTCCCGTGAGGCCAGGGTCCAGATGAGGAAACAAGCTCTGAGAGATTAAGTGATCTGCATGAGATCAAAGGAACGCTGGTAAGTGAAAAGAGTGTACACGTGGACCCCAAACTTCTGACTCCAGATCTGCTGCCATCTCTGCTCACAACACGAATTCCACGGAACCTCTCTGGGACAATCTCCAAGGAACAAGACATCACGGCAAACCAGCAGGTTAAGATCAGGGAACATGGGGAGCAGAAGGGAGGACCACTGGTGTCTATTTTTACAGTTTTGTTCGTGTGGGAGTAAGATAAGAAAAAGAAAAGAATTTTGGGTCTTCTAGCCCCAAAATGCCAATAAAATAGAAACAGAGGCAAAGGGGGCTGAGAAACCCGCTCCACAGAGCCTGTCTGCTTCGTCCCACAGGTGCTGCGAGCGACTGTAAAGTCTCTGTGTCTCAACCGGGTCACCTCACAGTGGACTACACTCAAGAGGCCGTTACCTTGAAGTGTTCCTTCTCCACAGCGGGGTGCCCTGCAGAGCCCCCAGTGAGCCTGTGGTTTCGCTATGGTGCTTACCAGCCTGAGAGCCTCTGCTTGGACGGATGCAGAAGTGAGGCGGACAAATTCGTAGTGAGGGAAGCCCTGGCAGAAAAGCAAGTTTCTCTCACTGTAAACAGACTGGCTTTCAATGACAGTGCAATCTACATCTGTGGAATAGCCTTTCCCAGTTCAAGGGACTCGAGAGCGAAGCGAACCGGAGAAGGGACCACGTTGGTGGTTAGAGGTCAGTCACTTGAGGCTTTCTTCCAGAACGTTACATTTTGCTCAGCCCTTTAAATGCTTTACATTACTCATATACAGAAATTATGAGATAAATCTGTAAGGCATGACCTGAGCACAAACCAACAGGAAGTTTGGTTAAAGAACTACTCTGACTCCAGCTCCCAGCTTCCAAAGACACAAAGTCAGGGTTGTGTTGGGTGCTGTATTCTCTCTCAATGTCCAGATTTTACTAGTGAAGGTGGACCACCTATGTCCTCCTTTCTGTATATTACAGTGCTTGTGTAATGTACCAAGTCCAAAGGGAAACCTGCAAGGACTCACTATCAGGTTTCTTAGGAACCGGTCTGGTATTGCACCATCCAGAACAAAGCACTGGAGAAGCATAAACAATCAATAAACTGGACCTCCCAAAATATGCATTATGGAAAATAAACACAAATCTGGGGAGAATCCACTGGGGGATCCCTGACCCTCTCATTCTGCATGTATGTTGTCTAAATTGAGTTCACAGGATAAGCATCTATGGGATATTTAGTTGAAATGTACAGGTATCCAGATAATAATTACAAATCGAATTGTATTTTATCCTTCAAATAATCAGGTACTTTAAGACACGGCATGTTACTCCATCCCTACCTAGAGCACAGGATACCTCCTGCAAGGAGGGAGAAATTCAGAATGTGAAAACGGATTCAACAATTCTACTTCCCAAACCTTGTTAGGAAGAAGGGGCAGATGTAACAATGCCTGTCTCTGAGTATGAGTGAGCACTAAGGTTCTCAGTGTATGGCCTTCTCGGTTCTTTACAGACCGCAGTATTCCGTTATGGATATGAAACAGCTCAAAGCTATAAATAGCAGCATTAACAAACACATGGGAAAATATCTTAACTCCATAAACAGATTCTTGGTGACACTTCTACATCATTTCTACCAAAAGAAATGTTAAATGCCCTTGAACAAACTGTCTTAAAACGTTCATCTAACTTTAAAATGCTTTATATAAAAAGTGATTCCTAGCATCATGAGCAGTAATTAATTGAATTTAAAAAAATTTTTGGTTTTAAAAATGAGTAACATTTTTGGTATAATATATTTAAAAACTGATGAACTGGCTTTAATTATATCATGCACTTGAGTGTCTTTTGAATCAAGAGACGCTGAATCAATGTTCAGGTGAAGAGCCAGCAGAGGCAGTTCATGTCCCCTCTGACAGGCAGCTGCAGTCAGACTTCAAACGTGTGTTTGCGATAACGTTTCAATCGTGACTGAGACTCTCTGTTTTTGTGACAAAGAAATTAAGGTTCTCAGTAAGGAAATGCAGAGTGTCCTGATAGCTCTCTTATCACTGCTCTCTATCTACGTCACTGGTGTCCTCGCCATCTTCATAGTTCTCTCCAAGGTAAGTCAAATTTGTCTCAGCTGTCCCAACAGCCTTGAATACTATCATAAGAAAATAACTCTCATCTCTCTACACGTGAGCCTCACAAATAGCTCACCTAATTAACATCTTCCTGTGCACCTGCAGGAGAGATCACCTGCAGGAGAGGTCTGCAGAAGAAAGCAGACATTTTCCTCACTGAAATTATTATTAACCAGAGTACACGATTTATAGTGTTTTCTCCTTAAAACCCAGTAATATGGGAATAGGAGACTCTTCTTTATAACCATCTGATATGCTATCTTTCTGCTGGGGGGAAGGAGGGTTAATGTTATCTATGAAAGGCCTAAGAATAGCTTTTAAGAGCAAAAAGGGGTTAACAAAGAGATCAGAAGCTGCCTTAAATTATTTTTTAAAGGCCTGAAGTTTTTAAGAGAGAATATCTTCTGGTTGTTTATAGGCTATAAGAGGGGGAACATACGTGTTATATTAGGATTACTATAAATCCTACAATCGACATCAGTTTGAGTTATTTTATTAGTAAAATCTCAGAAATGACATGAAAATTATTAAATCTTACTGCATATCATCTAAATATTATGTTAGTTGAATCTTATTATGGTATGAGATAGCTGCCATCATTGTTCTGAGTGCACAAAGTGTCTTATAAGACTTTCCTTTTCTTCTTGACAGTCGAAATCTAACACTCTAAGAAACAAAGAAACAGAGGACTCACAAAAGGTACAGACCAACGCTTGTAAAATATCTTCTAAATTGTGGCTGGTTCTAGTTATTTCAAATCTGAAATAATTTAAGAAACACAGAGAACACCATGGTGACTTTCAACCTTGGATGCTGTGTCCTATTGCTGAGAAACTCAGTGAGAATCTCCAGTGGTAAACTGTCATTTAAATTTGATAGTTCTCAACCATAAATTCTACTTAATGTACTTAAAATACAAGAGTGAATGGCAGGTAGATGTGCTGGTTGGGGTGGTTTTGGAGACTGATGGCAGGAAAGAAGACAAAGCTCTGATGATGTACACCAAGCATCGCTTCTAGCCCTAAGGGAGAGAGACATTTTTTCTCTTTTGTATTTATAGAAGAAGAGCGCTCGGCGTATTTTTCGGGAAATTGCTCAAGAACTATATAGTAAGAGACACGTGGAGACAAGCCAAGAACCTGTAAGTGTGAAACAGCAAAAAGCTTTAATGCAGATATAAAGCAGGTTTGACTAAAAACACTAAGCTGCCAACAAGCCATCAATAATCATTAGAAAAGTCTGAAAGAGGACTTTCACATATAACGCATTTTCATATAGAACCTGTTTTGATAAATACATAACAAAGGACATCTGATATAATATTAACTAGAGACCAGGCTGGCATCTTAGTGACGTGGAATCTTTCAGAAACACACCAGATACAGGCAATGTTTTCAATATAGACAAGGCTGCTTTTGTGGATTAAAGGCTACTTTGTACAGTATCTAGCAGTGTAGTAGTAGGCATTAAGTAGATGTTGCAAACATTTGTCAAATTATATAGAAAACATTACTTGTTGCTAATAAAGCAGAAATAAACACATTAGAAAAGACTCAGCTAATGAAATAAAAATTCAGTATTTCTTCAGTCTTTGGCGTTGGAATGGTAGAAAGAATACATTATCTAGAATACATTCTGACAGTGTCTGGTTAAAGTCCTATATAAACAGGTTTTTCAAACAAGACGCTGTTTTAGAGCTGGTAGAGTAGATACTCGGCTTCCATGATGCATGATCAGACCACTCAAATTTAAATTAAAATGAATACAAAATAATGAACTTAAATACGACTAAGGATATTTTCCTCTTAAACAGCAGCCAGGAGGGCAAATGCAACAGGTTTCTGGTATGAGGTGTGTTTTTTTAAATCCAACTTTTAAAAAGGATTTTCACCCAGGAAAGAATATTGTCTAAACAGTCATTTCATCCTTCAATATATAGACAAATATGTAAAGAAATGGTCTAATTACCTAAGACACCACCCTGAATAATTAAAAATGCCTATTCATACTCTTTTCTTCTTGAGGCTGGGGCACCTTTTTCAGCAAAGAGGCAAAGTTAAGTGGCCTGAAGACGTGCCTGGAAGGAAGAACTGTCACATGTTCTAAGCCAGGGCTTTGACAATGGCATCTGAATAAGAAAATAAATTTTCAGTTCCCACATCTTACTCTAAATATAGGGAAAATGGTAGCTTGACCTTTAAGATTACTGGAAGAGTACTTATGTCCCAGAGTGAGAGATGGCACTGTGGTTTACATGTTGCTCGCAGTGTGGCATCGTTGGTTATCTAACCTTAAATATGGCTTGTTATTTACTATTGCAGGAGAAAGACAACACTTATGAAAACAGAAGAGTACTCTCCAACTATGAAAGACCATAGAAATATTTTAATTTTCATTTAAGTCACTGAAAATCCAACTCTTCTATGCAGTATTAATGGACATACACCCAACAGGGTTTTAAAGAAACAACCAAAGGTCAATGGAAAAGACAATTGGCTACAAGGAAGGAAGCCAGAGTATAAGGAAACTGCAGCTCACAGTAATTACCAAAATACTAAAACCCACCGAAATGTAACTGAAAAATGCTGCCCTAATTTGCTAGGAGAATTCTAAGCAGTCTAACATTTTCACAAACTTCCATTTTTAGAACATATATCCTATTTATTTCACTCAACCTACGAGGTGCGTGATGACTGCTACCCTGAAGAAGGTCTGGAACCACACCACATGCCCTGAGCGGAAGAACTGCATCCCGGGGGGTGGGCGTGATGGACCAGTTAGACTAAGCTAGGAGGGAAGGGGGAAAGAGGCTAGGAGGAAAGAAAGTGCCAACATTTGAGTCAGCGAAAATCATCTTGAAAACTACCTTGGAGCAAATGATTCCTCTGGTATTGCCATGGGGCAATGGTATAGTGCACATTTTCCTGCCAGGGTATACAAAATCACTTACATCATGCCGCCAATAAAAAGCAAGACTGGAAGAGAAGAGAGTAAGAAAGCGATAGCTACAATATAGAAAATCCAAAGCAGAAGGTTAAACAAAGAAAACCTCAGAACAAATAAGCCACAACCGACTCTAGATGTCAGTGTTGTGCCAAATAGCACCAGGGTAGGAGTGGGCAAGGCACCGTCCTTGAGGGCGCCTCTGCAATACTGATTTTTAACCAGTTTAGGAGGGAAACATCAGATACCAGGCTGAGCACAGCAAAGATGTTTATGGAATTCATTACCATCTTACTAAGAAAACATGTTATGGATTGTTCTTTGAAAGCTACTTTGGCATAAAAGAATCTATTTAAACTACCCACAAGTATGTGTTCGTTATTAAACATGAATTACAACTTATTATGTTTATTTCATTAAAGTGTTTCTTTTAAACTGATATTAAGTGAGGTGTACTCTTATTTTCAAAACCCAGACAGAATTTTAAGATATTTTAAGATCCATGGTTTAAATTAGTGATCTCTAACCTTTCTAATCACATGTGCCAAGAAAAATGGGAAGGGGGAGCATATAACTCCATTTTATTTGTGTGTATGTATGTATATCTGTGTGTGTGTGAGTGCATATGTTGTGTATTTGTAAAGTGGATGCATATTTATGTATGTATGTCTGTATATTTGTGTATCTTATACACAAATATAGAAATTAAACAATTAGCATAAAAAGTGATATAAAAAAATGCTGATATTTTCTTCCTATAGCCCCAAATAAATTGCCTTGCGTACTCCCTGGGGTACACAACCGCCACTTTGAGACCACTGGCTTGGATGAAATAAATGAACTTCTAAACCAGGTGGCAAAAAGGGTCAATGCTGACACCATGTAGGTGAATAGAAGAAGTGTTGGAATAGATCATTTACTTTTCATTTCATTACCTTTTGGTACTTCCGGGGCTGAAAATATACTGTTCTTTGTGTAACTAACAAGGAGACAAAATCCCTAAGATAAACTAGTACCTGACTCAGAATAAGCCTTTCCCAATGCAAACAAGGACTGTGTTTCAAAGAGTGATTTTTGAGCTGAAATTTGGAATACACTTTCCCAAGGAAAGCAGTTCCAGTCCCTCAGGTCAGATGTAAGAGTGCCTGATGTATATACAACATTCATTCTTTTATTCATCCATCGAGCCAACCACACTTACTGAGCGCTCTACTACTGCAGTCAAAGGCCTCTTTGCAGGCCATCCTTGGGTCACGCTGAACTTGTCCTTCCACAACCTCACTCTGTTCACACTTCATGCTTTTCACATGCTGTTCCCTCCACCTGGGAAAACACTTCACAGACACAAACACAGCTCATATGTCACCTCTTACATGAAACCTCCTGTAACTGACCCAGCAGTCAATATTGGGTCTTTCCTTCTCTAAACACATAGTGCTTTGTCATTTTTCTTATCTGACTATCCTGCCACGCCTGTTTACATCTGTCTTCTGGACTAGTCTGTAAGGATTTTAAGACTAGAAGAACGTTTTCATTTATCCCTGTATTTGCACTGCCTAGCACTACCTGATACACAGTAGGCTCTCAAATGCCTTTATATGAATACAACTGAACAATCTTTCTATAGAAAAATATTTTTTCAGCATTTCAACTGAGATATGAAGCATACTTCACACTCTAGCCATCAACCTTCACTCTTCTCCATAAGGACTGTCTGTTGAATCCCTAACGGTATTAATTTTCCTACTATGTGAGCATCCCGAATTTTCGCTGAAAATGACTAAGCTATAGCTGTCTGTTTAGATTTGAATTTCCCATGACAATAAAAATACTGACAACAACTCAAAGATGGAAATGGACACAGACGTAGTTCTAGTGTCTACGCACCGACCTTCCAGACAAGGGCATTTAAACCACATACCAACAGGATTTTCACAATGAGTAATTTCTTTTTCTCTACTATGGAAGACTGGAGAGAATCTGAACCCCTGGCTAACACATACAGTTAAGTCTCCGTGGGGTCAAGTCACACAGACCGATGGAGAAGGCACAGACTTCGAGGGAAGTTAAAACGCAGACATCAAATTATGATGCTTATTGTTAAAAGGGTTTCACAGGCAGATCTAAACCACATTGACAAACATTTCAAACTGTGAACAAATATGATAAATAAAACTACGAATAACAAAGTAACAGAATAGAATGGAATGAAATAAATCTAACACGTATCAAATACCAACACTGAGACAGACATGGTTGGGCACTATCCTCTAAATTACATTATTTAATCCATACAACAAACTTCAAGATAGGTGTTAGCCCCATTTTTACAGATGAAATACTTAGCTTAATGAGAGGCCCAGGGAGAAGGGCTGACCCGTGTTTCAAACACAGGTCAGCCCTTAAAGCCCAAGTTCCTCCACAAACAGTCCTGCCAGTCTTGCTTATTTCTATTTAGACCAACAGGAGCTTTAAGACTAGACATGTCTAATTTAACCAGAACAACGACCCTGGAAGAAAGTGACAAAGGTGCCAAGGGCTACCTCTCAAAAGGCACAGGGCTAGCTGGTTTCACAGGAGAATTCTACCAAACTTTCAAAGACCAGATAACCACAATGGGATTTAAACTGTCCCAGAGCACAGAAGAAACAATTTCCAAATTCTTTTTTACAAAACCAGCAGAACATTGATACCAAAACATGACAAACATAATATCCTCCAAATAAATAAAAGATCAGATACAGACCAACTATCATTTAACAATATTAATGCTAATATTTTTATTTAGAATTTCTGTAAATCCACTCTAGTGATGCATTACAAGAAGACGACCCCATCGAAGCCTGGAGGTGCAAGGGTGGATGTGTATTAGAAAAGTATATATTGACTTAATAGGTCAAAGGAGAAAAAACAGGATGACTATCTCACAGATGTTGAAAACATAGGTGATAAAATTCAACATTGATTCCTGATTTTTTAAGCTCTTAATAAAACAGGATTTAAAAAAATATGTATCTCAAGTCAAACAGCAAGCTCAAGGCAAAAGACAGCATCATATTTAAAGTAGAAGTATTTCTTCATTAAAGTCAAAACCAAGACAAAAATGTCTACCATTTTGTTAACATTTTCTGGAATTAACTACCAATTCACTTTGAAAAAAAAAAAGTCTAAAAATAACAAGGAAGTAGTAAAACCATTTGCAGATGCCATAACTGTGTATCAAGAAAATCTAAGAAGATCAATGGTAGAAACAATTTGAAACACTAAGATAATCCAATAAGGCAAATGGTTAAAAAATTGGTACACACACAAAAATAACTGCTTGTGTAAGTATGTGTAATATCCATTCTAAGATATGATAGAAAAGCCATCTGCTACAATATGGCTGAAGCTGGAAGATTTTATGCTCAGTGAAACAAGCCACACACAGAAAGACAAATACGGTATGATCTCACTCACATGTGGAACCTCAACAAGCCAAACTCGCAGAACCAGAGCAGACAACAGTGGCTGCCCAGGGGCTGGGAGTGGGGGAAACGGGAGGATGTGGGTCAAAGGATACACACTTTCAGTTGTAAGATGAGTAAGTTCTGGGGATCTAGTGTACAGCATGGTGACTACAGTTAATAAAACTGAACTGTATACCTGAAATTTGCTAAAAGAATAAATCTTAAGTGTTCTCATCACACATACACAGAAAAAGGTAACTATGTGAGGTATTGGATATGTTATTAACTTGACTGTGGTAATCACTGCACAGTGTATACCTATACTAAATCATCACGTTATATACCTTGAATACACACAATTTTTATTTGTCAATTATATCTCAATAAAGCAGGAAATTTTTTTTAATTTTTGCAAAGTGTGATGGAAGAAAAATTCCTATTCACAATATCACACATACACACACACATCCCATTAGAATAAATCTAACAAAAATTGTGCAAGACCTTTAAGAAGAAAATTTTATGATACTAAAGAACAAGCAATAGAATAAATTGAAAGACACATCCTATTATTAGCTAGGAAGACTCAATACTCCCTAAACTAACTTATAAATTTAATATGGGGCAGTTAGACAAGCTAGTGCTAAAGCTGATCTGCTAAGTCAGTCAATAAAAATCTAAAAGGAACTGATTGAGAGGGGACTAGTCCTGGGATATTAAAGTGTGTGATAAAGGTACAGTAATTAAAATAGTTTGGTGTTGGCACACACACAGATGGATTAAATCTTAACAGAACAGAACCAAACACATACAGGACTTTAGTCTCTGATAAAGGTGGCATTTCAAAGCATCGAGAAAGAGACGATTTATTCAGTAACTGGTGTTAGGATCACAGGCCAGCTTTGGGGAAAACTTCACTCTTTAGGAAGCAGTTCCACTCCTGGAGATGCATCATACAGGTAACCTTAGATCTACTTCCTTCAGATCTTTTCTCTATGCCACCAGCTCAGTGAGGCCCTTCCCTGAGCGCTCTCTTTAAAATTACAGCCCCCAACCCAACTCCCAATTCCAGAGCCCCTTTCTTGCTTTTAGTGTTTACTTCTCTTCATAACACTTATGACCAACAACATGCCATTTGTTTACCGTCTGTCTCCCTCACTAGAACATAAGCTGCACGAGGGCAGGGATATTTATCTGTTTGCTGCTTACTTATCTCCAGCACCTAGGCACTCAGTAAACACTTTTTAAATGAATGAAGATACTCTGTGGCATGAGTATTCAGCAGCCAATTCCCTCCCACTTTCACTTCAAGCTCAGCTCCACAGTGTAAACAAATGTGCTCAGGGCAGATGACTCCCTCCACAGACCTGGAGAGTGCATCATGATGGTCCTGAATCCCTTGCCAGTTGCTGCCTGGGCAGGGACACATGCCCCCATCCTTGCCAACAGGACCTGCAACGCAGTGTGCTAGGGAGGTTTCTGGGAAACATTTCTCTCACTAAAAAAACCAGAGAGATGTACAGGAGAAAATGCCTCTTTCTTTTCAAGATTTTGTCATGCCTACACATGATGCTTGGCACGACATCAGCCATTTTGCAATTTTATTTTTTTAAAGATTTTCTTTTTTCTTTTTTCTCCCCAAATCCCCCCCGGTACACAGTTGTATATTCTTCGTTGTGGGTCCTTCTAGTTGTGGCATGTGGGACGCTGCCTCAGCGTGGTCTGATGAGCAGTGCCATGTCCGCGCCCAGGATTCGAACCAACGAAACAGTGGGCCGCCTGCAGCGGAGCGCGCAAACTTAACCACTCGGCCACGGGGCCAGCCCCAGCCATTTTGCAATTTTGAGGGGAATGTTGGCATACTGAAGATGAAGAAAAGTAAGCAAGCTCTGAACTTCAATGGAATAGTTTTATCACTGAATTAACCGACCTTGGAATCACTTTACCAAAATAAAATCAATTTTTACAAGCTACTTTTAGTTGCTCCTTCTGTTTCCTAAAGCAGAAAGCATCCTAATACATATTTACACATGTGTGCAAAGACTTGCCCAAGAGTGTTCGTTTCACTATTACTTATAAAGCAAACTGCTGGCATCTAAAATTACGTCAGCAGAGGTGTCCTTAGGTAAAAGCATCATATATCCAGTGGTGTGCTGGTAAATGTTTACCAACCAGCTTGGAGGAGGCTATTTGTAGCGTCTGCCAATTTCCATGCTGTAAGTATTCCCACCACAGTCAGTTTCAATAATGGCCATGTTTAACAACCAGCTCACTAAATTCCTGCCAATGTAACAATCAGCTCTCAAGAGCCAGTAAAACCAGCTCCAACATACCACTTGCTTACATCCAGACAGCGCAGATACATGTGCTGGCAGGAATCATTTCCTTGATAAACTTGGGTGGAAAAAGGCAATGAAAGTATTTACAGAGGGCTTTAATTATATAATCAATTTTTTCATGTACAGACATACTTACATTTTGAAGAATATTCAAGAAACCTGAACAAGCTTGTGGAACTGGAGTGGATGAGAAACTTTTCATTATACACCCTCATGCAAGCTGCTTAAACTTTTTTTTACTATGAATTATCTTTTTATAAAAATTATAATTTTGAAAAATTAAACCTCCTTAAATTTTCATTTTTGCAATGTAATTCTCCTTTTCTCCATCACATACTTTTCCCCTTTTTGATGATTAAAACAATGCTCACTAGATTTAATAACCCCTAAACAAAACTGGGTCAGTAAACCAAACAAACTGAAATTAGATACCCTTGCACTTTTTTCCTCAAATTAACCTAAGTAACAAAATCACTGTGATTCAACTTCAATAAATTTCAAAAAAATTATGCAAGTAATCATTTCATCTACAATGCCTTTCTGTTAAAACATAAATTGAGCCAAGTATGCAAAGCACATTCAGATATCCTCAAAAGAGCCCAAAATTCATGCACTCACAGAGCAAGCTCACTTTGCACCTCAGTCGTCACATAGTGTCACATGGAAATCATCGGGATCTAATTAGTGACTTAGAGAAAGGAAGCAATAACAGAGTGCTGCGGAACAGTCTGCAAAATTTATAGGTCACTAAAGGTCACCCACAGTAACAAGGCTTCTTGTCTCTGGTTTGCTACGTGTCACATGCCAGACTCCCTGGACCCAACAGGCAACTCTGTGAGTCCACAATCAAGGAGCTTGTTTTCAGCTCTTACTGGAGACTGCCCTCTTGTCCAGTTTGACTTCCTCTCAATTTTTAGCGTCAGAAACACAAGGAAATAAAATTCATGGCTAGACTGATGTTTCCTCCCCAGCTCTCCCACCTCCTGCTATGCCAGGAAGTAGCATTAAAGTTCTATCACGTGGTTGCCCAACAGGACACAGGAAGCCAGGACCTATAACCTGATGACTCAGGACTGCGATGCAAGGATGGAGCTGATACTTAACTACACTGGGAACAGCACTGAGACAAGGTCAGGTCGCTGTACTAACAAGAAGGACGTTTCTTAGGCTTTTCACTTACAACATATATATACGCTATCCGGGCACTCACACTTACAGCAGTTTTCTCTTTACCATGACAAACGATTTAACAAGAGGAATGGAATGATGGAGACGTTCGATGGGGGAGGGATATCTGTTCCATCTGTTCTCCTTCCCGCCCTCCAATGTCTAAACAGTTCTCCATTTTCCCCACCATCAACACAAATCTAAAACCACTGGATAAATGTTAAGACAAGCATTAAATCTGAAGGGACTAAGACCTGAGGGGGAAAAAATAAGGACGAGAAGAAATGAAGGAGCAAGTGAGTGGCAACGCAATCCATGGATATAAGCAAACATGAACATTATTCCTTAAGACAGATTTTCACAGATATTCGAATAACTACGACGCTTGCAAAATATTAACGGATTTCTTTGAAGAGTTTTTAAACCCAAGGCTGAACTAGGCTGTAAAATAGAAAAATTAAAGATTTTAAAACATTAACATGTATTACTTATACAATAATTTTTATTCGCTATACATTAACTTATGAAAATGCAAAAGAGAGGCTTAAAGTCATACCTTTCAGCATGACCTAAAATGCAAACCACATAAGCTAAAACTATGAATTAAACTAACAGCCAGAAGTCACAGTAAATATGAACGCAAAATCAAACCATTTCTTCTAAGATATTGTTCATTCAATATTGCTGAAGAGCAAAGACCAATCAATCAAAAAACCAAATGTTACACAAAGAAATGATATGTGCTGAAACACTAATGGTCTTTAAAAGGAAAAACCAGGTAAGAGCATTTATCATTTCTAGAGTCTGGGACAAGAGACGTAAAATATAAAATAGATACGACATTTGGCCAAGTATACACGGGTAGATTAAAAGGCATCATTTTTGGCTTGACTCAGCTTAGAAGCTAATAAATAAACAGTTCAAGCTCCATTTAAGAGCAGAAAATGCAAACACATTTTAAGCTTTCCATCTCAAGCATGCAGACCCAGCCAAGTATTAATTATTACCACTGCAAAGGGAGTATCAGAGTTCTATAAAATCCACATTAAGAAGAACATTAACCAAAGTGATATTTTACATGAGTTAACTGTATTCTTTTCAATTCCAGGCTATTCTAAGAAACAGAATCACAAATACCAATAAATATCTACGATAGCTAAGAGGCAGCCTGACCACACTCACCGTTTTCCACATAGGGATGAAAGGGTAAGACGAGGGCCAGGATGACCCGGCCTCTGGTTGGCTCCAAGACACTTCTGATATCTTTTAACAAAGTCAAGGGCTGATCACAGCGGTCCAGTAAATTCAGGCAGCTGATGACATCATATTGGAACCCTGTATTCTGCCATTCATTTATACCAAGCACTCTGGAAAAATCAGAAAGAACTAGATTGATACAAACTCCCTTAAAGACATCGTTAAAAATAATTGAGATGCCAGTAAAGGCTCTAACTTGTCTTCCAGATCAAAGTAAATTCAAAATCATCATTTATAATTCATGTTCGCAGTTATGGCCAGGCAAGAGGAAAACAGCAACCACATTTCTTTAAATTTAGCATTTCACCTATTTCCAAATCCCAAAACACACCATACATTTTCATATTAAACATATGATTAGTTCTCGTAAAAGGACATGTATGGTGATAAAAATGGTTATAAAACTAGGGCATCAAATTCTTGAACATCAGTGAATGAACAAAGGGTCCTACTTTCCACATTCAATGAAATTTAATCATAAAATATATCATACATTCCTGTTTTCTATTCCTAGGGTCCCTCCTATGTAAGAATGACTAGGGTTGGTATAAGATAATTCCCATTTACAAGCTATGACCTTTTGAGCACATCTCTGTTCCCAGGAGAGAGCTACTATTTCGTACTCTAGAATCTTCATATCTGAATAACTACATAGGAAAAAATAAAGCACAGGACATTCTACTAAAACTGTAAGTGAAGAGTATAGTTAACACGTCACCCTCAGCGCTCAATATCACAAACACTGACACACGCACACTCACTCTCTCTCTCAAAGATCATTTCTAGTCCTTCACAATGTTTTATCCACGGAAAGGGGGAGTTCTTGTATCAAATCTTTGTTAGCCACACCATTAAGGAAACCACTATAAAGTACTCACTCCTGCTGGCTTATACCAATCAGAATGTGGTAGGTGAGATACATTAAGACAGACAGTGGGAAAAGAAACCAGGAAAAAGGAACTTTGGTAAACAGTCTTTGATAATGCCGAGCAAATACAGCAGAGATATGTTAGAAAATTCTAAAAGTGTAATGAAAAAGTATAACTCATTAGCATAATGATATTTTAGAGCATTTTTGAATAGAATAAAAAGGAACACAAACCTCTCAGGTGCATCTTCTTTTCAATCTAGGTTTTTTTAAAACTAAAGCCTCCTGCAAAACCACACTCTAACGAACTTCAAGGGACTGGGTGTCACACTCCTTTGCTGCCTGAAGTAAGTGGAGCGTGAGGGCTTCACAAGCACTCTGTGGCACTGAAACTGGGACTGCAGTGATGACTTCAGAAACTGGATTCAGCTCATTCAAACCTCAGGGAAGACTCTACTTTCAAGACAAAAAGTTCATCAATTCCCACCTCAAAAACCAAAACGAGCAATTAAAGAGAAAGGCTATTTGTAATTTAATAGTTTAGCCACAGAGCCAATTTAAATTCATAAATTGCAAAAAACAAATTACGTGCTTGATTTTAAAAAACAAAACAACAAATTTAGGCCTGTCTACAACGAAGCGGAAGCCAAATATCATCAGTATGTTTTAATCTAAAATAATCTTCCTAAATCCCTCTCAGAATGAGTCGCAGATAGTGAGTTTCCATGTCGATAATTTTGAAAGACAGAAATACACTCTCACAACAGAAAATTATGGCTTTAATGCTGGGACAGGTAAAAACTTTACCTACAGAAGTCCAACTTCATCTTTATTTCTGTTTTGTGATTTCTATGTGTAAACTTAGTTCAACTGATAAAGACAACTTTACTAGCCCAGGAATCCTAACAAGTTGTTAGAACTTTCCTCTTATGAGAAAAATGAAAGAAGTGCCTTGTCCAATGTCACACTGCAAATCACTGGCAGGGCAGAAATGACAACTTGGAGATTCTCCTAGTCTGTTATTCAGGTCAATGAACCTGCCTCTCCACGTAAAGTGAGAAAGAACCTGACCAACATCCTTTGAATAAATGCTGCTAGGGCAGTGGCTGAGAGTGGACGGCCATCTGCACTTCAGTCTCCAGTATCTTTTTGTTAAAAAAAGAAAATACAGAGGATATTAACATAAGAAATAGAATTCTCAACTATTTTCTTTTCAAGAAAGATCCCAAACTTACAGATAATGCATTAAAGTCAAGTCATTAAAGTCTTTCCAATTGACACTAAAATCTTTGTTCTCTGGTGTCAACAATGTATACACAATTCCTCTCTGATTACCTGGTGTGACGTGTCTGTGAAGTGGGGGCTTAAACCCAGCCCCACCCCCAACCCCACTCAGGGTCTCGCCGCGTGCTTCTTTTCTCCACCAGCCGCTAACCACCATTTGGATCACGGAAACTAATTTTAACATTAACTTTTGCTAAAGCAAACTGAGGAAGGTAAACATGCTGCCAAAATCTTTTCCTGCCAAAGAACGTTTCTATTTATTGCCATTTGAATTGTGGAACTGTAAGTTAGCACACACAACCAGAAATCAGTTGTCTAATCCTTTCCTATGTTTATGGCTTCTCTAAGACACCAGTGCTACCCCAAGAAGCAAGGCATCTGTTTAGGGATTATCTTCAAGAACATGAGTTAAATAATAGTTTACCTTCTAGGAGAATTTAAAATAAATTTTTCTTAGAGAAGTGACAAAGAAGAGAATTTATTTTGATAAATTCTAAATAAAAAACAAAACTCCCCAACAGTATAAAGAAAAGTTATTGTTTTGTTTTAAAGAATCAAAGACACATCCTTGGGCTGGCCCGGTGGCACAGCGGTTAAGTGCGCACGTTCCACTTTGGCAGCCCAGGATTCACCAGTTTGGATCCCGGGTGTGGACATGGCACCACTTGTCAAGCCACGCTGTGGCAGGCATCCCACATAAAATAAAAGAAAGACAGGCGCAGATGTTAGCTCAGGGCCAGTCCTCCTCAGCAAAAAGAGGAGGATTGGTGGCACACATTAGCTCAGGGCTAATCTTCCTCAAAAAAAAGAAAAAATCAAAGGCACATCCTTAAATTTTACAACAGGGTTTTCTGGTATAAACAACGATATACTGGCAATACAGAGGAAAAATCTGGCCATTTTCTGTTCATTGATTTATTTCAAAAATGACATCTAGAACTGTCATTAAAAAGCCAGTTGTTCATGGGCCCAGATATTGAAGAGAAACAAAAAATAGCCACCTCCCAAAAAGAAGCCAAAAAAACAAGGAATTAAGCTAAAAATTGCCCCGCCATCATGGGTTGGGCAACCCCTCAACTTACTAAGGCATCATCACATCCTCATCAAAATCTGAAACTGCATCAAAAGCTGCCACTTTTGTGAATATGTTTTTATTTCATACTGATATTATGGAGAGAGTGTCAATCAGTATGAATTTCCTATTTAGGTCAAATTGCAAGCAGATTTTGGCATATGTGCTATATATAAGGAAAAAAATTAAACTAAGTATTTTTTATACGGTGGATAAGTTGATGAAGTTATGTGTAAACTCCAGATATACTGAATTACTAATTCAAACATCTGAAGCATCACTGAAAATCCCATTTAGGCATTTAGTCTCAAGAAGGGCTTTACTGGCAAACAAGCAAGGAAAGGGGCCGGGCAGGTGGGAGGGGAACGAAGACATGTTCCAATACCTTCCTCCCCAAATCCACTTTCAAAACACAGATTTTTTCTTTTAAATGGGGGCAGAGAATCAGATTAGGAATTCAGCATGATTTAAGCCATTGTCCTAACAAAGGTCAAAGCATTCCAAGTTTTGAAATGGTGAATTAACTTCTAATTGAAGGAATATGTTTCAATTTTCACCACACAGACCCACCAGGATCTAATCTGAGACAGATTGCTGGAGCTAAGGGAGACCTTATGAATCACTCAGTTCAACCTCACACAGATAGAATTCTCCTAAAAGACAGCCCTAACAGCTATTGATCTGCCTGACATACCAGGGACTACACTTATTCCCTCCTTCCATATAACATCCCATTAAATATTTGTGCACAGTAATCTTCCCTTCCACCCCTTTCCTACTTGGTCTTCTCTTCCCCAGGCTAAAAGTTTCCAGGATTTGTCAATGTTCAACCCAGTCCTGGTCCAAAGAGCTATGCTGATGCTCTGTCTCTAGGGTTAGTGTGTCTAAGTACAAACTTAGGTGGATAGGAGAATGAGTGCATAATTCTTTCTCCTTTCTTTCTAAGGCTAAGCTCACCTTCCAAAATATCAGAGAAGGAGGCAGGCTCTACCTCGACCTGCCCACTCTATACTCAGCATGTTCTCCCATCAAGAGAATCCATACTGAATAAGGAGCCTTCTTCCTAAGTCTCCCAAGCAGCAAAACCTCAAGCTTAAAACCAACATTTGACACTTCACACCCATTAGGATAGTTATTATCAAAAAAAACCAGAAAATAAGGGGCAGGCCTGGTGGCACAGTGGTTATGTTCCCACGCTCTGCTTCTGTGGCCCGGGGTTTGCGGGTTCAGATCCCAGGCATAGACCTAAACAGCACTCATCAAGCCATATTCTGGCGGCATCCCACACATGAATAGAGGAAGACTGGCACAGATATTAGCTCAGGGCCAATCTTCCTGACACACACAAAAAAAACCCCAGAAAATAAGTACTGATGAAGATGTGGAGAAACTAGAATCCTTGTGTATTGTTGATGGGATATAAAATGGTGCCACTGCTGTGGAAAACAGTACAGCAATTCCTCAAAAACTTAAACATAGACTTACCATCTGATCCAGCCATTCCACTTCTGGGCATATACCCAAAAAGAAGTGAAAGCAGCAACTCAAATAGATATTTGTACACTCGTGTTCACAGCAGCATTATTCACAATAGCTAAAAGGTGGAAGCAAGTCAAGTATCCGCTGACAGATGAATGGATAAACAAAAAATATGGTATATACATATAATGGAATATTATTCAGCCTTAAAAAGGAAGAAGATTTGACACACGCTGCAACATGGATGAACCTTGAGGACATTACATTAAGTAAAATAAGCCAGTGACAAAAGGACAAGTATTGTATGATTCCTTGTATTTGAGGTTCCTGGAGTAGTCAAATTCACAGAGACAAAAAGTAGAACAGTGGTTGCCAGGGACTGGTGGAGAGGGAAAATGGGGAGTTAGTGTCTAACGGGTAGAGTTTCAGAGGGGAAAATGAAAAAATTCTAGACACGGATGGTGTGATGGTTACACAACAATGTGAATGTACTTAATACCACTGAACTGTACAGGTAAAATGGTTAAACAGTAAATTCTATGTTATATCTTTTTACCACAATAAAATTTTCTTTTTAATTAAAAAAACAAAAACAAGACTTGAGAATGCCAGGTTGCAATTAGGGAACAAGTCCATACATTCGATCTCCTTCTTCCAAGCTGTCCCTCATCTGCCCTTTCCCCCCACCGTGCCAACTCCTCTAGTTCAAAAACACACTGCCAAGGGAGATGACTTCTCTCTCAACCTCCATTTAACTGTAGTATGGACAGTTTTTAAAAAAAATTCCTAATCATGGAAAATTGTTTCTGATTCACATCCTTTAAATAAAATACTCTCAAGAAGAAATACATCTAAACCCAAGAAATATACCCAAAAACATGTCAAGAAACTATACCTGTATTTCTTCTTCTGAAGCTGCCATATCATAGTTTCAGACAGCTCAGTAGCATAAATTTCTTCAAAATGAGGGCTCATGATTTTTGTGACTTCTCCATCTCCAGCACCTAAATCAAGAAGTCTATGGGTTTTCCAGTCTGGATTAATCTTAAGCAGTCTCTGAAATTGATCTGGTGAAAACACAAACATTGAGCCTCTTCCTAGCAACCTGGAAGGAAAAGAACAAAAATGGAAGCGTCTGTACAGATCAAGCACCCTCCATACACACAGAAGGACACAGGGAGCCTTTGAACTTACAAAATGTTTATTTTATACGATTATATGATTAAAATGTGTATTATTTTATATGACTGAAAAACAAAGTAAAGTAAGAAAATACTTTCAGGTACCATTATCTGTCTCATTTGCAAATAAAATCCCCCAAAAGAGTGGACAATGAGAGGAAGAAAATGTAGAAAGGAAAAAGTCGAGAGGGGAAGGGAAAAATAAATGAGTAAGAAATTAAAAGATGAATGTGAAGAACTTATGTCAAAATAGGAAGGAGAGATGGAAGGAGTAACAGAAAACGTTCGTCAGTTACACAGACGACAGACCAACAGGATCAGACCACAGCACTAGCCAGTAACACTAAGCCAAGACATCAACTAGGAAAATAACGCCATTAGGAAACTAAACAATGGGCGAGAAAAATAGCTTTAGGATAACAGATTTTTAACAGACACTTAATTTGCATGAGAAAAGCAGATAGTACTTGTGTCAGTTATATGTTATACAATTGGCTGGGTCTTATTATTTCCACAGATTCTAAAAAACACTCAAAAACCACAGTAATACTTTTGAAAAAAGAAAATTGAAAGAAGCGAAAATGGAGATCAAAGTGAACCCTCAGAATAGCAGCTACAGATCAAACTAAGTCTCCCTATTTCATTTCCATCTGGGGAAATAAAACACACTCCTATTTAGAACTTGCTTTCTAGCCCTCAAATCCCCGTTTGCCCAGGGCAGGGATTCTCAGACTCCTCCTCAGCAGCAGAACCCTCTCTCTAGACAAAGCTGAACTCAAAGACAATATAAAGCCGCAGAAGGAGAGCTGACGTTGAAATGAGGCTGACAGCCCTGGGCTTCGGCCAGCCCACTTCTAGGCCTTTCCCTGCCGCCTGAAGCAGCTCCAGAGGCACCTCCTCTCCAGACCCTGGAAAACAGTTTGAAAAAACCACTGTCTAGGAAGTGGCAAGAAAATCTGTACTGTACTGCTACTTTCTGGAAATAATCACAAGGCACACTATATTTGTTAGAGTGAGTGGAAAGATGGATGCAACTTGGTGCTCCTGGTGAGACTGGGTTCAGGAAAAAGTTCAAATTATGGAGGTCACATAACAAACATCCCCTTCCCTCTTTCCATTAAGGCCTTAAGAGAGTTTAATCAAATCTAATAACGCATTTACAGTAAATCTTCTGCACCACAGAAATGCTTAGAAAAGGGCAGGAGGAGACCTCAGAGACTAACTGAGGCTATCCACTACAACTGTCTACCAGAGAAAACCGTATCTCCTAAAAGAAAAGTTGTTTTTAATCCTCAATTGTTCATAAATTCTAGCAGAAAAACAGGTTGCAGAAAGCAAATCTGAGAAAAGGAACTAAACTTACTAAAAGAGCTATACAAAATTTCCCACAGGAGCCAGAGGCCGAGCAAGAAGAGGGAGGTGATAGGCAGCACAGCTTGGGGGATGCATGTTTCAAATGTCGGCGCTGACTTGCCATAGGACCAAAAGTAAGCTGCAAAATAGTTATCTGGCTTAAACTTTCCCAGTTATAAAATAACATGCTTCTCTAGTCATCTCTTTGGCATGTAAGGAACCTTGACATGATAATCATAAAATTCTAGAGCTAGAGGTCATCTGACTCTGACTGGTCTACATCTAAAGGCACCAGAGAGAACTGTCCTATTTCCAAAGATCATGAGCAACAGAGGCTCCACAAAAAGATTAAAACTGTCAAAAAATATAGCAAAATTCATCGAGCCCAGCGTTTCCCAACCAAGACCAACTTTGCCCTCTAGGGGGCACTGGGAGTAGGTGGGAGAGTTTCAGGTAGTCACAATGACTTGGGGGTGCTACTGTCATTTAGTGGGCAAGGTCAGAAAAGTTAGACTTTCTGCAAGGTGTGGGGCACTCCCACACAATGAAGAATTACCCCACGTAAAACGCCAAGACACTGATCTAGCTTAATACAAGGTTTCCAGCAAACACATACCATGGAGAGATACGGCTCTCTAATTTGTCCTTAACCTCCAAAGTTAGTGATGTCCATGTGTGGGGTTTTGTTTTGTTTTGTTTTAGTGTTTAGTAACCATCCTAGGTTCTCTAGCCTCCATCTAAATTCTCTCCAGAGTCTACAGAGGAGGCACACCTTCTTATAAACATCTTCCCACAAACTCTGAAAGCAGTTATTACGCCTCTCCTTACTTGGTCTTCCTCTTCCCAACACAGAGGAAGTCTGATAAGTATCTTATCTTCCTAATTCAAGAAGCTACCACAGTAATTACTTCTGTCTCTAAGAGATGGCCACTCATGGTAATAATGTACCCCTGCCATGACTCGAAAGTACCAAAGGGCTCAAAATTAAACTTTCAGCTGAGAATAGGACACAGGCCAAGAGATGTTTTGGAATTTGCAGGGTGGAGGTAGTGGAGATTAGGGTTAGGAAAAAAAAGCAGAAGAGCTGTAGATAAGCGAAGCCAAAAGGGATTTACTAATTATGCTGCCTCTTTTTGACCGAACTGTGAAATTCCAAAGCAAAGATTTTAACCTGGGTCCAGTGAGGTAGAGGTAAGGGGAATTGGTTTAGGGTTTGAAATCTCTCAAAATCATACGTAAGGTGTTGAATGGAAATGCTATTTGAAGAGAGGATTTCAACTTCTTATTGCTTTCACAGAGGTCCTGTACCTCTTATCCATGAAGGATAAGAATCACTCTACAGTAACTTGCTTGCTTTCCAACGAGAAAATAAGAGACGTAAAACAGAAATTCAGGGCAGCCAATTTAGAAACAAAATGTCAGACCAAGTTGTATAAAATCAACCACCAACACAAAAATAACAACTGTTTGCTGAAGCGAACTTTAGGAAATTTCATATAAACAATGATGAAAATCAAGTAAGAAAGCTTGAGAAATGACTTGTGGTGCCTGAAAACATCTTTAAAGGCCAGATGACAGACTGGGGATGCAGACATTTGGTCCAAGCTGGTTCCAAACCTCAAGGGAAAAAAAGTGGACCCAGCCAGCAGCTTCAAGTGGTCTCATAAGGCTTTTCAAGCACTGAGCCCCGCTGCTCTGCTCTTTGGCATTTCGGATTCTTGGGCCCTGGGGATGTTTAAAAATCTGGCCAAGAAAGGATGAAAATGCTCCAAAGCTTTTTCTGTGGATTTACATGAGAGAACCACTCTAGGGATAGACAACTCTGCAATAGGTTCACAAGATCCTAGTGAGCCTAGACATGAGGTAAGAAGAGGTGTAGGACCCTTCACTCAGAGCAAGCCTCCACCTACTGCTGGGCTGAACTAAATTCCCCAAAGAAACTTGCCCTGGGAAGTACACTTAAAGCAAAGATCTTACTCTTCAGCCTATCTACGTTAATGGCTTGGTTTCAAGTAGCTTGCTACGCTCTATGGTAGGGTACTAGCAGCATCATGGGCATCACCTGGGAGCTTGTTAAAAATGCAGAATCTCGGGCCCCAGACCTACTGACTGAAAATCTGCACTGTCACCAGATGCCCAGGTGATTCCTGTGCACATCCAAGCTGAGAAGCACTGCTCTACGTAACTCCCACCACAGACATACAGACCAATGAGGCGATTTACCAAGCTACGGTGAATTTAAAAAGCATAACTGCAGAAGGCTGGGCCACTGGACCTACTGCCAAGGATACCGACTAGAAAAGTGTTGTAGCTGTAGAGGCGGCAATATCTTGAACACGGTAACATTCCTTTTTCATTTTTTTTTAAACCTAAAGATAAAGAAAAATATCCAAGATTCACTTACCCATTGATAGATGTTCTAGACATAAACAGGCTAAAAACAGATGACACAAAAGAGTGATATAATTGGATAAATAGCCAGCCCGATTTCTCAATGCTGTTGTTTAAGAAGATCTGTGTTCCTTGATCAAGATAACTCTGAACAAAGACAGCCTGGAGTGATTCGCATAATTTCTCTCTGTTGCACACATACCACTAAAAGAAAAAAAAAAAGAAAAATGAAAACACACAACTGAAGTGTCATCTAAGAAGTCCAAAGACAAAAACCAGAAGACTAAATCAAATCTAAGATTTCCAAACATTATAATCTCACAGCACTTTGAGGATAATCATCATCTCATATTCATATGACCTAGAAAGTACAAAATACTCTTTATACATAATTTCTCATTTAATTCTCATAAGCCTCCGAGTAGGCACAAAGAGCAGGGGAAGGCTGAAGAGGCTTGTGAGTCATGCAGCTCAGTAGGTGGCGGAGCCAGGCCATAGTCCAGGCATGCTATCCTGGCCTAACAGTTCCCTCACTATACACCCCGGACCCCGAGATCTAGGAAAGCTCTGCTGGCCTCTCCTTCACTGAAATTCAACATCAGAAGACAATAACTAGCATTATTAACCTTGTTTTTAGATTAAAGAATAGTCATAATCCAATGATTTAACTCAAAACCACCAAACAAATTAATGGTAAAGTGAGCAGCAGAATTTAACACTCTAAGGACCAGAGTAAGCTGCCCTCCTTCTTGTAGGCTATATAGAGACCTTCAGAAATACTGAGGTATGCTTTATGAAGTCATATGACATTCTCACAGACAGGAGCAAAATGTGCTCGAGAGAGACTAAGAAGTCACTTAAGGTCACAGTGCAATCAATGAGAAGACAGAGTAATAACATGCTAAGAGCCAGACTTCCGGGACCAGGCTCTAACCAGAACGCACTTTTTAGAAAAAAATTCAAGAGCTTCAACTGTGGGTGAAATTTAATCTTCCATAATAAATGTTTTCCATTTTCATGTGGAGTTAGCGTTCCAGAGAAGGAGGGAAGCAGACTGTAGGGTGCCTAAGCTTTAGAGGCAGCCCGAGGACCAAGTCCTGGCTCTGCCATTCCTCTGTGAGCTTGGAGAAGTCACTGAATGGCTGAGCCTCTGTTCATTCATCTGTAGACTAGAGATGTCACTGGTATCTATCTATCCCAGTAGGGAATTGAGAGGATTAAACGAGATAATGCAGGCAAGTCCTCAATACAGTACCAGGCACACAGGAGAGTCCTGTAATAATAATAGCAAAGAGATTCCTCCAACGTGGCCTGACAAGCAAGAGTTAGCCCATCAAGTACAATGATGAAACTGCAGAGTAGACCATTATTATTAATCCATTATCTGCTAAGAAACAACCAATTTTTCCCAATAAGAAGTCCACTGGCCAAAAGCAACTTGCTTCCCCTTGACAAATATGACCAGCAGTAGGTGTCCCGTAACTGCTTGCACAATTGTGGACCAATTTTACAGTCCCCTAAGCTTGCTAAATGTTGAATGAAATCTTGGGTAACATTCTCAACACTAACATTGAAAGGAACCAGTTAGAAACCAAAACAAACAAGCAAACAGGCACAATAAAATTTTAAAGTTTGATTAATCTTCACAAATCCTGCACCCCAAACTGGATAAACCAAATCTTTCCAATTGTTGACTGATGTGTGTTAACTTACCATTTAAACATTGTTACCAAAACTGCTTGGACTCGAAAAATATTTTTATTTTTCCCACCCTATATGATAAGCTATGAAGCTTCTTACATTCACTGCCTACATTTAACTTGGTCTGAAAATGTTCTCGCTTAATCATTAACCAATTCTTAATACTCATTGTGTCTCAAGTTATGCCCCAGTGCAGGTCATAAACCATTTTTTATTACACTTGTGAACTCCTAGTGCACATTCTGAACTCTCTAATACTGAGGCCACTCTGACTTTTATTTATTTTTTTATTCTTTGAAATAACTAATCAAGATGAAAGCCATCACCTTGGTAATAGGCAATCAGGTGCATTCTATTAATGTGGACAAGAAATCATTCAAGTGAAACAGAGGAGCTAAGAATTCCTCGGCATCCACTTGTAAATGGACAATCAGAACAACAATGGACTCTGACTTCCAGAACTAAGCAAGAATTGGTACCATTAACTGCAAATATTGCTTTCAAGTGCCAAAAGGAAAACTCAAGTTTTTAACAGCATTTCTCTCAATTCAACATTAACACATGTGGTTGAACCTTTCCTATCACATAAGTCTTTCAGAAAAGAAACTCCTTACTGAACCGAATGTGCTACAGAATAAAAAGGAGTAAAGCCCTTCTTTTTAAAGATAAAGGTTGAAATCCATGTTCCTCCTGACCATATAGGATACAAATGTCAACTCCATAGCATCATTATTCATAATCACCAAAAAGTGGAAACAACCCATCAAGTGATGAATGGATAAACAAGATATGCTTCATCCATACAATATGGATAAACTTTGAAAACATTATGCTAAGTGGAGTAAGTCACAAAGGGCCACAAATTATATGATTTTATTTACATGAACTGTGTAGAGTAGGAAGATCCAGAGACAAAGTAGATTGTGGTTGCCAAGGACTCGGGGAGTGTCTGCTAACAGATATTGGGGCTTCTTTTTGGAGTGATGAAAATGTTCTCAAATTAGAGAATGGCGATGGTTGTACAACTCTGCGAACAAACTAAAAACCACTGAATTGTACACTTTAAAAGGATGAATCTATGGTACGTGAATTGTATCTCAATAAAGCCGTCATCTGTTAAAAAGACAGACACACACATCTAAGTGTAGGTGGCATTTTGATCTTCTAGAAGTTAAAAAGTAGGTTGAAAATTTAAGAGACCAAGCAAACCTCTTTAAAAATGTAAATCTTTAAATGCAAATCAGATCATGTCACTGCCCTGCTTCACAGAAGCCTTAGGATAATATCCAAAATGCTTAATATGGCTCACAAAGCCCTAAACGATTTGTCCATTCTCTGTCCCCAGCTTCACCTCATGACACTCCCTAACTAACAATACCTGGCCACTCACTCTGTCAAACACTGTACCCTTTTTTCTTTTTCTGGAAGGTTCCTTTCCCATGGCTGTCTCACATGGTATTTGCTCTGTCCCCTACATTTCCTACCACCCCAACCCACCTCCCCGTCGCCTAGTTAATTCGACCTAAGCCTAAACATTTCTTCAAATATGTTTCCCTTGAACGTCCAGACTGGGTCAGATCCCTCTCTTCTAATTCCCTCTCTTACATCCCATAAATCTCCCCGGTCACATTTATGAGCACTGAAGTGAATACCTATACATAGTCGCATGTTCAGTGTCTATCTTCCCAGGTAGACAGAAAGCTTCCTAAAGGTAGGAACAATGACTGACTTCAGTGCCTGGACTGACACAGATGAACAATAAGTGTTCATCAAATGAATTACTGTTTAAAGTCACAAGCAGTATAAGAGGCAGAATTTGGAGTTTCTAGCAAAATCCTGGAGGGAACATAAGGATAACCACAGAGACAGCAGTCACTGGGTTTCTGTCAATTCCTTCAACTCTGAGGTTTATGCAAGGCCCTTTAGGCAAGGCCTTGCTTAAACCCAATTCTGCAAACAGTGGTTAAAGCTACCCACCCACCACAAAATTGCTTTAGCAAAAGCAAGCAAAGAAGGAAGACACTGCCTGGGCACCTGCCCTCACCAGGCACCTGGCCAAGAGCTTCCCATCTCACTTAGCACCTGCTAACTTCTGAATCCCGGGAAGCCTAGGGGTTCTCAGCACTTCCAGCTGATTCAAGTTCCTGCTGTAGATGCATGTTGTTGTATAAAAGTTTCTTTCAAAGAAGCCTCTCTCACTTCACTCTACCCAGTGTGTCTGTCTGAGATTCACTGTTCTAAAAGAAGGCAGGACTATTCGGCCCAATTAACTGGACTGGTTGTGTTCAGAGAAAAGATCATCTGATCCAGAAGTAACTAAATTTCGATAGGCCAGGGTTTCTCAACTCAGCACTATCGACATTTCGGGCCAGATAATCCTTTTCAGACTAGGAAGAAGGACCTGGCCACCCACTTCCACAAAACTGTCCACGAAAACTCTGTGAACAGCAGTGGAGCACTGTCTCACACGGAGCAGGAAGGCGAGAGGACGGCGCAGAAAGACTGGGCAGGGGGCTCTAGAAGTTGGAATCCAAAAGAAGGCACTAACATCAAATCCTTCGTAGGGGGGCCGTCTTGTGCATTGTAGAATGTTTAACAACCCATCAGATGCCAGTAGCACTGCCCCCTAGTCATGACCAGCCAAAATGTCCCAGACATTGCCAAATGTCCCCCAGGGGACAAAACTGGCACACTTGCGAAGCACTACATGGACTTACCCAGAAAACTTCACTGCTCTGACTGCAGTAGTGTTTCCTAACTACCCTAGCTTAACAGTGGTCTAGGGAAAATTAAAAGATGGACTCACTGGCCTCCGGGAACTCATACTCCAGAGGGGAGAAAAAAATCAGAAACCAAGACAAATAAGTAACGGGATTATGATCTTGGTCAGGACCTTCAGCTCCTTAAATGAGCAGTCGCCCTGCCCTTAAAGGCAAGACACTGACTACAGAGAATAATCAAGGCAGGACCTTCTGCAACCATTTGGCAGTCCCCCCGGAGTTACCTCTCTCCAGACACCCCAGCTTACATGAAAAGCTGTAATGAGCTCACAGCACTAGTGGCCCGTCTGCAGGCACCGGGCACTTTCAAGCAGGTGAGTTCTTTGAATATGTGCTCCTCAAAAGACTACAGAGACAAAGGTGCCCAGGTAAGAACAAAGGATTGTGCCTGTGAAGTGTTCCCACTGGAAGGACTATGTGCCAGCTCTGCTGTAGGGCTGGACGCAGTGTCTGAAAAAGCGTCCTCTTAGCATCTTCCTTTAAGGTTCACTCGAATTTCATTCAATCTAACTAAGTAAGGAAATCTTTTAAATATTTTAAATAACAAACTCTAATCAAACAAAAGTTGTGCCATCCGGTCACCTGCTGATGCCAAGTATAAAGATGTGATAACTAAACATAACATCTTCTAAAAACAACAGTAAATGGCAATGTTCTCCCTATTTGTAACAAGACTGTAAAGATACGAATGGTTAGCCAAATAAACAGCCAAATCAGGTAGACATGAGTTCAAAATGTGTATTTGACAGTATTAGCTAAACAAAATAAGGAAGTATTAGGTCATGTCTTAAAGATTTCATTAAGCCCACAAACATCTCCTGATCTTTACATAACGTTAGTAGATGAATTGTTCCTTCACAGTAGAAATGCAATTTCCATTTAAAATTACATTTGCTTATCAGACTGAGGGATACAGTGAAAAGTTTTTCTGAAATTATTTTTTAGAGTTCCCCAACTAGTCAAACATGTGCCATTTTTCCAAAATACAAAGGATTTGAGCACATCAGTAGAATGAGAAAGTTATTTTAAAAAACCCACTTCCTGCTTTTAGGTAATGTGGTAAAATAAAAAATAAACATTTGGTTTTTATTCCAGGTTCCTGGCACAGAGCTCCTACAACCCTTGGGGAATCTCTACAGTGCTAATTTTTGTATGCTAATAAATGAGGGAAGTGGGGTGGGGAGGGTGTTGGAACTTTCGGCCCCACCCCTCCAACCTCCAGGGAGGAGAGAGCGGCTGGAGATTGAATTCAGTCACCAATGGCCAGCGAGTTCATCAATCGTGCCTACCTAACAAAGCTTCCATAAAACCCCAACTCCACAGGGTTGTGGGAGCCCGCAGGTTGCTGAACACACTGATGTGGGGGGAGGGTGGCTCACCTGAGAGGGCATGGAAGCTCTGTGCAAACCCTCACCCTGCATACCTTGCCCTATGCATCTCTTCCATTTGGCTGTTCCTGAGTTGTACCCTTTATAATTAACCAGTAACCCTAAAGTGTCTTCCTGAGTTCTGTGAGTCATTCTACCAAATTATCTA